>NC_080066.1:92114162-92415412 GCF_949987535.1 Balaenoptera acutorostrata | reverse complement strand
CCAATAAACCACAGATTGCGTGGCTCCAGGAAATCCTGCTGGATTTCATTCCTGTCCCTGCAGCTGACAAAGGAGTCCGATACCTCTTAGCCCCCAAGGTCTGAGCAGCCCACAGATTACAGAGACGACCCAGGGAGAGGCATGGATGCCCTTGGTGAGAAGGGGCTGTGGGTTTCTGCATGGTTGTGTGGGCACAGCCCCTTCCTTGGGGTCTCTGTGGGAAAGTGTACAAGGGAAACTTTAGTTAGGGGAGTCTCTGACCCTCAGGTCACCCTAGCAATGGAGAGTCACCACTCAGGACTTATTGATATTTATGCACCACCCCTCTTTATGCCAAACACTGTGTCAGGCACTTGGGAGACACAATATGAGGATAAGGTCCTTGTTCTGGAGGAGCCCACGGCTTGGTGGGCAGCCTGTTATGCCATTCCAAGACGATACAGAGAGGAGGAGGGCCAGGGACAGTCCAGGCCCACATGCCAGCAGGCAGTGGTCAGGGAGGAGGAGACTAACTGATCAATAGTAAGAACAAAGCCTAATGCTCCCTCTGCCTCACTGCCACCACCACCATCAGGAAAAATTAGGAAGAGGAGCCTAAGGACATGTGAAGAAACCATAGGCTCCTTCTGCAGGCGAACAGTCCTGGCCCAGGATGGGTAGCCATGCCCCATGGCAGGAACTAGGGGAAAAATAATTCACATTCCTGAGGCTTCTGCTCTGACCCTGACACATCTCTCTTACCCAGGAAGCAGGCAGAACAGTGGCGCGCTCTCAGCTGAAAGCCTCAGCCCTGGAGCCAACAGATTCAGACAGCAACTTTGCTCTCCAATCAAAGAAAACTGTGTTCTCTGCTGAGGAGAGGGGAGTAAGCCCCAGAGCGAGCTCCCAGGGGTAAGTGAAGAGGGACAGTAGAGCTAGGGTAGCCCACAGAGTCATCGTCCTAGAATTTAGGACTACAGGGACCTGGGGATGACTTTCAGCTGTCAGGGAGGGATAAAGCCGCACTGAGGTTGGGCAGGGGGTGTCTTCTCTACCAGGGGCCTTTGAGCCACAGTGGATGTTCTTGGAAACAGTGAATGCCCAGCCCGCCTCTCTACCCCAAGCCTGCAGATCCACAAAAAGCTCTAGCCATCCTCAGAATGGACGCGGGGAGCAGGAGACCAAGAGGAGAGGAGGAGTGGGCTCAGTTGCTTAGCCCCTTCTGGGCAACAGGTTCTGAGCACTGACTATCCCCATACCTGGGGGGATAAGGGAAGGAGCAGGAGTGGGCCTGCCTGGACCTCAGTGGTCAGCATCCTTGGTGAAGAGCTGCATCCTGCCTGTTCTGGCTTCCTGAGAACAACACTCCACCCGGCTCCAGTCCCACTGGGTAAGGCAAAGGCCAGCTCTTGCCGTGTCCACAGGGAGAAACCCAGCCTTCACCTCCTTCCTGGGGCTTCAGCACCTCCAAGGATGCTTGGGCTTTTTTAACAGGAGGAGGAGTGGAGCTTTGTGCTGGCTCTGCCCTGAGGGGGAGGGGTCAGAGAGCAAAGGGCAGTGAGCTGCTGCTCCCAGAAGATTGAAAGGCCATAAACTGGGGAGAAGCGGGCTCAAATCCCGTTAGAAAAAAGGCTCCCCGATTAGGCTCCGGGGTCTGCGATGAGGAGAACAGAGCTGGGAGGGGGAGGGTCACTAGTTCAGGGGCTATAATAAGGGAAAGAGGCAGAGTTTGGGGCGCACGTCCCAAATTAGAAGGTCGAGAATCTGAACAAAGGTGGATGAAGACTCCGAGCCCCGGGGTCAGGGACTAAGATCGTGTCCGCCAGGAACCGTGACACCAAGGGGCCCGGCCCCGGTCAGGCCACCTTTGTCCCTCTCGAAAGCCCCAGACCTCCGACCACCTCTCCTCCTTGCCACCCCCCGACCGGCGTGGCACTCACCCTGTCGCTGCTGGCGGGTGGTCCAGAGATCCGTTCCTCGAGAGGAGGCGCTGGGGGGCCAGGGGTCTCGACCCGAATAAGGCGGTGGGGTGGCGAGCCGTGGCGCGGGGGCGGCGTGGGGCCGGGAACGGCAGGGGTGGCTAGAGCAGCGGAGCCGGACGGCCCCCCGGAGTAGGGGTCTTCGAAGTCGCGCTCCCTCTGCAGTCGGTAGGCGGCCAAGATGTCCGGGGGAGGTGCGGGGGGCGCGGCCGGGGAAGGTGCGGGGGGGCGGTAGTCCGGCTCCGGGGGCGCCGGCTTGCCCCCACCTCCGCCGCCGCCCCCCCCGCGGAAGCCCAGGTGTTCCCGGAGCCACTTGGCCACTCCGCCGCTGCCGCCCCCTCCTGGGCCGGTTCCCGCACCTCCGGCGCCCCGGCGCGATCCAGCCGGGCCGCCCCCCGCACTCCCCTGCGACCGCGGCCCCGGGCCGGAGCCGGCAGGAGAAGCTCCGCTCAGTAGCATGAGGCCAGCCAGACTGAACGTGGGGAGCTCGGTGGCCGGGCAGGGGGCGGGGGCGGGGGCGGGGCGGGGGCGGAGCTCGGTCGGGCGGCGAGAGGGGGCGGGGCTTGGCCGGGCGGCGAGAGGGGGCGGGGCTCGTCAGTAACAAGGGAGGGGCGGGGTTCCGCTACCTAAAGGAGGCGACCTCCTCCAGCCCGGCGGAGAGGAGCGGGCGGGGGTTTCCAGCCTATGTAGACGCAGAAATGAAGTGGCGACCCTAGGGCAGGGAATGCGACTCCTGAGGATGGACTGAGGATGAATCCTCCACGTGTCGCCACGCGCGCCCCTCTGGGGACGCACCTGTGCACGTCTGTTCCCCCTCCCCAGCTCCCACCTCGCGCGAGACGCCAAGAGGGGAGTCTTCGGACTCCGGGGTTCTTGGCCCTCCGGCGCCTTCCGCCCCTCCTTTACCCTCCCCAAGGCCTCCCAACTGGGAAATAATATCCTGGGAGGAAAAACTGGGGTGGGGTGGGGGCGAGACAGGGGCTGTTCTGTAAGATGTGTCTGTAACTACCGGCTCCGGCGTGCTGCCTTGGGAGCCCCACCTACCTCCTCCCATCCAACTGCTCTCTGTGCACATACTCGAACCCACTCCAGGTAGACGTCTCATATCACAGACAGTCAGCTCCCTAGAGGCACCCACTTCTCCCGAATGGTTTCCACACAAGCCCTCCTCACAGGCAAACAGCCCTTGCACAAACGCTTCCCACCCGGCCCTGATGGCAGCTCACGCATATACACAGAAATCCCTTCAAGTCCCAGGTTTCATTGCCAATCAGCTTAGTGACAGAATAGAAACAGACAAGTCAATAAATCAAGTCTAGAAACAGTTCCAGTGTTGTCTATCATAAACCCCTTATCCTCCAGAGGCTCGGATGCTCAAGCATTTTTGTCTTAGAAATAAAACCAATTTCTCCCCAGGAATCTTGTAGCCCTGAGGCCAACGCCAACATTTGCTTTTGACTCTGATGGAAAGGTAGCAGCTTCACCTCACCAACATCCCTCTGAGCACTACCTCAGTGTCTCCCTCACTCTTAGGCTCATATCTGTCTTGTGAGGGAGCAAAGAGCCACGTGAGGCCCCACAGGGAAGGGGGCTCAAAGCTGGACTAGAGTAAGATGTGATGGCAAAACTGAGAATACCCTAGGATTCCCAGGGCCCCAGGTCTCAAAATATTTGTTGAGTTTCTGCTTTGTGCATATTCTGGTTGGTGTTATAGGACAGTGCTTTCCAAACTGCGATATGCACACGAATCTCCTGGGGAATTTGTTAAATTGAAGTTTCTGATTCTGTAGGTCTAGCTGCGATGGGGTCCTGGTGTAGTTCCAACAGGCTTCCAGGTGATACAGATACAGCTGGCCCTCCCACCACACTTTGAGTAGCAGGACTGTAGGAGATACTGAAATAGCTGATATTGTGTCTGGTTTCATGAGCTATAATAGAGAAAATAACATGCACATCGTAAAAATGTGCAGCTTAAAAAATTGACTAACAAAGCAAAGCTGGACATGGAGATAATAAATTCTAGAAGAATTGTCCAGTTGATCCATATTGGAGGGTCTCCTCAATCACCAGGTGTCTGACAACAATAATTGTGGGCTCTAGCCAGATCTCTGAGGATCAGTGGCAAGATACTCAATGCCACTGATTCTCACTTTCCTTATATCTGCAAAGGGCATGATGACTGTTGTGTGAGGATTAGGGGAAATGATGGATATGAAATGATGGAAATGGTGGAACAGGATTTGAAAACTGTAAAGTGCTTACCATGGTAGATGTCAAATGAAGCCACATATGTTTAAGAAATATGGAGTTAAGCTGCTGACAGCTCAGAGGAATGGAATCAATCAAGTCTACACAAAAGATAGTAGGCTTCATGGAGGGGGTAGACCTGAGCTGGGTAGGATTTGGACAGATGAAGCAAAGGAGTGAAAGATCATTCCAAGCCAGGAGGTCAGCATGAGTTGAGTGAAGGGATTGAGGTGGGAACCAGCCTACCATAAAGAAGGGGTGGGTTCATAGTGAGGAAGAGTAGGAGGTAAAGTCACATGAGGAGGGGGGAGGATATCATAAGGGTAGAGTTTAAATGATAATTAAAATGCTATAATACCTTACGTGCACCATGAACTTACTCTTGTTTTAAACTATCTGTTAATGCACTTTCCTCCCCCACCAGAGTGTGTGCTCCTGGAAGCAGGCATTGTTGAGCACCTCATGGGACCAGGCAGCTTGCTAGGAACCAAGGATACAGAGGTGAGGCCCTCTCGGCAAGCCTCCTCTAAGACCTGGGTGGAGTTTGCCAGATCCAAAGTCTTGCAGTTAAGCATGTTAAGCATTGTACCATAGACTCAGGATTCCGAAGGGGAGCCGGGTGTTCCCATCACTTAGTGCAGAGCCTGTCATGTGGCAGGAGCTTAACAACTGTTGAAATGAGTAAAGATCATTTCTCTTGTTCGTATTTTTATATAGCTATAATTGTGGTATACACAATTTTATGTCCTTATTTTTTCCACTTAACATTGCATATTTTCCCCATTTTTATTATGTAAGCTTTATTTTCTTCCAATTTTTTTTCAAAATATTTCAAACCTACAGAAAAATTCAAAGAAAGTACAGTGGAAATCTGTATAGCCTTCACCTAGGTTCACTACTTTTTAACACTTTGCCACATTTGTTCTATCCCCCCACCCTTTTTTTTCCTTAACCATTTGATGCAAGTTTCAGGTATCATGATACTTCAGCTCTAAATACTTCAGCAGCCATTCCCTAGGAATAAAGAATTCTTGCATGGGGCCATTAAGACCATTACCATAATAGTATTGTCTATTATGCAGTCTATATTAATTTTTTTCCATTTCCCCCCCAAATGTCATGTATATATATGGTTGGGGGTTTTTTTGTTTGTTTGTTTTTTGTCCTGATTCAGGATTTATCAAGGTTCCCCTGTTGCACTCGTTTGTTTCTTTAATCTCTTTAAATCTTGAGCTGTTCCCCATTTTTTTCTTGCTAGTTTGTTTTTCATGACATTGATCATTCTGAAATGTCCAGGGCAGTTGTCATGTAGAATGTTGCACATTTTGGATTTTTCCATAGTTTCCTCATGCTTAGATTTAGGTTAGACATTTTTAAAAAGACCATTACATGAGGGATGTTGTGGACTTTCTAGTGTGTTACACTGGCAGGCCAGCCAATAGTGTACATTTGTCCTTCATTGGTGACGCTAGGCTTGATCACTTGGTTAAGTTGGAGTCCATCATATCTCTCCATTTCACAATTTCACAAAGTAAGTTGTGGTGTGATAACCTAAGACTATTAGCTCCCAACATGTTTTACCCAGTAGTTTTAGCTTCCATTGATGATGTATGCTTACATTTGTTATTACACTGGGGATTGCAAAATGATGACTCTAATTGTCATTCTGTATTTGTTTTTTTTTTTAATTTTATTTATTTATTTATTTATTTTTGGCTGTGTTGGGTCTCTGTTGCTGCGCACAGGTTTTATCTAGTTGTGGGGAGTGGGGGCTACTCTTCCTTGCGGTGCACAGGCTTCTCATTGCGGTGGCTTCTCTTGTTGCGGAGCATGGGCTCTAGGCGCACAGGCTTCAGTAGTTGTGGCACACGGGCTCAGTAGTTGTGGCTCAGGGGCTCTAGAGCACAGGCTCAGTAGTTGTGGTGCACAGGCTTAGTTGCTCTGCAGCATGTGGGATCTTCATGGACCAGGGCTTGAACCCGTGTTCCCTACATTGGCAGGCGGATTCTTAACCACGGAGCCACTAGGGAAGTCCCTGCATGTGTTATCTGACATTCATTTCTGTAAAGAAGAGTTTCTCCTCCTCCTCCTCCCTCCCCCTCCTCCTCCCTCCCCCTCCTCCTCCCTCCCCCTCCTCCTCCCTCCCCCTCCTCCTCCCCCCCGCCCCCCCATACCCATGGTCTCAAAAACTCTTTTTTTAAAAATTCAGTGTGATATAATCCATTACCATCATCATTCTGTTTGATGCTCAAAACTGTCCCAAATTGGGCCAGCAGGAGCCCTTTCAAGAGGCTTCTGCATTCTTTTGACTTGGTCTCACCAATCTTTAAACACTTACTTGCGTTCTCACACAAGATGTTCCAGACTCAACTTGTACTTACCCTGCTGCAAAATGTAACCAGTCATTTTTTTTTAAGGGAGTCTTACTCCTTTTAGTTGGAAATGGTATTTTAAAATTGACTTTGTACTTTAAAAATGGCAATTTAATATCTCATCAAATGAGCCTACCTCAGTTTAGCTCATCACTTTATTTGTTGAGCATTTAGGCTATTTCCATTCTCCTCCCTTCTAAATAACTGTAACAAACATCTTTACGCGGATAACTTTTCCAAGTTTAGGATTATTTCCTTTGACAATATTCCCAAAAGTGGAGTTGTTGGGGCAGGGAGTGTACATTTTTTTCTTACTCTTGATACACATTATCCATCTGCTCTCATAGAAAGTTTTAAAAGTCAACAACGACTTCTAAATGTTAAGCCCAGTTATTTTGTCTCATTCCTCTTTCTCCTTTGCAGCACCTGAGTCTGCTGACCTCCTCTGTGCTTGCAACTGTCTTCTCCCAAACTTTCTGTAAAATAACACTGTTCTCCTTTCTCTCAAGGCAAATCCTCTCTTCCTCCCTTAACCTCCTAAATTTTTGCATGTTCCAACACCTAGACCTTAGAGCTCACTTTTCTTACTGGGTACTAAGTGGGGTGTCCTCCCTTCTATTTGCTTGACTTTGAATGCCCAGTCCCATCCTGAGCTCCCATTCCTTCTGGTTTTGTCTTCTAAGTCTGGCCCTTGGCTTTGCTCTCCAGCCTTGCCTTGGGTCCATCTCTGTCCACAACCTTGAGAGGACAAACATATCCCAGTATACTCATATATGCACTCTGTTCTTAGAGATTCCGCATGTAGATGGAGCTTCATTTGGGCCGTGTTTTCTATTTGTCTGATATAAAAATAACATGGGGGACTTCCCTGGTGGCGCAGTGGTTAAGAGTCCGCCTGCCAATTCATGGCACACAGGTTCGAGCCCCGGTCCGCGAAGATCCCACATGCCGCGGAGCAACTAAGCCCGTGAGCTGCAACTACTGAGCCTGTGAGCCACAACTACTGAAGCCCGCACGCCTAGAGCCCGTGCTCCGCAACAAGAGAAGCCACTGCAATGAGAAGCCTGCGCACTGCAACGAAGAGTAGCCCCCGTTCGCCGCAACTAGAGAAAGCCCACGCGCAGCAACAAAGACCCAACGCAGCCAAAAATAAATAAATAAATTTATAAAAAAAGAAAAAACAAAACAAAACAAAAAACAAAGATGGTTCTGTGTTACAAGAATACAACTTAAGATGCAACCATAAAGAAAACCGGGCCACTTCTCTCATTTATGGACTCAAGCAATCTCTTTTCAAATATTTATGGAGAGGCTGTATTCTTGGAACACAAATATAGTAGGATTCAGTTCTGCCTTCAATGAACTTGAATTTTCTAACTTTAGTGGTTTGTGATTTAAGCTGGATCCTGACAATAAGATAAGAGATGGAAGTGGAGGGTCTCCAAATAAACTATCAAGTCTAGTCCCTCTTCCCAACTCCAAACCCAGGAGGCTTCCCTGACTTTCCAACCTGAAATAAAAATAGGGCTGATTCCCAGCAGAGCCCAGGCTCCCAAAAGTTTTTTGCAAGCACAGTAAGGAATTCCTTTCCCTTATCTTATCACCCCAAATAGTGTCCCACCCTCCCTAGCTGCGAGCCAGTGCCTGGGGAGAAAAAGGACTGGATCAGGTGGAGATTCCCCTGGGTATGTACACTCTTTCCTGTAAAGGGAGATTGCCTACCAATGCAAAGCTAACACTTCAGGTCTGACTTCTGGGGGTGAGGAGGAGGAAGGGAAGAGGTCACCTGTATTATGCAAGAAGCAGGGGGGGAATATATTTGCATACATATATGCATATATAAATATTTATTTATACAAAGACTGCCACAGAAAAACATATTGGAAACTGGCAATAATTGGTAGATAGGGTGAACAATGAGAGGGAGACACTTTTCACTGGGCTTGTGCATACGTATTCTCTATTTGATAATGAATAAACCATTTTTAAAAATAAATGTATGAAAAGGAAAAAAAACAGCAAGGCCACAGGGGCGCTGTTTTGTTGGTGTAGGAGAATTATTTAGACACTGATTTTCCATGTTTTTCAGGAGGTAAGGGGTTACAACTGATCATAGAGGTGTTTCAGTTTTCAGAGTAGAGAGATGCAGCGTTTCATTTTTAAAAAATGAGTTACGATTTATACAAAGTGTTATGGGTTGGGGGGAAAAAAAGGAATTAAAAAGAAACAAGCCCCTTGCCGTGCCATTGTTCCCACAATGCCGTGACTCGGATTCGAACCGAGGTTGCTGCGGCCACAACGCAGAGTACTAACCACTATACGATCACGGCGAGCTACCAGGGACCTGTCAGCGGCCCTTTCTGATTGTCTTCTTCAACAGTTAAAGGCCTTCCCATTCTGCACGTCACCAAAGGGTCCACCTATGGGGCGGGTTGCGGCCTAAGGCCGGGTCTGAGAATGCGCAGGCGCATTGCTCTCTTGCCAGTTGGTCTGGTTTTCTCCTGTTTTGGCCCATTAGCCACGGGAGGTGGGGATGAGGCAGTGGGAAAGGATGGGTTCCATGTAAGAGTTTAGGGGGTACCACTTGGGCATCCAGAGACGGGACTGGCCGGAGCTGAGTGTTCACAAGCTGTGTTACTCTCATTCCTTGGAGGACGCCCATCTCCTCTGCCCCGAGACCCTGCCAGAGACCCCAAACCTGCCGGGGGGCGCTCCTCAGGGCTTCTCCTCCCTGTTGATTCCCCCAGGAGTGATCTAACGGCAGCCTCTATGGATAATGTGGATGCCCGCAGAACTGGGCTGTCCACTTAGAAGGGACTCAATGAACACACCCTGCCGTTCCCTTCTCCTCCAGCACCCGCTTCCTTGTTTCTCTTATCCCCGCTACGGCCCTGACTCGTCCCTCCGCAGGGCTCCCGCCGGACCCGGTGCCCTCCTCTGTTGCGTCGCTGGGCGCAGCAGGGACTGGGTCTGATTCTCCTTCTTGTACATCAGTGCTCTCGTCTCCATGGCGCCTAGAACCAGGCCGAGTCCACAGTAGGCAGTGGCTTTTTGCTAAAATGAGAACATACCCCTGGTTCTAACGAGTGAATCCAGAGAGACCACCGGTCTCTTCAGTGTCGTCTGCTCTAATCACTGGCCCCCTTCAGAGCCGCCAGAGGGATCTTGCTAAACACGAATAGAATCCTCTCCCTCCTCCACCTCTCATCACCACCCCCGAGACTGCGGGAAATTTGTCTACCTTTTCCAGCTCATCCTGTGGCCTTCCCTCAGTGTCGTTTCCCATTCCCTAGTTACTTGCTTTCATTCACTCAACAGGTCTTTGAGAGGCGCCTGCTACCTGTCAGACCAGGGCCTGTGGGCGTAGTGGGGTGGGGAAGAGAGAAGATTTACAAAGAGGAATTATGATTGTTCCTTTTGGAGCCCTTGGCACACGAGATAATCCTGGCTGCTTGACAAATTCCCTTTCTGCCTTTAAGAGCTACTTCAGAGGTCACCTCCTCTGCGAAGCGTTCTCTTCCTATTATTGGGAGCCCCTTTTCAGTGCTGCCATGGACATCGGTACATATGTCAATTATAACACTTCTTGGCCTTATGAGTGAGTGTTCTGTGCTTTGTCTGGGCTGGGCATGATAACGTGCGTAGCCCAGGGTAAGCGGAAGCCTATATGCTCCCGAAGTTCAATTCAGCGAGACCTGGCGTAAGCATCGTTTCCAACTGTCACAAGGGGATTGGGATCCATTTTCAAGAAAGTTATTACAAACTATAGATAAAAACGGAGGAGACCCCTTGCCGTGCCACTGCTTTCGCAATGCCGTGACTCGGATTCGAACCGAGGTTGCTGCGGCCACAACGCAGAGTACTAACCACTATACGATCACGGCGAGCTACTAGGGACCCATGAGTTTTTTCTTTCTCGCCGAAGCTCTTCTCTGTTTAAGGCCCCGCCCCTTTGCCGTGTCACTGCTGGTTTCCGCCCATCTCTAACCTCGCCTCTCCCTGAGGGAACGCAGGCGCACTGCACACTTGCTTTCTAGATATCCGTCCGCCCTCGCCCGCCCGCGAGATCCCACCGCTTCATTACCGAGGTGCGGGTGTTCTGCGCGTTCCCCTTACTCCGCATCTCGAAGGAAGTTGTGCGGCTGGGTCCGAACTGATTTTACTTCTTGTGGGATTTAAGAGACGGCCCCATTCCTAGCAAGAGCCCATTCAGATAGCGTGAGCGCCAGGACACGGTGGGTGTGAGAGGGACGCAGCACCGCCATTCGGACGACCCCCGGGCCTCACATTCGTACAGGCTGCGGGAGAGTCCCGGTCGTAGGCCTGGCCTCCTAGGAGTCCTTTAGTTTGCAGAGGACTTTCATGTCCTCTCTTTCACGGGCCGTGCGGACGACCAGCAGAGACCTCGGCCGGGAGTCCACGGCGCCCCTACTCCACTTCGGGCTGGGCGCCAGGGCCAGAGGGGCCTGGTCGACAGTGAGCGGCTTGGGAAGGCGAGAGCGGCAGCCACCTAGACGAGGACGACACTCAATGACGCGCCCCTCGTGGCGTCCCAGTAGCTCGCCGTGATCGTATAGTGGTTAGTACTCTGCGTTGTGGCCGCAGCAACCTCGGTTCGAATCCGAGTCACGGCATTGTGGGAACAATGGCACGGTAGGGGCTTCTTTTTAGATTCTGGAAGCCACATTCTTCGGCGGTTAGGCCCCAGCTGTTGCTTGACGTTAGGTCAGGGCCGAAATTATAACGGGGCAAAGGGTGAACGCGGGGACTTCAGTGAATCAGCCAATTGTCATCTTCCTTCCTATATGATTGTTTAATCTGGGGGGGGGGTTATTCCGTGTTGTACTCATTATCTTTCCTCATTTGGCCCCTGTCAATGGTGAAGTCATCTATTGGGTTTTCTAAAAAGCCTTCACACTCGCTAAAACTTCAATACTTTGGAGTGCAGGGATTATAGGAATACTGTGCAAACATTTATTAAGCGTTAGAAGAGTGCAGAGTAGACAATACAGTGTGACGAGTGAAAAATCTGACTGCTCTGGAGGTGCTGGTTCCCGTAGCCACTATGAGGGTGCGAAAGAGGACTTTGTGGCCTCCATCTCCACAGCCTCCTGGGTGAGAGGGATATTCTCGTTGAGGATTTTTCCTAATCTGCCTCAGGTTTAAAGCAGATTTTATTTGTTACTTTGTTTTATGAGCACTTAAAAAATCCAGACTCAACAAATTTAGGTCTGTCATTTAGGCATTAGGCGAAAATGGAAATATGTTTTGGATTTGGCTCTCAGGTGGCTGGCAGCGGCTGTGTCACTGTCAAGGAAGGAATGAGATAGGACTCAGTGAGCAGTGAGCCTCTCCAGCTTCTCCCAGGGAACCTGGGGGTGGCAGAGCAAGTCAGGAAGCATTCCTGGGAGAGATGGATTGCAGTGGGGTTGTGCTCCGTTTACTGACAGTCTGTCAACAAAGGCTTACTGAACAGCCTGTAAAAGCAAGAAACTGTGGAGGGCTGTAATTTTCCGGGTCTCCCCACTCCCACTTCCGTAAGTTTGATGACTTTAAAGCCACACAACAGGACAGCTCAGACCACGAGAGAATAGAATGAGGGAAGGTGAGCCTGAGAACTTGCCAGACTTTGGACACTGATTTAAGTGTTATACGTATAGAAAATCAACATCACCAGCAAAAAAAGAACCAGCCAACAGAAATGTGACAACTTCTGTTCCTCTGACCACTTACCAAATAACTGTACTGAAGGTTTTTTAAATCTGCAGCCTAGAATAAGATGTCAGGGTACGAAGCAAGGAAAGGATCCAGCTTTTTCTCTGAAGGCCCTCCCTCCAACCCCCATTCCTCTCCTGCTGGTGCTTCAGTGCTGGGCAATGAGCTGCTCTCAGAATCTGGGGAGAAATTCTGGGGCAGTCACTTCCTGAGAGTATTTTGAGTAAAAACAGTCAACCAAGAAAATGAAAACTACAAACATACATCAATGGAGGTAACCCACTCTAGCCATTCACATCCATCCAAGGCAACTGAAGTGTATTTGAAGGCAGGAATGCACTAAAGAAATCTGAACAGAAAGTTCCCAGTTGCAGGAAGAGTAACAGAAGGGGAAGGTGCTCTCCTAACTTCTGACTGCTGACCTTCTTGGCAGGTATGCAATTACCCATGGAGATGGGTGCATCCAGCTATCAAAATGTCATAATATCCTCTTCTGAGGTCGCTCACTCGATTCCCCTTGCTCTGATTTCAGGCCCCCAAACAGATTTTTGATAATGATTTGCCAGCCCACGTAGACATTCCTGCAGGGAAAGTATTGCTCTGAACAAGTTTCTGATTAGTTGGCGTTTGTTCTTCTTACTGTTGGCATTTGGTTTAGACTTTTAAGGGTCTGGCTGGTATGATTCATTTCCCTTGAGTCTGCTTATCTCTGGGTGTACTGACAAAATGGAGTTTCCAGGCTGGCAAAGCTGAGAGCTAGAGACTCTGGCTGCTCTGGGACACCCTCTGAGCAGTCAGTCAGTTCCCTCCCCTTGACCTCTTGATTTAAACCGCGTTTTGCAGTTTCTGATTCTGGGAATGTGTCCTTTCCCGTACCCCTTCCAACTGGAGGTCGAAGCTTTTCTCTAGGGTCTCAGCACCAGGAAAGAGGCAGGCAAACCTTCAAGGGACAAACCTTGAAGGGGAGAAATGTACTTCATAAGCTTCAGAGTGTTTACGTAAATGATCAACCCCATGGCTTGCTGGTCAGACTTGGTACATCTGGGAGCTGCTACTGCTGTAACTGCCAGTCACCACAGGGGTGCAGTACAGACTGGACCAGCATCCTTTGGTGTCACCGGAAGCTAGTTCAGATTCAGAATCTTGGTCCACAACCCAGAACTACTGCCTCAGAACCTTCATTTTAACAAGATTCTCTCCAGATTATTCATTTGCACCTTAAAGTTTGAGGTGCTGGTCTGCTCTAGAGGACTACCTGGCTCTGATGCAGCCCTTCATTATTTACCTTGTGAGTACTTGGGGTTACTAGAAAGGACCTGCCTGAGTCTGCTGGGCCTCATCGTCTACTGGGCTTCATTGATGAGGGTGACATTGAGGGTTTTTTTTTTTTAATTTATTTTTATTCTTGGCTGGGTCTTCGTTGCTGCACGCGGGCTTCCTCTAGTTGCAGTGAGCGGGGGCTACTCTTCGTTGCAGTGCATGGGCTTCTCATTGCGGTGGCTTCTCTTGTTGCGGAGCACGGGCTCTAGGCGTGCAGGCTTCAGTAGTTGTGACTCACAGGCTCTAGAGCGCAGGCTCAGTAGTTGTGGCGCATGAGCTTAGTTGCTCCGCGGCATGTGAGATCTTCCCGGACCAGGGCTCGAACCCGTGTCCCCTGCACTGGCGGGCGGATTCTTAACCACTGTGCCACCAGGGAAGTCCCATTGAAGTTTTGAGGAGGAGAAGATGGAGTTCTGGGAGGGAGTCACCGAGGGCCCATGTTTGGGAGCATCTAGGAAGGAGGAAGCAGCCCTGGACTTCCACTAGGAGGTACTGCACCCCAGGAAGTGGCTGTAGAATGCTGAGGCTGGATAAAACTTAGCCTAGAAGATACCACTTTGGGTTTAGCCCCTATAACACTGAGCCCATTCCTCAGGGATTCTCTGGATATTTAGGACTCAAGTTCCAGTCATTCATTCATTCAGTAAACTAGCATATTTTAGCTCTTAAAGTGCTGTACCTCATGGGGAGCTGCAAAGCTGTATATGATCCTTCTTGCCCAAAATAGTTTATTTTCCAGCTGAAAGAAAATGCTAGTCCACAGGCAACAGTCAGAAAACAATACAACGAATGCTGTAGAAGAGACATCTCTTGATGCAATGGAAGGAAACTCTCCAAGGAAGAGCTAACATAAACTTCCAGAATTGTAAAATAATTGAAGTTTATTTTCAGCACTTCCGGCACCCTCATTCTGATCCCCTTCTACCTCTTTGTGTTGTCCTTATCTCATTCATTCTCGTTCATTTGATCAACAGTATTTACTAACAGCCTACTATGTGCTAGGCACTGTTCTAGGTTCTGGGGTTATAGTAATGAATAAGACAGATGGGTTGTTCTCATAGACCTATAGTCTAGTGCAGGAATCAGAAAGGAATGTTAAATAAAAAATAAACAAAAGAATGTGTGCCAATGGAAAATAACGTGATATAGTGTCCTCCTGTTCCCTGCCTATTATCCACCCATGTAACCCCTCAGCTCCTTTGTCTGTACAAAGTAAGATGACTGATAATAGTAAGTGTTGCCTTTTAATAGGGATGGAAGTTTTACACTAAAAAGATAAACTCTAACCCAGAGTGGCCCACATGTGTCATAAAGAGCCTTCAGATGTGAGGCAGTCTTGTGTGGACAGCGTGAGGAGGACTCCGTGGCGACCTGCGTGGACCTGCAATATAATCCAGTACAAGCAGGTGGATGCTGAGGGCCAGTGAGCAGGACCAGATGACCCTATAGGTAGGTCAAGAACTTGCCAAGGACACAAGGAAAACAAAACATCCACCCAGAAAGTAAGAAAATTTTTTGAAAGAATAAAAAGCAGTGAAGTGATCAATTTCAGGACGAATAAAAACCACCAGAACTTTGTTGGGAAAAAATAAACTATAAAATAATTATTTAAAAAACTTCCAGTTACATATGAGGCAACATAATTTTTTCAGTGCTTAAGACCTTGGGAGGTTTAATCCAGCCCCATTGACGCCCTAAATCAGTCCCCTGGATCAGAGATGCAACCCCTAGGGAAAGAAAGGGAGGAGGGGACCCTGAATTAACATTTTATTTCTGTCACTAGGTTGAACATACTTGGATAGATAATAAATTTGGTAAGCAAAGAAGTAAAATTGCATTTTTTTTGCATTCTTGAGTTTGTCAACTGAGATGTGCACCTCATATACGTGCCAAGTGACTAGCATAGAGGTGCTCAATATACATTAGTTGGTCTCTTGTTCCCAGGTACTTCTGTCTACACCCACACACAAAAAAGCCATGGGAAGATCCTACAGGACTATTCCTGTCATGAGGCCTAAAACTCATTCTTGAGTCAAGAAGATTGCAGGAGCCATGTCTCAGAAGCAAAGGTCAAAATCAGTGGTTTCCAAACGTTATTCTAGAGCTCATAAACAGGGATGAATTTTTCATCATGGAATGAGAAAAAATAAGGTTGATGTGGTAGGCTTTTCAAAAGGCTAAACGTGTTTAATTCAAAGAACTGTTCTCTAGGCTAAGTTATGGTCTTCCTACTTTTGAGGTGTTACAGTGACTTTTTAAAAAGTAGGTGATAATTTTTTTAAAGTCTTTAAATTTGGAAAAATTAAAAATTGGCAATCCTATTTTGGTCTCCAAAATTACTTTTGAAATTTTACTGGTCAGTGAAATCTAAAAGTACAAAGCTCACTACAGAGCCCAGAGAGCAAAGCATCAGACTGAGAAGAGATGGTCCTCAGTTTGTAGTGGGTCTGCAGAGAAATGCTCAGAGGGAGAAGGGTCCCTGTTCTGTCAGGCAATGGTCCAGGCTAACCCCTATCCACCCACCTAACAAATAGTAGTCCCTAGTATGATCTGTGCTAGGCCTTGGAGATACAAATTAGAATAAAACATTCTTACTCAGAGATCATGTTACAAATTCAAATAAAACATTCTTACTCAGAGATCATGTCAGTGCAGGGTTAATCAGATGAGTGAAGAAGTAATTACAGCTATATACATACAAAGTATATTGGAACTTAAATCATTCATTCCTCCAGGATATGACATTTGAGCTGGGTTCCAAGGCATGCAGAGTAGTTTTCCTGTCAGAGAAGGTGAAAGGGTATTCTAGGCAGAGAGAAAGGCAGAAACAAAGGCCAGGAAGTGTGAACAAACAGCATAGGGAAAGATAAAGCTGTGACGTAAGATATGGAGGGGAGAGTGGGTGCAGATGTGGACTGAGAGAAAAACACACAATGTAAGTTGTGAGTTAAGTTTTATCTGAGGAACTTACTGAGGACTATAGCCCAGGAAACAGCCTTTCAGATAGCTCTGAGGAACTGCTCCAAAGAGGTAAGGGAGGAGCCAGGATATATATAAGCTTTTTTGCTGGGAAAACGGTAGTCAAGCATCAAAAGATTACTGCTAATTACAACAAACAGGTATCTCAAGTTAGCGATTTTAGTGCTTTTCTGTGTCTGGGAAAATGCAAGCATCTGAATTCATTTGAAAACTTTTCTTAGATATGCATCTTAACTATCTAAAGGCCATTGTACCCAAAGCATAGAATGTTTCCTTTGTTTCTTCATCCTGAATTCCCCTAAGGGCACAGTGTCAGTGGGCAACTGCAGTGGCTGATGGCCTGATCCTTGTAGAACTGGAACGGCAGGCAACATTTTTTTTTTCTTAATAGAGAGCAAGGGTGGAGCCAAATTGATGAATCTCTTGCCCCTTATTGAGACAGGACTTTATCCTGGAGGCTGGTGGATCTTGACATTTTGTGATAACTTATTGCTTTGGGGATCCCTTGAAAGTTATAGGCTTGTTCTCCAAAATAGTGCAGCTATGATAGAATGTCAGGAATTCACAGAGGCTTTTTTTTTTAATTGAAGCATAGTTGATTTACAACGTTGTGGCAGTCTCTGCTGTCCAGCAGAGTGACTCAGTTACACACATAGAGACTTGCTTTTTTTTTTTTTTTTAAAGGCATGTTTTTCTTTTTTTTTTTTTTTAATTTTTATTTATTTATGGCTGTGTTGGGTCTTCGTTTCTGTGCGAGGGCTTTCTCTAGTTGTGGCAAGCGGGGGCCACTCTTCATCGCGGTGCGCAGGCCTCTCACTATTGCGGCCTCTCTTGTTGTGGAGCACAGGTTCCAGATGCGCAGGCTCAGTAATTGTGGCTCACGGGCCCAGCCGCTCTGCGGCATGTGGGATCTTCCCAGACCAGGGCTCGAACCCGTGTCCTCTGCATTGGCAGGCGGATTCTCAACCACTGCGCCACCAGGGAAGCCCTAGAGACTTGCTTTTTAAAAAATATTCTTTTCTGTTATGGTTTATCCCAGGAGACTGGATATAGTTCTATGCACAGAGGCTCTCTTATAAGCATTGTGGGACCATTTAAGTCTCCAGTTTTAAGCAGAAGTGGGACATAATCGCATCTTCCTTTTAGAAAGGTGAGGTGTAAATGGGTAATTATTGACAAAAGTCTTAATTCAAAGGAGAGATAGAAGAGGATTTCAGCCCCCTGGTCTGGTGGTTGAGGTTGGGGCTTGGGGACTAATCTAGGGGGAGAGGCTCTTCCCTCACATCACACCCGTAGGTGTTTCCTCTTGAGCTCAGAGGTAGAGGGGATGGACATGTTGGATGAAGGGAATGAATGTGAAGCTTGAGAGAAGGTCTAATATCAAGAGTAGAATATTTTCTAGAATCACAGTAGTCAAATAGTATGAAAATAGATGTATCCGTGTTACCCTTATGTATATATACTATATTGTTAGTATTGAGATGTGGATATGCAAATTCAAATGTAACTTTAAGAGGGAGAGACACATGCACAGGTTGCAACAAACTGACTTGACCCTTACTTTTCCTCATAAATTTCAGAGTCAAACTACTTCTGTGTCATGACTACTCTTTGGTTCAGTAGCCTCAGACTGAGTCTAGATGAATTCCTTTCTTACCATATCATCAAAGCTACTAAGAACTCCTTTTCCACTTAATTCTCTTTAGATCAAATGCTCTGAGAGAACTTGTGGTGGTTTTAAAATATGTTCACAAATTCTTTGATACTCCTCTCTTCCAGAGGTAGAGCTGTATTTCCCTCCCTGGACTGAGGGCTGGACTTAGTGACTCCTTCAAATGAATAGAATGAAGTAGAAGTGATGGTGTTTCACTTCCTAGATGAGGTCATAAAGTGCATGTCGCTTCCTTTTTGCTCTCTCTCAGATCACTAGCTCTGAAGGAAGCCAGCCGCCATGTCAAGAGGACACTCAAGCAGTCCCATGGAGAGACCCATGAGGTGAGGAACTGAGGCCTTCTGCCACAACAGGCATCAAAGAAATGAGATTTTTGGCCAGTAGCCATGTGAGTGAGCCACCTTGAAAGCAGATCCTCCAGCCTCAGCCAGACCTTCAGATGACTGCAGCCCTGGCTGACATCTTGACTGCAATTTCTTGAGAAACACTGAACCAAACCACTCATCTAAGTCATTTCCAAATTCCTGAGTTAAGAAACTGTGAGATAACCAATGTTTATCATTTTTTTTTTAATTTATTTATTTTTTGGCTGTGTTGGGTCTTCGTTTCTGTGAGGGCTTTCTCTAGTTGCGGCAAGCGCGGGCCACTCTTCATCGTGGTGTGCAGGCCTCTCACTATCGTGGCCTCTCTTGTTGCGGAGCACAGGCTCCAGACGCTCAGGCTCAGTAGTTGTGGCTCATTGGCCTAGTTGCTCCGCGGCATGTGGGATCTTCCCAGACCAGGGCTCAAACCTGTGTCCCCTGCATTAGCAGGCAAATTCTCAACCACTGCGCCACCAGGGAAGCCCTGTCATTTTAAGCTGCTAAATTTTCGGGTAATTGTTACACTGTGATCGATAATGAATACAGATTTTGTTACCAGAGGTGGGGCGCTGCCATAACAAAAACCCAGAATGTGAAAGTGGCTTTAGAACTCGGCAGACACTGGAAAAACTTTGAGGAGAGTGTTAGTATAAGTCCTAATAGCCTTGAAGAGACTGTCTTCCTCAGTTTCCCCATCTGTAAAATGAACGAGTTGGGCTGGATGAATACCTAAATATTTTATAATTCTCTTAATCTTTATCTAATCAAGGTTCTATAAATAATATTACCCTAAACAAAGTAGTTATAGGAGACAGGTAATAACTGACCCAAGGCATAATTCCCCAAGGCATAGCTCCACAACAGAGACAAGAGGCCCTGCACCTGACTTTTGTGCTGTCTGTAAACCTAGTTTCAGCCTGGTTTAATCTCAGGAAACTGAAGCTGGCTCTACCTTTAACAGGTTGCTTCAACAGCTCACAACCACATGCCCCAAAAGGAGTAGGGGTTTCTGATTCTTTAACAAAGGCTGGTCCAGAGAAGAAGGTTCTTTATATTCGTTCTTCACCTCAATGATTTAACTAAAAGGTTGTCCAGAATAAAATTGTTTTCCTTCTTACCACTGAATTTTACAAATCTCTGTCCTTGTATATATTGCTAGTGTCATCCTGTCACTGGATGGGACCCCTTCAAGGGCCCAAGAGTGGGCTCTTGTCCAACACTCGGAAATGAATTGTCCGAGGAGACACATGTACTGACAAAGCAAAAGATTTTATTGAAAAGGGGCACTCAAGTGGAGAGCAGCAGGGTAAGGGAACCCAGGAGAACTGCTCTGCCTTGTGGCTTGCAGTCTCAGGTTTTATGGTGGTGGGGTTAGCTTTCCAGGTCGTTTCTGGCCAATCATCTTGCTTGTGCCTTCATTTGGTCCAGTCAGGGCCCTTCCTGGTGGTGCGCGCATCTCTCAGTCACGATGGTTTTCATCGTGAGGGTTTCTGGGAGGTTGGTGAGACGTATTATGGACTGGTGTCTCCTCCCCTTCTTGACCCCTCGTGGGTTTTCCCTGGGTTGCTTTTGGACCCTTCACGGGTTGTGTGTTCTTTTGAAGCGTCCTGAGGTGGGAGACTTAAGCAAATCTGTTATTGTTGTGCCTGGCCAGGGTGGGCAGTTTCAGCCAATGGTTCCCTAACAATCCTATCATCTTTAATTTGCTTGGGTCTCAGAAGGCCGTAGTACAGATTTCATGACTCTTGAAAAGAAAATTGTTGGAATGCTTTATTTATATATAAATTGTATTCATAAGTTATTCAGATATATATGAATGGCTATTTTGGCAGCGGAAACCCCAGCAATTTTTAATGGGCCCTAAAAAAAAAATTGTTGGGTCTGTGCTGAGTGATTTAGGGGCCTGCTTTCCTGGAAACCAGCAAGGCAATGAATGCTCAGCCACTAGACAACAGAGTATCTTTTTTTTTTTTTTTTTTAACATCACTTTTTTTTTTTTCTCACACACACACTGTATTTTATTTTTACAAGAGATAAATAGACTGACACCAGGCATTGTACATGGATGACCACAACAAAAGCAACAATGATTGCAATTACCTAACATGAAACACACTCATACTATGTCATAATATTGACATTCAGTCCAGTAATCCTCCACTGTAACAGCTCCTTTACTTTGCAGTGAAAATTGATTTGTATATTCTTTGCCTCTGAGTCCTTGTGTGATTTTTTTTAAAATTCAAACAGAAAGTCACAAAAATTATACTCATCCTCATCAGTTCACTCAGTCCCATGTAATTAATTTTTTTTTCATCTTGATATTTTGTTAGCACTTTTATGAGTTCATCAGTTTTTCATTAGAGTTCTGAAAATGCTTATTCGTTCATTTCAGCAGTACAGTCAGTTACCAGAAACCTGTACTTGTCAAGAGTCTTTTCCATGAATTTATTGAAGATGAAACCCTTTTATAGGAACATATTTGCAAAAGCATCAGAGTACACCCAGAACTGTCTGTAAATGACAGAAGACTTAAAAATGACCACGGTTAAAGATTTGATGAAAGTTCATAATAATGCAGTTGACAGGAAAATTAGTTATTTCTGAGATACACATTTTAAAGTAATAACTAGGATTATGACTTATAACATTATACCAGAACATATAAGATTTTTAGAAATTTCATGTAATGTCTGAAACATTTATATTAACATATTTCCATACAAATAACCCAATGAAAGTTTAGTATTAGTTGTTTTGTTTGTTTGTTTTTTTATACTGCAGGTTCTTATTAGTCATCAATTTTATACACATCAGTGTATACAAGTCAATCCCAATCGCCCAATTCAGCACACCACCATCCCCACCCCACCGCAGTTTTCCCCCCTTGGTGTCCATATGTCTGTTCTCTACATCTGTGTCTCAACTTCTGCCCTGCAAACTGGCTCATCTGTACCATTTTTCTAGGTTCCACATACATGCGTTAATATACAATATTTGTTTGTCTCTTTCTGACTTACTTCACTCTGTATGACAGTATCTAGATCCATCCACATCTCAACAAATGACCCAATTTCGTTCCTTTTTATGGCTGAGTAATATTCCATTGTATATATGTACCACAACTTCTTTATCCATTCGTCTGTTGATGGGCATTTAGGTTGCTTCCATGACCTGGCTATTGTAAATAGTGCTGCAATGAACATTCGGGTGCATGTGTCATTTTGAATTACGGTTTTCTCTGGGTATATGCCCAGTAGTGGGATTGCTGGGTCATATGGTAATTCTATTTTTAGTTTTTTAAGGAACCTCCATATTGTTCTCCATAGTGGCTGTATCAATTTACATTCCCACCAACAGTGCAAGAGGGTTCCCTTTTCTCCACACCCTCTCCAGCATTTGTTGTTTGTAGATTTTCTGATGATGCCCATTCTAACTGGTGTGAGGTGATACCTCATTGTAGTTTTGATTTGCATTTCTCTAATAATTAGTGATGTTGAGCATCTTTTCATGTGCTTCGTGGCCGACTGTATGTCTTCTTTGGAGAAACGTCTATTTAGATCTTCTGCCCATTTTTGGATTGGGGGGTTTGTTTCTTTAATATTGAGCTGAATGAGCTGTTTATATATTTTGGAGATTAATCCTTTGTCCATTGATTCGTTTGCAAATATTTTCTCCCATTCTGAGGATTGTCTTTTCGTCTTGCTTATGGTTTCCTTTGCTGTGCAAAAGCTTTGAAGTTTCGTTAGGTCCTGCCGCAGACCGGCTGCAGAAAGCTAGAAGTTCCTGGCGGTGAGGGGTAAGGAACTGAAAAGCACCAGTATGGGATCAGAAGGGCCAAGACAACTGATGGTTGCAAGGCAAGTTTATTCAAAGAGCATGAATGTATATATAGGTTTAGTATGGAATGAATATTAGACAATAAATCAGTAAACCTTGTATTTCCACATAATTCTGTCGCCACTATCTATGCGTCAGCATGCCTTATGGGCCATTCTTTGGAGATACAGACTTCCCCCTCAGGGCAGCACGTCCTTCTTCTGGGGAACAACCAGGGGCTCTTAGATCCAGAGCAGGCACCTGGAACGAAACTGGCCGCAAGCCATTTTCCTTTTTTACGCTCAATACCGCAGCGTCAGGAGTGCATACCAAGAAAGAGACAAGCAGTTCTCCGGAAAGCAGAAAGCTGAATAAGCTTACAGCTTGGGGGCCACCACAAGGTCCCATTTGTTTATTTTTGTTTTTATTTCCATTACTCTAGGAGGTGGATCAAAAAAGATCTTGCTGTGATTTATGTCAAAGAGTGTTCTTCCTATGTTTTCCTCTAAGAGTTTTACAGTGTCCGGTCTTACGTTTAGGTCTCGAATCCATTTTGAGTTTATTTTTGTGTATGGTGTTAGGGAGTGTTCTAATTTCATTCTTTTACATGTAGCTGTCGAGTTTTCCCAGCACCACTTATTGAAGAGGATGTCTTTTCTCCATTGTATATCCTTGCCTCCTTTGTCATAGATTAGTTGACCATAGGTACGTGGGTTTATCTCTGGGCTTTCTATACTGTTCCATTGATCTGTGTTTCTGTTTTTGTGCCAGTACCATATTGTCTTGATAACTGCAGCTTTGTAGTATAGTCTGAAGTCAGGGAGTCTGATTCCTCCAGCTCCGTTTTTTTCCCTCAAGACTGCTTTGGCTATTCGGGGTCTTTTGTGTCTCCATACAAATTTTAAGATTTTTTGTTCTAGTTCCATAAAAAATGCCATTGGTAATTTGATAGGGATTGCATTGAATCTGTAGATTGCTTTGGGTAGTATAGTCATTTTCACCATATTGATTCTTCCAATCCAAGAACATGGTATATCTCTCCATCTGTTGGTATCATCTTTAATTGCTTTCATCAGTATCTTATAGTTTTCTGCATACAGGTCTTTTGTCTCCCTAGGTAGCTTTATTCCTAGGTATTTTATTCTTTTTGTTGCAGTGGTAAGTGGGAGTGTTTCCTTAATTTCTCTTTCAGATTTTTCATCATTAGTGTATAGGAATGCAAGAGATTTCTGTGCATTAATTTTGTATCCTGCACCTTTACCAAATTCATTGATTAGCTCTAGTAGTTTTCTGGTGGCATTTTTAGGATTCTCTATGTATAGTATCATGTCATCTGCACACAGTGACAGCTTTACTTCTTCTTTTCCGATTTGGATTCCTTTTATTTCTTTTTCTTCTCTGATTGCCGTGGCTAGGACTTCCAAAACTATGTTGAATAATAGTGGTGAGAGTGGACATCCTTGTCTTTTTCCTGATCTTAGAAGAAATGCTTTCAGTTTTTCACCATTGAGAATGATGTTTGCTGTGGGTGTGTCGTATATGGCCTTTATTATGTTGAGGTAGGTTCCCTCTGTGCCCACTTTCTGGAGAGTTTTTATCATAAATGGGTGTGGAATTTTGTCAAAAGCTTTTTCTGCATCTATTGAGATGATCATATGGTTTTTATTCTTCAGTTTGTTAATATGGTGTATCACATTGATTGATTTGCGTATATTGAAGAATCCTTGCATCCCTGGGATAAATCCCACTTGATCATGGTGTATGGTCCTTTTAATGTGCTGCTGGATTCTGTTTGCTAGTATTTTGTTGAGGATTTTTGCATCTATATTCATCAGTGATATTGGTCTGTAATTTTCTTTTTTTGTAGTATCTTTGTCTGGTTTTGGTATCAGGGCAATGGTGGCCTCATAGAATGAGTTTGGGAGTGTTCCTTCCTCCGCAATTTTTTGGAAGAGTTTGAGAAGGATGGGTGTTAAGTCTTCTCTAAATGTTTGATGGAACTCACCTGTGAAGCCATCTGGTTCTGGACTTTTGTTTGCTGGAAGATTTTTAATCACAGTTTGAATTTCATTACTTGTGATTGGTCTGTTCATATTTTCTATTTCTTCCTGGTTCAGTCTTAGAAGGCTATACCTTTCTAAGAATTTGTTCATTTCTTCCAGGTTGTCCATTTCTTTGGCATAGAGTTGCTTGTAGTAGTCTCTTAGGATGCTTTGTATTTCTGCCATGTCTGTTTTAACTTCTCCTTTTTCATTTCTAATTTTATTGGTTTGAGTCCTCTCCCTCTTTTTCTTGATGAGTCTGGCTAATGGTTTATCAATTTTGTTTATCTTCTCAGAGAACCAGCTTTTAGTTTTATTGATCTTTGCTATTGTTTTATTTTTCTATTTCATTTATTTCTGCTCTGATCTTTATGATTTCTTTCCATCTGCTAACTTTGGGTTTTGTTTGTTCTTCTTTCTCTAGTTCCTTTCGGTGTAAGGTTAGATTGTTTATTTGAGGTTTTTCTTGTTTCTTGAGGTAGACTTGTATAGCTATAAACTTCCCTCTTAGAACTGCTTTTGCTGCATCCCATAGTTTTTGGATTGTCGTGTTTTCATTGTCATTTGTCTCTAGGTATTTTTTGATTTCGTCTTTGATTTCTTCAGTGATCTCTTGGTTATTTAGTAACGTATTGTTTAGCCTCCATGTGTTTGTGTTTTTTACGTTTTTTTCCTTGTAATTCATTTCTAATCTTATAGCGTTGTGGTCAGAAAAGATGCTTGATATGATTTCAATTTTCTTAAATTTACTGAGGCTTGATTTGTGACCCAAGGTGTGATCTATCCTGGAGAATGTTCCGTACGCACTTGAGAAGAAATTGTAATCTGCTGTTTTTGGATGGAATGTCCTATAAATATCAATGAAATCTATCTGGTCTGTTGTGTCATTTAAAGCTTCTGTTTCTTTCTTTATTTTCATCTTGGATGATCTGTCCATTGGTGTAAGTGAGGTGTTAAAGTCCCCCACTATTATTGTGTTACTGTTGATTTCCGCTCTTATAGCTGTTAGCAGTTGCCTTATGTATTGAGGTGCTCCTATGTTAGGTGCATATGTATTTATAATTGTTATATCTTCTTCTTGGATTGATCCCTTGATCATTGTGTAGTGTCCTTCCTTGTGTCTTGTAACATTCTTTATTTTAAAGTCTGTTTTATCTGATATGAGTATTGCTACTCCAGCTTTGTTTTGATTTCCATTTGCATGGAATATCTTTTTCTATCCCCTCACTTTCAGTCTGTGTGTGTCCCTAGGTCTGAAGTGAGTCTCTTGTAGACAGCATATATATGGGTCTTGTTTTTGTATCCATTCAGCATGCCTGTGTCTTTTGGTTGGAGCATTTAATCCATTCACGTTTAAGGTAATTATTGATATATATGTTCCTATGACCATTTTCTTAATTGTTTTGGGTTTGCTTTTGTAGGTCCTTTTCTTCTCATGTTTCCCACTTAGAGAAGTTCCTTTAGCATTTGTTGTAGAGCTAGTTTGGTGGTGGTCAATTCTCTTAGCTTTTGCTTCTCTGTAAAGCTTTTGATTTCTCCATCGAATCTGAATGAGATCCTTGCTCGGTAGAGTAATCTTGGTTGTAGGTTCTTCCGTTTCATCACTTCAAGTATATCATGCCACTTCCTTCTGGCTTGTAGAGTTTCTGCTGAGAAATCAGCTGTTAACCTTATGGGCGTTCACTTGTATGTTATTTGTTGTTTTTCCCTTGCTGCTTTCAATAATTTTTCTTTGTCTTTAATTTTTGCCATTTGATTTCTATGTGTCTCGGCGTGCTTCTCCTTGGGTTTATCCTGTATGGGACTCTCTGCGCTTCCTGGACTTGGGTGGCTATTTCCTTTCCCATGTTAGGGAAGTTTTCGACTATAATCTCTTCAAATATTTTCTCTGGTCCTTTCTCTCTCTCTTCTCCTTCTGGGACCCCTATAATGCAAATATTGTTGCGTTAAAGTTGTCCCAGAGGTGTCTAAGGCTGTCTTCATTTCTTTTCTTTCTTTTTTCTTTATTCTGTTCTGCAGCAGTGAATTCCACCATTTTGTCTTCCAGGTCACTTATCCGTTCTCCTGCCTCAGTTATTCTGCTATTGATTCCTTCTAGTGTAGTTTTCATTTCAGTTATTGTATTGTTCATCTCTGTTTGTTCTTTAATTCTTCTGGGTCTTTGTTAAACATTTCTTGCATCTTCTTGATCTTTGCCTCCATTCTTTTTCCGAGGTCCTGGATCATCTTCACTTCATTATTCTGAATTCTTTTTCTGGAAGGCTTCCTATCTCCACTTCATTTAGTTGTTTTTCTGGGGTTTTATCTTGTTCCTTCATCTGGTACATAGCCCTCTGCCTTTTCATCTTGTCTATCTTTCTGTGAATGTGGTTTTTTTCCCACAAGCTGCAGGAATGTAGTTCTTCTTGCTTCTGCTGTCTGCCCTCTGGTGGATGAGGCTATCTAAGAGGCTTGTGGAAATTTCCTGATGGGAGGGACTAGTGGTGGGTAGAGCTGACTGTTGCTCTGGTGGGCAGAGCTCAGTAAAACTTTAATCCACTTGACTGTTAATGGGTGGGGCTGGGTTCCCTCCCTGTTGGTTTTTTGGCCTGAGGCAACCCAACACTGAAGCCTACCTGGGCTCTTTGGTGGGGCTAATGACAGACTCTGGGAGGGCTCACGCCAAGGAGTACTTCCCAGAACTTCTGCTGCCAGTGTCCTTGTCCCCACGGTGAGCCACAGCCACCCCCCGCCTCTGCAAGAGACCTTCCAACACTAGCAGGTAGGTCTGGTTCAGTCTCCCTTGGGGTCACTGCTCCTTCCCCTGGGTCCCGATGCGCACACTACTTTGTGTGTGCCCTCCAAGAGTGGGGTCTCTGTTTCCCCCAGTCCTGTCGAAGTCCTGCAATCAAATCCCGCTAGCCTATAAAGTCTGATTCTCTAGGAATTCCTCCTCCAGTTGCCAGACCCCCAGGCTGGGAAGCCTGACGTGGGGCTCAGAACCTTCACTCCAGTGTGTGGACTTCTGTGGTATAAGTGTTCTCCAGTCTGTGAGTCACCCACGTGGCAGTTATGGGATTTGATTTTACTGTGATTGCGCCCATCCTACTGTGTCATTGTGGCTTCTCCTTTGTCTTTGGATGTGGGGTATCTTTTTTGGTGAGTACCAGTGTCTTCCTGTCGATGATTGTCCAGCAGATAGTTGTGATTCTGGTGTTCTCACAAGAGGGAGTGAGAGCACGTCGTTCTACTCTGCCATCTTCATTCCTCCCGACAACAGAGTATCTTGAAATTCTACAGAACAGCTGGTGACTCACCCTAAGACATTTCCAGGGTTGCAAAGGCCCAACATTTTAATGAGGCAGAAGGTTGGGATTGCAAAATATGCAGAAAATAAGTCTGATAACACTTCTTAACGATTTCATAGAAAAACCCTTATTTTTCCAATGGTCTCTTTTTAGCCCCCCTCCTAAGCAGTTGGTTGTGTATCAGTTTGGAAAGGGCAGTAGTCTTTGTGATTAATGTCCAGGATTATGGCTACCCCAAGACATGGCAGTGATATAGGTACAGTTGTCAGTCAACAGAGTTCTCCCACCTCCTGTCTCTGGCCAACTTACATACTCCTCCCCTTCCCCTTCAGCCTGTTCTAATAGAGTGCCCTCCTGCTACCCTCTTCCTACCCTGGCCCCCCCCTCACATATATATATATAACTTTCTAATCAGGTCCCATACCCTGGGGCCCTGTTCTTTAATTTCCAAGATAATCAGTTAATCATTTAAGGTCTTATCTTAAATGCTTTATAATTGTTTATTAACCTTTGCTGAGGATTATGCTTTGCCAGCATCAAGTGCTTTATTGTAGTTTTCTATCTTCTGGGAAATAGGGGAAAAACTATCAAGTAAGCAAACCTGGTTTGCTGATTTTAGCTTCACATTCTTGTAGACACCAGCTCTGGTTCCTAAGCTTTCCCTCCCAGGGCTCTTGAACCTTCTTTCCTCCAATTAAGTATATCTGTTTATCCAGCTCCCTTCAGAAGGAGCCAGCTGACCTTCAAAGTTGTTGAAGGGTGTTAAAAATATTATCCTCCTACCCCAAAGTAACATGATCATTTTAATGGAGACATCTTTTTTTTTCTTTTTTTTAGATTTAATCCTCACAAAACCCCTTTCAGATAGGTACTGTTAACATCCTTATTTCAAACATGCTCTGTGCCTCATTGCCAGTAAGTAGCAGAGCCTGGGTTTGAAACCAGGAAGTATAGGTCCAGAATTAATGGAGACATCTTAAGCCCAGCCCACCTCCTTGATGCTGAGACCCTGAGACCAAGACAGACTAAGAGAGAAGACTCTCTGTACCACCAGGGCTTCATAGTATACCTGGATCTTCAAAGCATTCTTGTCCTGCAGAATCTGCCTCATTTGTGACTTAATATATAAGATGTGGCGAAGGAGAAATGGAGTGTGAGAAAAAGCAGTGTTGTGTCCATTTATGTGGAATAAAAGATGTATAACAGGAAGAAATTTGGCTCGGGTAAGAGTGGGCCTAGAAGGTATGTCTGCTCATTGGAACCTCTCTGAGCATAAATCTTGAAGCATTATAGAGGAAGCAGGTGTCTTGTTCTGCTCAGGTTGTCATAACAAAATACCATAGACTGGGTGGCTAAACAACAGAAATTTATGTGTGCTGGCCAATTTATTTTCTGGCGAGGACTCCGTTCCTGACTTGCAGATGGCCACCTTTTTGCTTTGTCCTCACATGGTGGAGAGAGAGTGACCACTCTGGTGTCTCTTCTTATAAGAACGCTAATCTTATTGGATTAGGGCCCTGCCCTTATGACCTCATTAAACCTTAATTACTTCCTTACTATAAATATAGTCACATTAAGGTTTAGGGGTTCAACATATGAATTTGGTGGGGGGTGAGGGGGAGGGACACAGTTCAGCACATTAGCAGCAGGGAAGGCTTAATCCAGACCCCTTGCTCTGTGCCCAGAAAGTTGGGGGCATGTCCTCCAATGGTAGAGCCAGCATTCTACTATTTTGGAAGCAGGGATTAGAGGCAGGGGTGAGGCTTATAAATCTCTGCTAGGAGCTGAAGGGCACCCTGGGTACGTGTAGCGATACAGTATTTAGTGTTCGCTTCGCACATTCTGCTGCCTATCTCTCAGCATCAGAAGTTCGTTTGCTCAGAAGCTCTAACACCTGTGGCCCACAGGTCCACAGCCTGGGGCCAATAGGTGTTCAATTTTAGTGTCTTGAGAAGGACTCCCTGGCCTCCAATATTCATTTAGTCAACAACTAAAGAGCCAGGCAATGATCTAGGCACTGGGGAAATAATCCTGAATCAGACAAAGTCTGCCTCCCTCATTTGCTCACCAATTCTTCAAAGCCCTTTACAGAGCACAGAAACTACATGGTTACTTCCTGACTTTGGTTCCCAGGGAAGCAGCCAATCTCAGATCTTTTCCTGAGGACAGATTTTGATCAGGCTGGAGAGGAGGAAGACAGAGGATGGAGAAAAGGAAAAAGAGAGAGGGGGCTTTACCTCCAAAGACTCTCTTTGCTGACTTCCTGTTTATCTGTGCTGTCCTTAGTGCATGTCTCAGACATGGCCCCTCCTCTCTACACCCCCGTCTGACCCAGGTTGGACCCCATTTCCCCCTCCTCTCAGGTGATATGGACAATGGTTTCCTTGGAAAGGCTTGTGGAGGTGGAGAGGAGAGGAGTGAAGCGAGGAGATGGTAGCAACCACTCTGTTCCATCTTTCTCACAGGCAGGTCCCACTCTTTTAGGCCATGGAGTCAACAGGACTGGAAAAGTTCTTGAGAACTTGACGTATAGACTGAATCACAGGCGGAGTTTGCAGACTTCAAAGCTTGCGCAGCCCAGCTGCCCTTCCCTACTGTCAGAATTGCCTTAATTCCCTTAAGGAGAATGCCATTATACTTATCTTCATTGCAACACTGCTTGTGGAAGGCTTTATCAGTAACTGGAGCAGCTTCCTGAGGAGATGTGAACTGAGGGGTGAATCAGTGCTCCAGCTACAATGCCCCTATCAGCACCCTCTGATTAGGGAAGACAAGGCAATTTTGGAACCTACCGATTAGGAGTTTGTGATTCTCCTTGAGAAATACCCAACTGTCTGGATTCAAAACTAAGATTTCCACTTAACAGAAGTTGGGCAAGTTGCTTAACCTCTCTTAAGTCCTAGTTTTTATAAAATAGGGGTTTTAAAAAGCAGTAACTATCGGACTTCCCTGGTGGCACAGTGGTTAAGAATCCGCCTGCCAATGCAGCGGACACAGGTTCAAGCCCTGGTCCGGGAAGATCCCTCATGCCACGGAGCAACTAAGCCTGTGTACCACAACTACTGAGCCTGTGTGCCACAACTACTGAGTCTGCGTGCCACAACTACTGAAGCCCGCGTGCCTAGAGCCCGTGCTCCACAACAAGAGAAGCCACCGCAATGAGAAGCCCGCGCACTGCAACGAAGAGTAGTCCCCCCAGCTCGTGGCAACTGGAGAAAGCCCACGTGCAGCAACGAAGACCCAACACAGCCAAAAATAAATAAGTAAATTTATTTTTTAAAAAAAGGCAGTAATTATCTTGGAGGGGGTTGGGAGGATTCAGTGAGATAATGCAAGAAAGGCCCTTGGCTCAGAGCTTGGAACCAAGTAAGCTCTCCATAAAGGTTAACTATTTTTTTTTTTTTTAAAGGAATGATTTTTTTTTAAAATTATTTATTTATTTATTTATGGCTGTGTTGCGTCTTTGTTTCTGTGCGAGGGCCTTCTCTAGTTGCGGCAAGTGGGGGCCACTCCTCATCGCGGTGCGCGGGCCTCTCACTATCGCGGCCTCTCTCGTTGCGGAGCACAGGCTCCAGACACGCAGGCTCAGTAATTGTGGCTCATGGGCCCAGTTGCTCCGCGGCATGTGGGATCCTCCCAGACCAGGGCTCGAACCCGTGTCCCCTGCATTGGCAGGCAGACTCTCAACCACTGCGCCACCAGGGAAGCCCCAAGGTTAACTATTTTTATTAATAATAACTGAGTTTTTGGTAATCACATGAGGACATGCTTTGTGTGAGCCTTTTCTCTCTCCCCCTAAAGGCCTCTGTCAGGTTCCACTGAGCTCATTCAGTGCTCTGACGTGGAGCTTGACAAAACCTCATCAGTGTCTGGACTGGGCCCGTGGTGCCTGGGTGCCAAGCTTAAGCAAGACCTCCCAGGCAGTCACCACTAAGGCTGCATTCTCCTATTATGAAGATAGGGGATATACACTGATACTTGCCATACTATTTCAAAGAGTTATTGCCAGGATCCAGTGTGTCAATGTACAGGAATGTAATTCATGCAAGGAAAAAAAGCCATACAGATTCAGTGCAACACCTTGTCATAGTTCCTATCCCAAATAGGTTACAATACAGCTAAGGGGATATAACTTAAACCAAGTGATAACAGTATACATGTGACTGAAGTGTTAGCCACTTGGATGTCCCCAAAGTCTTCTGACCTACTGGGAACACCCATCCTTTAATATTTAAATAAAATTGTCTTGAACCCACATCTCCTGTAGAGTGAGAATAATCACCATCATTCCCAATCTTTCTGAGAATTCTTGGGGCCCCTCTCCTTGTTGTCTCTGGCTCTGTTTGAACACTTCTGATGAATTTTCTAACTTTGCTGGATGGGCTGCCTTTTTTTTTTCAATATCATATCCCTGCCCCCACCTCCACCCCAGCAGCCCTGAACACCATCTGGCTTTCTGAATTCTCCAAGCATCACTGGCACCGAGCTGTATGTGTAGCAGATTTTACTGAAGACTTGAGGGAAGGAAGGTGAAGTTCTAGCTCAGTACAGCAAATGTTAAATGTCCCTTTCCCTAATTGCCCCTGAAAAGACCTCACTGGCCCGCTTTTTACGTAGAGACCCAGCAACCACCCTATTGCTCCATTTCCTTCTTCTGCCGTCTTCTACCTGCTCCTCCTAGGTTGGTCCAATAATTCATGCTATATTACTTATGTAGGACAAAATAGACACACCATCTATTGAATGCTTACTTTGTACCAGGCACTATGCTAAGTGCTTTTACATTTCTCAAATAACACACATTCTCACTTTCCTTTGCTCCAGACAATCCAGGCACATATCCTAGGAGCTTCTATTTTTTTCAATAAATAAATTTTACAGAACTTTTATGTGCTAGGTGCTGGGATCTTTGCTCTAACGGAGCTTCATAGCCAAAGAGCCAATCAAGATAATTTGCTAAAAAAAAAAAAACCAAAATAAAAAACCCCCCCCCAAAACCCCACAATTCTCAATGAGGAATTCTACTGCTACTTTTATACAAACTTTTTTCCCTCTGGACTACAATTTAAGACAACATTATAACAAACAGCAATATTAGAGAAAAATATAAATGATGCCACGTGATTGACACATGAGTAGCTCAGGCAATAAAAGAGGACAGTGAATTCACTGGGGACTGAAATAGAGTCCAAAGACTTTCAGGAAAAGGGGGATTCATCTATGTTGGATCTTAAAGGATGAGTGGCATGAAAATAGGAAGAGAAGGACTTCCCTGGCGGTCCAGTGGCTAAGACTCTGCGCTTCCAATGCAGGGGACGCGGGTTCAATCCCTGGTTGGGGAATTAAGATCCCACACACCGTGCGGTGAGGCCAAAAAAAAAGAAAATAGGAAGAGAGGAGGAAGACATGGGAGGCTAGGGCAGGATGAGCAGTAGAGAGGCATGTTTAAGAGCAAGGACTCTGGGCTCAAACTCAGCTCTGTCATTTGCTTACTTTGGGACTTTGGCAGATTGTTTCAGCTCTCTAAGCCTGAGTTTCCTCATCTGGAAAACTGGGATAGCAACAGTACTTTCCTCAAAGGTGTGTGGTCATGATTAAATGAGAAAATGCATGAAATGCATTTCAGGCTTGGAGTAATGCCTGAAATATGATAAGTGAACAAAATAGCTTTAAAAAACAAGCAAAGGATCTATAATAGGATCTTTATACTTCAGCTATTAAAATTTTGGGAACATCTTACCATTTATACAAATGTTTTTTTCCTTTTACTTTTGTTCTCATTTAGTAGGCAGATTCCAAATCTTGTAGGCAGATATACTTATCATCACTTCCATTTTGCAGAAGTGGAAATCAAGATTCAAGAAAGTTAAATACTTTCCCCAAAGGCATGAGGTCACTTTGCTCATGGAGCTTCTGACTCCAAATCTTTCTAATCCTGCCTTAAAAGTAAAACAAAACAAAACAAACAAACAAAAACCCACCCACCAAAAAACCAAAAACCAAAAACCACACACACAAAAACCCAAAGAGACAAACCCTGAAGTGGTTAATAACAAATAGTTTGGCCAAGGATTACTTTCTTATTACTTGTTTTCCAAACAAGGATAGACTTTTACCAATGGCATATAGTTAGAGCATCTAGGGGGAGGGTCAGGAGTGAGAAACCAACACCAACTTTCCTAGACTTTGTCCACCTCACAATTTAGCCATGGAAAATAATTGGCCAACTATAAATCAATAAGGAATACTAGAGGTCAGACTTTTCTAATCAAAACCCAAGCTAAAAGTCTCCCAAGAAGTTCAGCAAATAGAGAATAAAGGTTCTAGTCATAGTCCTGTAAGACTAATTGTGGGAGGTAGTTGTTAACGCTGAAGCTCTGGAACACATGAGCGTGCTCACAGGGCCTCGCTGGGTTCTCCACAAGCATCATCCATTCGCATCATAAAGCCTTGACTGCTCAGCTACCTGCTCCGTGACAAACACGCCCTGAGCACTGTCTGCCTCAGTCGCCAGCTCCACTCTGCAAGGACTGAGGAGGCCCCCGCAGGCATTCCCGAGGCTGTTTGAGTTCTCTCTATCACAGCTTTCTCAGGCAAAGCACTGCAAGGTATAAGTAGGAGAGGTGGGAAACAGAGAGGAAGGGGTTTGAGAGAGAGAGAGAGAGAGAGGAAAGAGGAAGGGAGGTAGAGTCAGAGAGATAGAGAAATTACAAACAGTGTGTCGGGAAAGAATCTTTAGGAATAGGATTCCTTAACACCAGGGCGGAGAGGTTATAATTCCTTAGGATTTAACCATATTTTCACTCTGCTTTCTGTAGTGAGATAACATTTGGTTGATCTTTCAATTAGGTATTTCTAGAAACTCTTTACTGAAAAAGCAGGTTATCCAGCACTTGGTCATTCAATTGGCCAAGACTAGTCCTGTGGAACGGAAGGGGATTTATCATCTCCCCCCTCTATTTCCACGCCCTCCACACATTCAGTGTCTCACTACTCTGAAAGGAACCCGTGTGGGAGACAAAGCTAGAGAGAAAAAGACCTTAAATTTCTCATAGGCAAAATTTTAAAAAGCAGCAGAATTCCATGAAAAATGGCAAACATTTCAAAAAATAAATCATAGTTGGATGTATAAGACATTAAAAAATAAGGGGGTGGGCTTCCCTGGTGGCGCAGTGGTTGAGAATCTGCCTGCCAATGCAGGGGACACGGGTTCGTGCCCTGGTCTGGGAAGATCCCACATGCCACGGAGCACCTGGGCCCATGAGCCACAACTACTGAGCCTGCGCGTCTGGAGCCTGTGCTCCGCAACAAGAGAGGCCGCGATAGTGAGAGGCCCACGCATTGCGATGAAGAGTGGCCCGCGCTTGCCGCAACTAGAGAAAGCCCTCGCACAGAAACGAAGACCCAAGACAGCCAATAATAAATAAATTAAAAATAAATAAATAAATAAGGGGGTGCTTGGAAAACACTAGTCATCACCACCCCTTTAAACTTGCCTTTGTTTTTTTTTTTAACTTTTAATTTTATATTGGGGTATAGCCGATTAACAATGTTGTGATAGTTTCAGGTACACAGCAAAGCGACTCAGCCATACATATACATGTATCCATTCTCCCCCAAACTCCCAACCAGGGAGTCCCATCCAGCCTCCCCTCCCATCCAGGCTGCCACGTAACATTGAACAGAGTTCTCTGTGCTATACAGTAGGTCCTTGTTGAAAGCAACTTTTTTTTTTGGCCATGCCACACAGCATGCAGGATCTTAGTTCCCTGACCGAGGATTGAACCCCTACCCCCTGCAATGGAAGCACGGAGTCTTAACCACTGGACCACCAGGCACCAGGGAAGTCCCAATAAGATCTTTTTTTTTTTTTCCCTTTGGTCACACTGTGCGGCCTGCGGGATCTTAGTTACCCAACCAGGGATTAAACCCACACCCCCTGCACTGGGAGCGTGGAGTCTTAACCACTGGACCGCCAGGGAAGTCCCTAAACCTGCCTTTATATTTTGGCCATACTGCAGGGCATGTGGGATCTTAGTTCCCCAACCAGGGATCAAAGCCCATGCCCCCTGCATTGGAAGCGTGGAGTATTAACCACTGGACTGCTAGGGAAGTCCCTAAACCTGCCATTTTAACTGTCCCCAGTAATTCACATGGCCTGGTGTTCAGGGTCAACCCTTTTAAAACTTGTGACATTGAAGAAGTGGATCTTTAGATGCTTTCCTTTGCCCCCTACTCCATGTCTTGTTTTCTCCTTCACAGTGTCTTCTCTCTGGTGAGAGGGAACAAAGGCCCTAGCTCTAACTCAAGCTCTATACCTGGCTCTAACACATGCCTACTTCTACACAGGGCCAAGTGAGGAAAGCACCACTGGGGGGACAGAAGGAGAAAAGTAAGTAAAAGGAATGCTTTACCTAGTGGGTAACAGAGGGGATTTGGGAGGAGATGGCATCTGAGAAGATAACTCTAATTTTGTGTTTAGAACAATTAGTGCTGAGACATCAGTGGATCTTCTAAGTGGAAAGGTTTTTGGGAAGACAGGAGAATGAGGGGAGATTTCTCAAGGTCACCGTTAGAGAGAGGGACTGGATGTCATCTCCATGAAGTGGAAGGTGTGTAATAGGCTGTCGGGTTCACTGAGGGCCTGAGTGCACCACCAGCAGAGCACAGGGTCCTTACACCATGCTCACCAGGCAGCTGCTTGCAGCTTGATGACGGGCGTTACCCACAGTCAGTTCAGTTGTGGTTAATAGGAAGATCTTAAAGGTCCATTTTGCTCTAAAAATCTATAAGATTCTACAAGATAACCTGCTCCACCCCTCCAGACAGCAGCTATTTTATGACCCTGGCTGGCACCAAGGCCAGATGGAATTGAGCAAGGGAGGAATGGGAGGGCCTAGAAGTTCTTCTCCTTGGATCTTTGATTTCTTCAATCACCCTCTTGAAAGCAGGATAATTTCCAAATCTGTTCTCTTCATTAGGTGGTAACAAGATAATATAATACTATATCCACTTAACATTAGCTCAGCCAATGATTAGAAAGTTGAATTTTCAGTTTGTTGGTTCTCTGCCTTTCCTCTAAATATAATTTCTTCATTTTAAACAAATTTTCTGCATTTTCTCGAAAGGTTGCTAAATGACATTAGCACAGTATGAACCCTGGCAGATCTATCCTTAGAGCTCAAGAAGGGATAACCCACGTGGGAAGATTGCATGGGTGCCGGAAAAATCCTGGTGATCAAAGCTTTTCTAGCTCCTTTCCTTAGGGCATGATTTCTTCCATCTTCTTCATTATTTATTATCCAACAGTGTTTATTAAATGCCTGCTGTGTCACAACACTAGGAGAAGCACTATGCATTTGAGCTGGGAGTGATGAGTGTTTTGATTGGTTTGCTTGTTTGTGCTAACTGTGTTACTGGGCTGCTGGAGAGCCTTTCTGTCTGTCTAACAGATGGTTGAGGGCATCACAGAGGAGACTGGAATTTGTCTGGAGGTGAGACAGGAGCAGGAATGGTTTCATGGGTGTGTGACCTAGGCAGTCACACAAGGCCCACTCTCAGAAGGGTCCTGTGCTTGGTTTAATACTCTGCTGTCAAAATCTGGATATTCTTAATATTTTTGAACAAGGAGGGCCACATTTTCATTGAACACTGGGCCCCACAAATTATGTAGCTGGTCTTGAATAAGAGAGATTCTTCTGGAGAGAATTCTGCATCTGGGGACAGAAGACTATAGGAATATAATAATAGAAGTTGCATAGGAGTGGGAGAAAAGGCACCAAACACTACTCTGAGCTGTAGGTTTGTCCATAATTATTTGCCAGATTGAATTGAAGTGAGAAGAAAAGCAGTCCCCATCGAGCATTGAGCTAAGTAAGTACTTCACATGAATTAACTCAATTTAGGATTCTATTGAACGGGCACTATAGTTACCCATGTTAGCTCTTAAACTAATGCTATTTTGTTACAGCCAACTACCATTCTATTTACAAAATGACAGGCAACATTTTTTTATATAGATGTCTGCTCCACCTCTACCCCTCCGCTCAGCCCTCCAGTGTAATCTGCTATTGTTTGCAGCTACAGCTTTAGATCTGGAAGTCCTGGAAGGTAGAAGTGAAGACTTTTTAATTGTATCCATTCCTGCTATAGAACCCAATACTTGTCTTCACAGGCCTTTGTTAAAATGCCTCTTCCCAGAGGACAGGACCCTTGTCTGTGTGGGTCACAACTGTATGCTCAGCATCTAAGGCTGCATCCAGCACAATTAGTAGGCACTCAGATATTACTTAGAGAGTTCCACTTCTGGCCAAGATGGAGTAACAGGGACCAGACTTACTGTCTCATTCTAAACAACTAAAAAGTCCTGACCAAATATATGGAACAATGATTTTCAGATGTTGGACAACAGGCAGCACAGGATGGTGATCCTTGAAAGAAGGGTGATAAAATGAACCCTATGATTGTCTCAGCTTACTGCCTGGAGAGAGTTTCCAGGCCGTAGCTCAGAGAAGTACGAAAGGGCCCAGTGATCTCGTGGAGTTCAGAGTTCAGTTCAAGGTGGCTGGAATTCACAGGGCAGAGTACTGAGGAGGAGAGAGTAATAGAAAGCTCATGAGGACATGCATGTGAGGAAACCAATGAGGCCTGAGAAAGATGAACTGGAAAAGAGCAGGTAGAAAAATCCTCAGAGCTCACGTAGAACTGGGAAACTATTAACCCAAGTGGAAAGACCTCCTAATCCTTGGGGCAGTGAGTAGAGTTCTCAGAAAAGGACTGCCTCATAGAGCCAAATTAGTCCTAGTTTAAAGGCTGTTTTGTTTTTGTTTTGGCCACGCGGCATGTGGGATCTTAGTTCCATGTGGGATCTTAGTTCCCTGACCAGGGATCGAACCCACACCCCCTGCAGTGGACATGCAGAGTCTTAACTGCCAGAGAAGTCCCTTTAAAAGCTGTTTTGGACCTATATATAACAACCCAGAAAAAAACAAGACTTGCTAGATTCAAGCTGTTTCCAAGTAATAACTTAGCTACATCCTAGAATGAAGTCCAAAAATATTTAAAGGAATACAGAAAATACAGCACCCAACTATGTAAAACTCATATTAACTGTCATCTGACTTTAAAGTACCATCTTACTTTAAAAAATTTTTAATTTACTTTATGTAATAAAGCATAAAAATAAGGCTCATAACAAGGGGGAAAATCAATCAATAGAAAAAACAAAGAAATGACCCATGATAGATTTAGAGGACAAAATCATTAAAACAAGTATTTTAATACATCCCGTATGTATTAAAATATGTTCAAGAAGGTAGAGAAAGTAATGAGCTTAATGAGGAGAGAAATAGAAGATATTAAAAAAAATTATAAAAAAGATATAAGTTTGAAATTAAACTTCTGGAGATAAAAAGTACACTATCTGAAATGAAAAGTACACTGGATGGGATTAATAGCAGTTTACACACTGAGGATAAAAAGATTAGTGAACTTGAAGACATAGCAATAGAAACTATCTGAAATGAAACATAGAGGAGAGAGAGAGAGAGAACACTGTATTAGAGATCTGTGGAATATCTTCAAGGGCCTGATGTATATCTAATTGGAGTCCCAGAAAGAGAGAATAGATGGTGGAGACAGAAAAGTATTTGAAGGTACACTATTTTAAAAATTGTATGGTAAAGTATCTTTCATTAAAATTCATTTTTTTGGTACATAGAAATATAGTTGATTTTTGTATTTTGTTTTTGCATACTCTTGTAGAGATCATTCCCACCAGCAGTGTATGAGAATTCCAGTTGCTCTGCAAACTCATCAGTACTTGGTATTGTCATTTTTTTCTTTTTAAAAAAAATTTATTTATTTTATTTTTGGCTGCATTGGGTCTTCGTAGCTGCGCACGGGCTTTCTCTAGTTGTGGTGAGCCAGGGCTACTCTTTGTTGCAGTATGCGGGCTTTTCATTGCAGTGGCTTCTCTTGTTGTGGAGCACGGGCTCTAGGTGCACAGGCTTCAGTAGTTGTGGCTTGCGGGTTCTAGAGCGCAGGCTCAGTAGTTGTGGCGCACGGGCTTAGTTGCTCTGTGGCATGTGGGATCATCCCAGACCAGGGCTCGAACCCATGTTGCCTTTATTGGCAGGTGGATTCTTAACCACTGCGACACCAGGGAAGCCCCATTTTTCTCTTTACTTTCTTTTCCTTTTCTTCTCTCTCTCTCTTTTTTTTTTAGTTTTAGCCATTCTAATGGGTGTATAGTTGTATCTCATTGTGGTTTTAATTTCCCTTTTCCTGGTGACTGATGATGTAGCATCTTTCCATATGCTTTTTTGCCATCTGATATTTTCTTTGGTGAAATATCTAAGTCTTTTGCCCATTTATCAAGTTGTTTGGTTGTTTTTTTCTTAATATTCAGTTTTGAGAGTTTTAAATATATGCTGGATATAAGTTCATTATCAGATATGGAATTTGCAAATGTTTTCTACCTATTTGTGGTGTATCTTTTCATTCTCTTTATAGTGTCTTTTGAAAAACAGAGGTTCTTTTTTTTTTTTTTAGAGAGAGAAAACCTTATTTATTTATTTATCTATTTATGGCTGTGTTGGGTCTCCGTTTCTGTGTGAGGGCTTTCTGTAGTTGCGGCAAGCAGGGGCCACTCTTCATTGCGGTGCGTGGGCCTCTCACCATCGCAGCCTCTCTTGTTGCAGAGCACAGGCTCCAGATGCGCAGGCTCAGTAGTTGTGGCTCACGGGCCCAGCCGCTCCGCGGCATGTGGGATCCTCCCAGACCAGGAGTCGAACCCGTGTCTCCTGCATTGGCAGGCAGACTCTCAACCACTGCGCCACCAGGGAAGCCCCAGAGGTTCTTAATTTTGATGAAATCCACCTTATTAATTTTTCTTTTATGGATTGTGCTTTTGACATTATATGTAAACATTTTTTGCCTAATCCAAGATCACAATGGTTTGCTCTTATTTTTTTTTTCCTAGAAGCTTTATAGTTTCTGATTTTGGATTTCGGTCTATGATCCATTTTGAGCTGCTTTTAAAATAGGGCACAAGTTATGAATTGACATTAATTTTTCTTTTTTGCATATGGATACCTAATTTTCCTGGTGCCATTTGTTGAAAACATTATCCTTTTTACATTGCGTTGCCTTTACAACATTGTGGAAAATCAATTCACCATATATTTGTGGGTCTATTTCTGGACTCTTTATTCCATTGAACTCTGTGTCAGTGCTTTCTCTGATACCACACTGTCTTAATTACTGTCTATTTATAATGAGCCTTTGCCTTAATCTTCTCAGGCTGCCATAACAAAATGCCATAGACTGGGTGGCTTAAACAAGAAATTTATATTCTCATAGTTCCGGAGGCTAGAAGTTTGAGATCAGGATGCTAGCATGATCAGGTTATGGTGAGAGTTTTCTACCTGGCTTGTAATCAGCCGTGTTCTTACTGCATCCTCACATGGCCTTTGTGCTTACACAGAAAGAGATACTTCTCTTTTTTCCTCGTTTTATAAGACCACTAATCCCATCATGAAGACAGCGCTCTCATGACCTAATCTGACCCTAACTACTTCACCAAGGCCCCATTTCCAAATACCATCATATTGGAACTTATGGTTTTGATGTATGAATTTTGGAGGGACACAGTCAATCCATAACAACCTTGAAAACAAGTACTATGAATCTTCCCATCTTGTTCTTCTTTTTCAAAATTGTGTTGACTATGCTAGTTCCTTTGACTCTCCATATAACTTTTAAAATCAGTTTGTCAATTTTTATTTAAAATCTTTGGGAAGAATTGACATTTTAACAGTATTGAGTCTTTTAATTCATGAACATGGAATATGTCTCCAATTATTTGTTTTCTTTGATTTCGTTCACCAGGGTTCTATAGTTTTCAGCATACAGGATGGGGGTGGGGGTGGGAGGGAGGTCCAAGAGGGAGGGGATATAGGTATACATATGGCTGATTCACTTCATTGTACAGCAGAAACTAACACAACATTGTAAAGCAATTTTACTCCAATAAAAATATAAATAAATAAAAATAAAAATAAAGTAAAATAAAATAAACATAAGTATTTCATGTTTTTTGGTGCTCTTGTAAATGGTACTCTTTTTAAAATTCAGTTTCCAACTGTTCATTGCTGGAATGTAGAAATACAGTAGATTTTATTTATTGATCTTGTATCCTGTAGCCTAATTAAACTCGCTTATAAGTTCTGGTTGTTTTTGTTTTGTTTGTAGATATTTTGAGATTTTCTATGTAGAAAAGTATATTGTCTGTGAGTAGAGATAATTTTCTTTCTTCTTTCCAATCCATATGTCTTTCAGGTCTTTTCTTGTCTTATTGTACTCTCTAGACCTCCAGTATGCTGTTAAATGGCAGTGGTGAGAGCATTCTTGTTCCTGATCTTAGGGAGAAAACATTTATTTAGTTTTTCATGATCAAAAATGTTGCTAAGTTGTAGGGTTTTTTGTTTACCTCCTTTATCAGATTGAAAAAGTTGCCTCTATTCCTAGTTTGCTATAAGTTTTTATCATAAACAAATATAGAACTTTGTTAAATCCTTTTTCTGCATCTACGGGGGTAATAATGTGGCTTTTCATTTTTAGTCTGTTGATGTGGTAAATTAGATTGATTTTCAAATGTTGAATAGCCTTTCATTCCTGGGATAAGTTCCACTTTGTTATTATACATTATTCTTTTTACGTATTGCTGGATTTGATTTACTAGTGTTTTGTTGAGGATTTTTTTCATGTTATGTTCCTGTGGAATGTTGATCTGTAGTTTTTTTTTTATGTTACCATCTGGTTTTTGTATCAGGGTATTGCTGGCCTCCTAAATGAGTCATCAGTGTTCCCTCCTCTTTTACAGTCTGGAAGAGTTTATGAAAACTGGTATTATTTCTTCCTTATGTCCTCTGAAAAAAAATGCACAACCTAAAAGTTGAGAGTTATGTTTTGTTTGGCGGACATTCTTAGGACTTCAAGCCCAGGAGGCAGGATCTCAATTAACTCTGAGAAACTGCTCCGAGAGGGTGAGGGGGGAGCTCAGATATGTAGGACTTTTGCAACAAAGGGCAGGTAGTCGGAAGTCAAAAGATTATTGTTAATTAAAGAAAACCAGATATCTCAAGTTAAGGAATTTAGCGCTTTTCTATGGGAATATGCAAGAGTCCTGGCTCTCTGAAATCATTCCTTTGATATGCACCTCAGCTATCTGGGGCCAGTATCCTGTAGGTTCTCATCCTGAGTTCCCTCAGGGCTTACCAGCTCATCATTGGAGGTGGCTGCAATCGTTGATGACTGTGCATTCCTTTGTTTACAGATATGGCAGGCAATATTTTATTTCTCACTTAGATATTTGGTAGAATTTTAATATTTGAAGACATCTGGGCCTAAGTTTTCTGTGTTGGAAGGTTTTTATGTGTACATTCTTTAATAGATATAAGACTATGCTGATAATCTACTTCTTCTGAAGTGAGCTTTGGCAGTTTTGAGTCTCATGGAATTTGTTTCATTTAAATATTTGAATTTGTGAGCATAGAGTTGTTTTTATTATTCCCTTATTATCTTTTTAATGTATGTAGGAACTATAGTGGTGTCCCCTCTTACTCCTGATATTTGTAACTTGTTTCTTCTCTTTTTTTCCTTCACCATTCTAGCTAGATACTTATCAATTTAATTGTACTTTTCAAAGAATCAAGCTTTTCATTTCATTGATCTTCTTTATATTTTTTTTCTCCTGGTCTCACTTTTCTTGTTTTCTGCTCTTAATTATTTCCTTCAGTCTGTGTTGGGTTTGATTTACTCTTCTATTTCCAGTTTCTTAAGGTGACGTTTTAGATAATTGATTTTAGACCTTGTTGTGGGTTTGTTTTCTAGTATAAGTACTGCTTCAGTTGCATCCCATAGATTTTGATTTAAGATTTTTTTTTTTGATGTGGACCATTTTTAAAGTGTTTATTGAATTTGTTACAATATTGCTTCTGTTTTATGTTTTGGTTTTTTGGCTGTGAGGCATGTGGGATCCTAGATCCCCGACAAGGGATCAAACCTGCACCCCCTACGTTGGAAGGCGAAGTCTTAACCACTGGACTGCCAGGGAAGTACCCCCCCCCCCCCGCATAGATTTTTATTTTATTTATTTATTTATTTTTAAAATTATTTATTTATTTATTTGGTTGTGCTGGGTCTTAGTTGCGGCAAGTGGGCTCCTTTGTTGTGGCATGAGGACTCCTTAGTTTCGTCATGTGAAGTCTTAGTTGTGGCATGCATGTGGGATCTCGTTCCCTGACTAGGGATCGAACCGAGGCCCCCTGCATCAGGAGCACGGAGTCTTAATCACTGCCCCACCAGGGAAGTCCCGGATTTTGATATTTTAAAATTTTGATCAATTAAAATGTTTCTAATTTCCCTTGTGACTTCTTTGAGTCATGGGTTATTTACAACTATCTTGTCTAATTTCCAAATATTTGGGGACTTTCAAGGTATCTTTTTGTTAAACATTCCTAGTTTAACTCCTTAATTGCCTTAGAACATATTTTGTATGATTTCAATTATTTTAAATATTCCAAGGTTTTTTTTTTCCCCTAGAATATGGTCTGCCTTGGTGAATATTCTGTATACTCCTAAAGTCAATGTATATTCTGCACTTGTCAGGTGAAATGTTTAAATATGTCAGGTCAAGTAAATTAATGATGTTGTTTAGATCTTCTGTTTTCTCATATTTTTTTCTATTTATGCTATCAATTATTGAGAGAAGAGTATTAAACTCTCCAGCCATAGTTTTGTACTTGCCTATTTCTCCTTTCACTTTTATCCATTTTTGCCTTGTATCCTTTGAAGCTACATTATTTAGTCCATATGAAACAGGAGGGAAGGGGGCAGGGCACAACCTTTAAAAGAATGACATAGCTGTTGAAGATGTGACATAAACTGGTTAGAACCAACTAGGTCCAAGATGGTGGAAGATTCAACTTCCAGTGGACCTTGAGCCTCATTATACACTCATTGTAATACATTAACATGCTAAATGACACACCTACCAGCACCAAGACAGTTCCAAGGCTGACCATAAAAGGTCGAAAAGTGGGTGGTGGCTCAATTCCTGGAAATATCCTCCCCTTCCCCAAAATAGTTGGAATAATCCTCCCACTCATTAGCCTATGAAATTACCCAGCCCATAAAAACTAACCACCCCATATTGTGGGGCCTCTCGCCTTCTGAGATGACCCACACTCTGTCTGTGGAGTGTGTTTCTCCCAAAGCCATTCTTGCCTTTTGAGAGGGACTGTATTCTGTCTATGGAATGTGTATCTCTCTAAATAAATCCACTTCTTACCTACCACTTTGTCTCTCACTGAATTCTTTGTGTGATGAGACATAAAGAACCTGAGCTTCGTTAAGTCCTGAGACCAGGTGTGTGACCTCAATTAAAAGACAGTGTGTTCAAGTCCCCATCTGAGTTGTGTGGTTTCACATACACATTTAGGATTGTGATATAGTCTTGGTGAACTGACTCCTTTCCATTAATGTAATGTTCCTTTTTATCTCTGGCAATATTCTTTGTTCTGAAGTCTACCTTTCTAATGTTAATATAGACATTCCAGCCTTTTTTTTTTGGTGTTAACATGATATGTCTTTTCCCATCCTTTTACTTTTATTTTGTGTTTTTATATTTAAAATGGATTCCTATAGACAGCATATAGTTGGGTCTTGCTTTTTTTTTTTTTTTTAAATCCAATCCGACAATCTCTGTATTTTTTGGTATGTTTAAACTATTTATATAACGATTGACATGTGTTGACTGAAAAAAAAATGCACAACCCAAAAGTTGAAAATTATGATTTATTCGCTAGACTTACTGAGGATATAAGCCCAGGATAATACAGCTTCTCAGATAGCTTTGAGGGCTTGTTCCGAAGAGGTAAGGGAAGAGCCAGGATGTATAGGAGTTTTTGAAAAAGAAAAAAAAAATAGAAAAAACAGGTAGTCAGAACATCAAAAGATTACTGCTAATTAAAGAAAGCCAGACTTTGAATTTAGCACTTTTCTATGTATGGGAAGATGCAAGAGTCTGGGCTTATTGAAATTATTCCTTTGATATGCAGTGTAACTATCTAGAGCCAGTATCCTGTTCTTTCTCTGTCTTGAATCCCCTCAGGGTGCACCGCTGGGGTGGCTGCAGGGGCTGATGGCTTGATGGCCTCAACATCCTTTGTTTACTGACATGGCAGGCTGAAAGGACTCTAGAGTGAAACCTAGAGGAGTTAAGCTCACAAACCGCAGGATCTTCACTAGTGATTTTGTCTCTACAGACCAACTTTGGAGTGGGGAACAAAGCTTTCATACCCAAAGAAAAAGGAGCGACAGATTGTCAGCCTCCAACTAACATCCCAACCAGGTTTATGTACATACAAAACTTATACTTACAAGTACTTACTTAATTGGGAATTAAAGGAAATCTCACCCTGAAAATGACTAAGATGGAGCTCTTTATTGTGTTTGCTGTTAAGTTAGAGAAAGCCAGCTTGATAAAACAACGCTTCAGAAACATTTGGCAGTCAGTTGAATAGACTGGGATTCTAAACAGGGAATTCCCAGAACTCTTAATTTTCAGTTTAGTTGGAGATCATCTCACTGATACAAAAAGGCAAATTAAAGAAAATATAGCTGGGCAAGTCAATCTTTTAATATCATTTAGGTGGCAGACCAGTTTTTTGGAGAATTAAAAGTAACTGTCTTTGTCTTGCAAATCTCTACAAATCAGAAATGTAAATGCAGTCCACAGTGACCTGAGACTGAGCCTAATTCACTCAATCAGGTAGAACCTGAAACCAAGGGAGAACAAAAAAGGGAAATAAGGCCTTTTTAAACTCAAACCACTGGAAAGGCTCCCCCAACCCAAATCTGATTCATAGCCTCCTTAATGGTTTATCAAGGACAAATACAAATCATAAAAGTCTTTTCCACAAATAGTAAAGCCTTAGTCATCTGAGTAAACAAATTTAACTTATTTCAACTGTTATTTATAAACTAGTAAGTTTATATTGTAATACCTGATTCATAACTGTTAAAGTGAAGCTATGAGATCTCTAGTTTTGTCTGTTTATATGTCTGTATGTACATTATACATATGAAATGTCTCTAACCTCCAGAAAATATTATCAAAACTAAATTTATAAAAGAGTTCTATCTAACTGACTTAAAAGTAAGTGCTTACAAATTAAATGTTTCTAAATATAAAGGAAGCAGGCCAGAATGACTTTCAGGTTCACGTAATCTAGAAAATATTAATATTAAATTAATATCTGGTATTAAAGCTAGCTTAAGCTTGTTGATTTAATCAATATAGACATGTCTTACTTTTATTGTACCTAGGTATACTGAAGGTCAGTAAGTTCATGTTATTTCTATTGCAGAGTTTATCAGCAAAAAAAAGAAAAGAAAGAAAAAAATTAACTTGGTATGATGATATTTTCATAAGTTATAAAATAAAGATAAATGAGGTAAGAATTTTCATGTGCAGTCTTTAGGAATAATTATGTTTTGGGTGTGTCTATCTAAAATAGTTTCTACAGATTTTTTTTTTTTTTTGGCTGTGTTGGGTCTTCGTTGCTGCACGCGGGCTTTCTCTAGTTGCAGCGAGTGGGGGCTACTCTTCGTTGCAGTGAGCAGGCGAGATGGTGCCTTCTCTTGTTGCAGAGCATGGGCTCTAGGCGCGTGGGCTTCAGTTGTTGCAGCACACAGGCCCTAGAGCATGAGGGCTTCAGTAGTTGTGGCATGCAGGCTCAGTAGTTGTGGCGCACGGGCTTAGTTGCTCCGCGGCATGTGAGATCTTCGAACCCATGTCCCCTGCATTGGCAGGCAGATTCTTAACCACTGCGCCACCAGGGAAGTCCTCTGATAACTTTTAGATCATACTGTTACTCAAAAAACTGTGTTTGCCTCTTGAGCCAAAAGATACAGCCAAGCCAAAGACTGGGAGAAGGAAGGATTTATTACTTGCAGCAAGTAGGGAGAACATCAGGGATCTTTCCCAAAGCACTGTCTCCCCAAACAGCAAAATTGGGGAAGTTTTAAGCTAAGGGTACATGCATATTCACGAAGGGGCTTGGGTGGTGTATGTGTATTCATGAAGGGGCTTGAGCAGAGGAGAATTCAGCATAGAATTGGGGCAAAGGTCCACAGAGTCCAAGCTTCAGTTGATTGAAGTCAGAAAAGGTCAACATCATCATTCCATCCTTTACCTGGGTGGGGTCCTTAGTTCCTGCAGAGCTCAAAGATATGTATCAGATTGTTATGTACATCCCTTGAGAAGGAACCAGGATCTATTTTATCCCATTGTTTCTTGACTGTTTTTCCTTTGTTCCTGTATTCTCTCACTTCCCTTAAGATCATTAATTACTGAGACATGATTAAGGGCAAGCACTGTGGCCAGGCTTAGACCACAAACTGACTTAGGCCCACAATGGCTTCTCTTACGTCAGGAAAGCCATACCTGGTTCTCTTTCTCCGGGGACCCCCTCCCCTATCTGCTTACAATACCACTGAACTAGGTAAGAAATTACAAAACTCTAATGAAAAACATGATGATTTCATCCAGATCAATAGGAATTAATTACCTGGGGCTGAATGAACTGATAAATATGGTTTATAATGTTATGACATTTTTCTGAAATATACTGGCTAAACATCTTGAGGCAGTTGATCATATACTTATCTCTACATAGAATAATTATAATAGAGCAACTCTAGATATGGGAAGAAGCAACAAGGGAAAATACTTCCTGGATTATAAGAGACTAGTAAGAAAAGAGAGCCAGAGAATTTCAGATTATCAACAGGGCCTAATCCAAAAAAAACCCCAGCACATTGAGTGGCCTATCAACAGAATCTTCACCTGATCCAGCAATGAGCCTTCCTAGGGTAGTGGGACAAAATTGGTCATGAAATGCCTACCAAATATTGGTCAAATTTATGTCCAAGAGAGGGTGCTGTGGACAAAGAATGTCACAAGCCATTTTATTATAGTAAATAAAGGATGTTGAGGCCATCAAGCCATCAGCCACTGCAGCTGCTCCTGATGGCGCACCTGGAGGGAATTCAGGATGTAGGAAGAAACAGGTTACTGACCCTAGATTGTTAAGGTTCATATCAAAGGAATAATTTCAATAAACCCAGACTCTTGTCTCTTCCTATTCACAGAAAAAGGCTAAATTCATTAACTTGCAATGCCTGGTTTTCTTTAATTAGCAGTAATCTTTTGATGTTCTGACTATCTCTTTGTTTGTGTTTGTTTTTTTGCAAAAACTCCTCTATATCCTGGCACCTCCCTTACCTCTTTGGAACAGACCCTCAGAGTTATCTGAGAGGCTGTATCCTGGACTTAAGTCCTCAGTAAGCCCACCAAATAAAATATAATTTTCAACTTTTAGGTTGTGTATTTTTTTTTTTTTTCAGTCGACTTGTCTTTCCCTAGATTTGGGGATAATTGGTTGCCCTGCAACCTCAGGTCACTGATGGGTTAAAGAAAATTGTAAATTTTCAGATTATCTGAATTTTTAAAATTGTTGTTATGAAGATGGGAGCAAGACTTTTCCAGCTTTCTACATCCTAAATGGAAGATAGAGGTTTTATTCTGCTTTTTACCCCTAAATTTTTCTCTCTGTGCTGTTCAGATATTTTCTCTTGACCACTCCTTGAGTTCACTCACCCTGTCTTCTGTTTTATCCAGTTTGTTAAACCATTTTAGTTAGTTCTTTTTTTTTAATTTATTTTTTAATTTTTGGCTGCATTGGGTCTTCGTTGCTGTGTGCAGGCTTTCTCTTGTTGCGGCGAGTGGGGGCTACCCTTTGTTGCCGTGCGCGGGCTTCTCCTTGCAGTGGCTTCTCTTGTTGTGGAGCACGGGCTCTAGGCATGCGGGCTTCTGTAGTTGTGGCACGTGGGCTCAGTAGTTGTGGCTCGTGGGCTCTAGAGTGCAGGCTTAGTAGTTGTGGCGCACAGGCTTAGTTGCTCCGCGGCATGTGGGATCTTCCTGGACCAGGGCTCGAACCCTTGTCCCCTGCATTGGCAGGTGGATTCTTAACCACTGCGCCACCAGGGAAGCCCAGTTAGTTCTTAATTTTAATCCCTAGAATGTGCATTTATTTTTTACAAATTTTAATTGTCTTTTCTAAATCTCCATCTTTTCATCTATTTCTCCACCTTTCCCCTTATTTTCTTGAAAAGATTAATCATAGTTATTTTAAAGTCCCTGTTTGATATTTTTAATATTTGAGTCATTTACGGATTTGTTTCTATTATTATTATTATTTTTTAAGAATGTCTTGTTCTTTTAAATTAGATGCTGGACATTATAATTGAACATTTGTAGAGGCTCTGGATGATATGTTATATATGCTTAAAGAAGGTTAGCATTTCTTTTGTCAGGAAGATAGGGTAGAAATAGACTGACTTGATTCTGTTGAGCCTTTGTTTTATGTTTATCATTTCGGCTTTGTCTTTCCCCTAGGGCATAGTGTTTATTCTTAAGGCATGTTTCTTATTACTAGGCTATGGCCCCTTTAGGGTCTGAATAGAAAGCCTGATGTGTTTATCAAGGTCCAAAACAAACACTTGTCTCTCCAGTACCACACAGTTGCTGAAATCTCTGCTCAGGTCTTTTTTTTTTTTTTAATATATTTACTTTATTTATTTATTTTCGGCTGTGTTTGGTCTTCATTGCTGCGCGTGGGCTTTCTCTAGTTGCAGTGAGCGGGGGCTACTCTTCGTTGTGGTGCCCAGGCTTCTCATTGAGCTGGCTTCTCTTTGTTGGGGAGCACAGGCTCTAGGGGCACGGGCTTCAGTAGTTGTGGCACGTGGGCTCAGTAGTTGTGGCTCGCGGGCTCTAGAGCACAGGCTCAGTAGTGGTGGCGCATGGGCTTAGTTGTTCCTCGGCATGTGGGATCTTCCCTGACCAGGGCTCAAACTCGCGTCCCCTGCATTGGCAGGCGGATTCTTAACCACTGCGCCACCAGGGAAGTCCGTCTGCTCAGGTCTTTCAGCACTCCAAATACTGTTTTTCACTGAGTTTCTTGGTGTCTTGTTCTGAGCATCTAAAATTTTTGAGTTGGCCAATGACTTTGAAATTGGTTGCAGGTTTTTAGGCTCCTTCTTCATTGTTCTCTTTTAATGATTTTTTTCCTCCAAAAAGACTGCTTGAGCATTATTTCTCTGCATTGTGATTTGAAAAATAAAATGCCCTCAGAAAAAGAGCTAGGATGAATGTGGAACTCAACTGGTATGCTTCCCTTCTCTCAAGGATCAAAAACCTTCAAGTCCTGCTTCCATTGGTTGCTCTGCAGTGCTTTCACCTGTTGATTTATATATTTGTCTAGCCTTTTTAGTTGTTCTCAGCAGGAGGGTTAGTTAAATGTAAGTTACTTCATTAAGACCAAAATTGTAAGTTTCTATATGCTCTCTAGTTCCCCTTGTTTGTACTAGTAATCAAGGAGAGGTCAAAGCAGGAAGGATAAAATCATTTATTATTTATACCCTACTTATTTCCCAGATGGGTTTGTGGCAGGCCACCTGGTTTTCCAGGAGCAACCCCAAGACTTTAGGAGAGCTCTAAGGCCAAGCTTCCATGGAAATGACCATAGCTAGCCTCCAGTCCTGACTCTGCCCTAACCAGCTGTACGACTTTAGACAAATTGCTCGTTTTCTTTGAATATAATTTTCTCTGTACCTAAAATAGGATTAGTAGTTGACTTGCTTACAGGAATATTATGAGGATGAGCAGTGAAAGTACAGGAAAATCTTTTGAAAAACTGTAAAAGGCTGCAGAGACAGAAGCATCTCTTATGTTTCACCCTACAGCCCAGAAATAGCACAAAACCAGGAGTGAGGATCCCAGGATATTGGTTTGGCTTAGCCACTAACTAGCTGTTGACCCTGGGTAAATCATTTCATTCTTCCTGATCTGTACTTTGAGAGAGTTTATCAAACTGTAAATGATAAGAGAAAAAGAAAACATTTAAACAATGAAGCCCAAGCCTGTGAGCCAGCAGTTACTCAAGGGGCGGTATCAGCCGAATTAATTCTCTTCCTCTCCACAGTTGGGTGTTATCAACTGTACCTGCATTTAAAAGAAACTTGGATCTGCTGGAAAAGTGAGATGAGTGCTGTAGGCTGCATTTAGAAGATGAACATGGATTTTTCACACCTTCTAGAGGAAAAAGAAAGAGGGAAGAGGAAGGGCAAGAGAAGACAGATGTGATCACTGGCATCATTTCACCTGGACTGAATGCTAGGCTCTGTGCCTTTAACTATACCTGGGCTTGACCCCAGAACTGGCAATTTTCTAAGGTAAAAATGAAAACAGAGATGAAGTGTGAGCTAGGATGAGTCAGAGAGACTTCACAGTCATACTGAGATTGTAATCAGATGTCAGCTTGAAAATATCTTTAATTTTCCTGAGTTTCTATAAGAATGTACAATAGTATACTACAACTGCAAGTTTACCTACTGTTTTTCAAATTCTTTTTCTGTATTAAATTACTTAATTTTCCTAATCATCTTGTCAAATGGCATTGGGCAATTAGGCAGGGCAGGAATAACAGAAGGGGCCCAGAGAGGCAAAATGAGTTGCTCTAGGTTGCAGAATATAACACACATTTACTCTGGTAGGGCTTTTATGTTGTGTGTGTGTGTGTGTGTGTGTGTGTGCGCGCGCGCGCGTGCGTGCATGGAGCTAGGGGAATAGAGATATGTTTTCCTATTTTGGTGATTGTTATCATCATCTACATACCCAATAATCTAAGCCAGAAATCTGTATTTGTTTGTTTCACTTATTTTACAAGTCTTTGTTGATTGCCTAATATTGTGGCAGGCCTTGAGCCTGGGGATACAGTGGTGAACAAGACAAAGAGCCTGTGCTTGATGAGATCATGGTCTACTGGGAGACAAGTAAGCATTTAGAGCACTAAATGCTCTGTAGACTTCTGCAAGAGCATGTTGCAGTAGGGGTATGGGGAAAGGGATCTTAAGTCTCATCTGGCGGGAATCATGGAAAACTTCATTGAAGAGAGTAGCCCTGCAACAGAGACTTGAAGGTGGTGTAGGAATTTGCCAGGTAAGTAAATAGGAGCAGGGTGTTGGAGGCAGAAGGAACAGCATCCACAAACAGTCACACAGGCACAAGGGAACATCAAGTGTTTAGGGAACAACATACAGCTCAGTATTACTGGCAGGTAGGAGCAGGAAGAAAATAGATCATTTTGAACAATTTTGAAGAATTAACTTCCCCCTTTCATTTACTCCCTTATGCCCAATTAGTCACCACATCCTGTAGATTTGTTTCCTTCTGTCCATCTACTGCTTTGGTTAGAGCCTCACCAGGTCTGACCTGGACTATTGCTTTTGTCTCCTGACTGGTCTCCCTGTCCCCAGTGTGCATCCTTCCAATCCATTCTCCTCTTGCCTCCGCAGTTGGTTCCAAATAAGCCCAAACTTCTAGCCTGACTTACAGAGCCCATCTCCATCTGGCACTTGACTGCATCTCCAGACTTATTTCTTGATAAACTACCACCGTCTCATTCACATTTCCCCCCTCCGTTCCTTAACTAATTTCTTACTTTATTTTGTCCCTCCTTCGTTAGTTTCTCAAAAATTTCCGTCTGTTCTTTAGCTATTTTTTTTTAACATCTTTATTGGAGTATAATTGCTTTACAATGGTGTGTTAGTTTCTGCTTTATAACAAAGTGAATCAGATATACATATACATATATCCCCATGTCTCTTCCCTCTTGCATCTCCCTCCCTCCCACCCTCCCCATCCCACCCCTCTAGGTGGTCACAAAGCACTGAGCTGATCTCCCTGTGCTATGCGGCTGCTTCCCACTAGCTATCTATTTTACGTTTGGTAGTGTATAAGTGTCCATGCCACTCTCTCACTTTGTCCCAGCTTACCCTTCCCCCTCCCCGTAACCTCAAGTCCATTCTCTAGTAGGTCTGCATCTTTAGCTATTTTTTACAGCCTCCTTAGTGTGTCAGGGAAGTCTTCACCTCTGTGCCTTTGTTTCAGTTTCTCGCTCTGGTGGTATATCTTTCCCCTTCTCCATCAGTGATTCCCTACTTACCTTTCAAAACTTTCCAGACTCAGGGCCAATGTTACCAACTCTGTAAAGCCTTTCTTGACACATGTCTTTCTTCACTGATTTGTAATTCCTTCATGGCAGAGGCAATATCCCATTTATCTTTGTGTCCTCAGCCATGGGTGATGGTGAATACATAATAAATATTTGTTAAATGGATTAGTTAGTAAAAGACTTCTTAGCAGTCATTTAGAATTGAATCATGTACAGTCCTTCATTCTTTTGTTTTCTAGCAACTGTCGTTCCCGTACAAAATGATGCTAAGTTTTCTGAGTACAGAGATCCTTCTCTTATTTTTCTTCTCCATGCTACCCCGTGCCTAGTTCTGTGCTGGGCAACGCTCCTGCTGATGTGCCTGTTAGGAATTCCTGCAGAATTCTTAGACCTGACCCTGCAAAATACTCTTTAGAACATATAAATATTTAACTTGAGAGTTGCACTCCTCCTCTACAGAGAAGGGCAGGCACAGCAAAGGAGGGCCCAGGGCAAAATGGGCCAATCAGGAAATCCCTCTCTCTCATCTCCAGCCCATCCCTTCAGAGTCAGGGTCTCGTGGAGCTGAGTTTTTCTTTCTGTCCTTCACTGAGGCAGCAGGGGAATCCTACAAACTGGAGTAAGTAATGGTCTTGGAGGAGGGCAGGAACCTGATTTGCCAGATTTCTTAATTGATCATATTTAGACCAAATTCAAGTAGTTCTGTGCCTATACAGGAAAGCCCTGAAACAAAAGTTGTTTGTTTATGTATGTTTAATAAAATATTTAAATGGTTGAAGAGATCACAGTAAAAAACAAAAACTAAAACAATTCCATAAAATTGAAGGAAAATTTCTACAAAGTAAAAAAAATCTCAGATGAACCTATATTATAACTTTGAATGTTTATCTATTAAGGTTGCTTATAGTGAGGCTCAAGTGTTTGTTTCTTTATTCTCTCATTTTGTTTTAAAACTTTCTTTACTGGAGATAATGAACATTCATACTGATTATTCTACGTGTAGGTTTCTTTTATTTATCTCATGAGGTACTCTCTTAGATGCTCCAAAAACAATTCTCATGCTACATTATAGTCAGGAACTGGAAAGTCTGTTAATCTTGGTTTCTCAGTAATAGGTTGGGGGCTGTGGTCTTCCCAGCCCTCTGCCTTCTTGTTTTCTTCTCACTCAGCACAGCTCAGTGGGGCCACCTGGAGGCTAACGGGAGTAGTTGCCCTCTAACCATTCCTTAAGGGGACTGAAGAGGGTCCTTTTTAGTCCAGGTCCTGGAGCCCTGGGTGAGCCACTGATTCATTTCAGTTCCCTTGCCCTTCATTTCTCTTTTCCTATCTTATTTCTCCTTCCTTTGCTATTCACAATAGGAAGTAGAAGTCTGTATTTCATTGTTTATTATTTTAGAATTATGTTTCCAATTTTCTCAATTCTCAGTTCTTAAACAAATCAACTAAATCTCTAAATATTTTTAGTTTTGTTTTCCTGTGGGTAACTGGCCCTAAAAGTTCTATCCGGCCCCATATTATAGAACAACTAATCTTTCAGCCTTGGGTCTGAATTTGTTTTTCAGGAGAACAGGAGATGGAGAAAACAAATGGGAGAGAGGGCATTGCTCTGTCCACAGTGGAGACTGGCATAGAGAACCCAGGGCTGGAGCTTATGGTAACTCACCAGTTTAGTTTCTGCACATCTCTGTGGGCTGATGCATGGCCTCATGTAGGGTCTTTGGTTGCTCACAATCCCTATCACCCCTGGCAGGGCCTTATGACTGACCTCAACTCTACCTGTGCTTACAGGAAGAAGGAATAAATCCTGAGGGAACCAGGAAGACTGAAGAGCAAGGACACAGCCTTGGGGATGGATTGGAACCTCCCACTCAACAGAGATACAGGTGTTCTGGCATTGATTCAGTTAAGGCCTAGGGTTGGCTAGTATGGTTGGTGGACTCAGAAGAGGTCAAACTTGCCCTGTTCTCAGGAGCTTATGATCTTGTTGTCGAAATAAGACTCACAGCTACCTGCTGTTACCAAGTGCACATATACATTTTTATGTAATTAATTGTTACATAAATCTGTGCCATAAGTAATGAGTTCAGCGATATCAGTGTTGGTTGGACCAGCAACAAAAGAACAAAAATGAGAATGACAACAACATTTATTGAGTACTTACTATTGTGCAGAATGCTTTATGAAATTAATTCATTTAATTTTCATGCCAACAGGTGGGTACTAATTTTAGTTCCCTTTTTCAATTAGAAAATTGAGGCTTAGATATTAACTGATCCATATAATTTTTTTTAAATAGCTCTTTTGGAATACTCAGATTTGGGGATGAGGAGAAAGAGAAATCAGAAATTTAAAAAGATGGAGAAGGACCCACCAAAAGAGATAATAGAGAAAGGTAAAAAGTACAGTCTTGAAAGTCAAAAGAGAAGAAAGTGTCAAGAATGAAGGTACAATCAATCCACAATGTTCTGTGTATCAGGAGACAAGGAAGGAGAAAAAAATCTCTGAATTTGGTCATGGTTATAGTCGCAGAAGTAATGTCTATAGAAGTTGTTGGGGTAAAATAGGTCCGATGGAAGCCGTGTTCCACGGTGTGGAAAAGAGTCTGGATATTTATAAAAAAGTGCAGAAGTCATACGTTGAGAAGCTTAGAAGAGGATATTGGATAGTTTCTAAAGGGAATATATGGATATATGGATATGTGTTTTTTTTTCTTTTTTGGCTGTGTGGTGTCTTCATTGCTGCACGTGGGCTTTCTCTAGTTGCAGCGAGCGGGCACTACTCTTCGTTGTGGTGCGCAGGCTTCTCATTGTGGTGGCTTCTCTTGTTGTGGAGCATGGGCTCTAGGTGCGCGGGCCTCAGTAGTTGTGGCATGTAGGCTTCAGTAGTTGTGGCACACAGGCTTAGTTGCTCCGCGGCATGAGGGATCTTCCTGGACCAGGGCTCGAACCCATGTCCCCTGCATGGGTAGGCGGATTCTTAACCACTGCGCCACCAGGGTAGTCCTGGATATGCGTTTTCTTCTCTTTATTTTTAGGAATTAACTAAGTGACTTCATAGAGAAAACAAGCTTAACTTTTTAAATTCTATTTTCTTCTCCAGAATTTCACGTCTATATACAAATTGATATATATCAATGTGGACATTACTACTTTATATTTTTGTTTTTCCACTTATTTTATACATCACATTTCTATGAACTGACAGTAAGCTTTCTATAAATTTTTCATGCTTACATAATATTTCATACTTTGTTTAGCAATATAGTGGTTAATGTGAATTCTAGAATCAGACTGCTTAGGTCTATATATGAACTCTACCCAGTGATGTGCTGGTAAATGTTTAAGAATTGGCTCTCCAAGAGTAGTTTTGCCATGAATATTGGTTCATATTTTTGCTCGCCTTAGTGAGTAAGACCCTGGGTTGGCAAACTTTTTCTGTAAAGGGCCTGATAGTAAATATTTTAGGCTTTTCAGGCCATAGGGTCTCTGCCACAGCTACTCAACTGTACCATTTTAGTGGGAAAGCAGCCACAGATGATACTAAACAAATGGGCACGGCTGTGTTCTTAAAACTTTATTTATAAAAACAAGGATGGACTGGCCCACAGACCATAGTTTGCCGCTTCTTGATCTAGACAAAATAATAAATCAACCTTTGATTTGTAGCATTTGCCTGTAGTATAAATACTCTCAACGTGGCTTATTTCAAGCTGCCAATGGGACGTCATTGAATGAGGCGTTGGGAAGAGATGGGCAGTGGCACATCATTACATAAGATTTCCACCATACACACAGAAGAGAGACCCTTAAGAGCTTAGGTAACAGTAAAGTGTAGCAAAATAATTAGGAGTTGTCCTGAGATTTATGACCTGTCTTGTTAAAAACCAGAAGCTTGGTGTCCTAGTTATGGCACATTAGTCAGCCTCTGCCTCTTCCAGTAGCGTCAGGGCCTCCTGCTTTGCACCTGCCATGCTGTGGCTCAGCTTCCAGTGACGTGTCCTGGTGTGCCTGGCGGTTGTTGAGACAGGGGTCAGGCTACCTATAGATTAAAGCCTATTTAAACACAGGGCTGTGTCTTTCTCTATTAAACTTAAACCTTCTGACTTCTGTGGAGCCTTTAGAAGATTGTTTGATAATTGGTTTATATTTAGCCCAGTGACTGTGCTGGGCATAGAAAAGACAGAGTATAGATCCACCTTAAAGTGCCCCGCCCAAGTTAGGGTGTGGGTTCCATGAAGCTGCTGATCAGCTCTTGACTCTTCTAATACTGGGCTTAAATTTTTTTTTAATTTCATTTTAAAAAATTGAAGTGTAGTTGATTTACAATGTTGGGCTTGAATTCTTATTCTATTTTATTCTTTTCTGGCTGCATTGCACAGCATGCGGGATCTTAGTTCCCCAACCAGGGATGGAACCCGTGTCCCCTGTAGTGGAAGGGTGGAGTCTTAACCACTGGACCACTAGGGAAGTCTGTGGACCTTCCTACATTTTGTCAGGTTGCTGTTGGTATCTTAAACTGCTCTGATGTATAATTGTGTCCAGTTCCCTCAAATCTCATCAACTTTATGTTTTCTCAGATGAAAAATTTGTTACATAGATGTTAAATCATGCTTTAAAGTTATAACTTGCATTTCTTTGAATCCTAGTAAAGCTATACATTTTCCCCATTTAGTTTACTTTCTGTATTTCTGTGTGTGGTTTGCTTTCCTTCTTTTACCACCTATAGTAGAATCTGGATTTTGAAACTCATTTTGTTTCTGCTGAACTATTCAAATAGCACCCATAAAGATTCTTGTTTCCAGTCCTTCCCACTTGCTACACACCTATCTTATATAGATTCTACCAGAACTGCCTAAAGCATGACTCTGAATTGCCTTGTTCAAAAACCTCTATCATTCCCCACTGGTTGGCATTCAAGTCTTCCCCACTCCTCCTGCTCTCCAACCATGGTTTGTACCTAACTTGACTTTCCAAAATTAACTCTTACAATTCCCTTTCTAATGCTCCTCTATGCATTAGAATTAACCCTCAATTGTTCCTTAAATATAACCTTTCATTTCCTGCCTCTGTGTCATGTTTTCCATCATTCCCTCTGAGTGAAATATGTTTTCATTTTACATCTTTCTGCCCAGATACAACATATCTTTTAAGGCCCAACTCAAGAGCAATCATGTCCATGATATTATCACAAATGGTCTTCCTCCTCCTCAACCTCACTGGCCGCAGTCCAAAGAGGCCCCTTCTTCCTCAAAACTCCCATAACATTTCTATTTGATTTTCTCTAATAACACTTAAAAGTTTTGACACTGTGTTACAGATTTATATGTATATTGCATCCCCTAAACTGGACTGTAAATACATTGAGGGCAGGATCCATGTCTATTTCATCCTTTTATCTCGTATAGCACCTGGTACAATGCTTTACCCATAGTATATACTCAAAAATTCAAAAATATTCAGAGTTCAATAGATACACTTTTGAAGTAGAATTGACAAGATTTGATGAGTGATTAAGGCCAGTCATTCTCAGGACACATACTCATACCCCTGTCTTTATCCTTTCTTCTGTTCTTGGTTCCTCAGGATATCCTTAATCTGATTCTTCAGTGCAAATTATTTTAGCTTCTCTTTCTTTTCATTACTCTTTCTGAATTTAGCCATTTCTATAAAGCAATTTAGCAAAACATAAACATTTTAAAGAGGGTTCTTTCTATTGTTGTTAGAATTCAAAAATGTATGGTGGTGGTGAGGGGTGTTTGTTTTAAAGAACTAGTGAACTTGAGCACATCTGATGGCTGAAAGAAGGAGCCGGGAGAGTCAAAGAAAGAAAAGGAATGGACAATAGAAGAGGATGGAGATAGTGAGATAAATAATTGTCAGATAAGCCCTTAGGAGTTGCAAGGAGGTGGAATTGAGATCAAGAGTTGGAGGATTTGCTTTGGTAAGCGGGAAGGCCAGTTTTCCCTAAGATTTTAGAAAGGAGGCTCAGAAGCTATTGGATCAGAGATGTGCTAAAGGATCTAGGGCGAGAGAGACTGAATTTCTGTAAAATAGAGGGTATACCTGCTGAAAGCAAAGGAAACTAGGCTTCATAAGAGCATCCCTCTCCCCCTCAGTCCCACAGACCCTCAGCCATATGCCCTTATGCCCCCACCACCACCCCCACAGTGATGCTAGGGTCCTGGGGCTGGCTTAGCAGGGAAGCATCCTGTCCTAAGTTTAGGTCTGGCTGACGGAAGGGCCAGTAGACCTGAGAAGGGCTCTTCTGCCCTAGAGGAGAAGAGTCATGTACTTTTTCCTAGCTTGTCTTCTAAATACTAGCTCTTCTGGTTCTTGATTCCAGAAATGAAGAGTTGGATCATTAAAATTTTCTTTTACGTGAATGGTTTTTTCATTCAAGCCAATTACCAGGAAAAAAAGGATAATGATCATGTACCAAATTAATATTGCTTTAAATCTTGCTGAATTTCAGCTATAAATTCTGTTCAGACAGGCCTAGTCTTCACATGGAGCCCAGTAAAGTCATCACAACTTAAAACAATTAAGTGGAACTTTGGTGCCAAACTGGACTGCCTGAGCCGTCTTCAGTGGTTTGGCACTTCACTTTGTTACATGTGGACTCACCTGCTTATTTACCTTTAGTAGTTGTTTTACAACTTCTATTCTTTACAAATTCTCAACGCCATTTTTTCTTACCCATCCCCATCTCCACTGGTATATAATAGCTATACAGTCTCCACTGTATATAATCCAATATCATTCCTTTCTAAGAAGACTAAGTATTTTTGTTACTAAGACCCCCATTCATCACTTATAATTTTCTTTGTCTTTGTCCTCTTTTTTTTCCCATTCTCTCAGAAAAAGAGCAGTCTCCCTCTTGCTTTTTAAAGCTAACCTTCCAGTCTCTGCTTTTTAATTGGCGTTTTTAGACCATTTACATTTAAAGATTTAAATCTACCATCTTGCTATCTATGTGTGTGTGTGTGTGTGTGTATGTTTTTGTTTCGTTTTGTTTTGCTGCACTGTGTGGCATGTAGATCTTAGTTCCCTGACCAGGGATCGAACCCACGCCCCCTGCAGTGGAAGCATGGAGTCTTAACCACTGGACTGCCAGGGACGTCCCAGCTATTTATTTGTTTTTATTTGGCTCCACTGCTCTTTTCTTTTCTCAACATATCAAATTTATTTCTTCCACTGTTAACTTTCCCAGTCATCCATTAAGAATAGATTGTCTTTTCACTAGTTACCCAATATTACATTCCTCTCATCAATTAAAGTCACCCCATGCCACTGATTTTATGAAAGTTTTCTTAATGATAAAATTTAGGATTTGGGAAGCATTTATAATTTCATTTGTCACTCTTGGCTCCACAAAACAAAACTAGACAAAATAAAAAGTAAAGGCCCAATTCACAATCAATGAGAATTTAGCTCAGCTGTTTACCCAGATCCTTCCTCTCATCTCTGGATTGCAACTAAATGTAATTTTTAAAGTTGAAATATGTTTGACATATAACATTCTGCAAAGATAAGGTGTACAACATGTTAGTTTGATACACTTATATTTGTAATATGATTGCCACTGTAGCAATAGCTAGCACCTTTATCATCTTACATAATGATCATTTCTTTTTAGTAGTTGGACTCAAGTTCTAGCCTCTTAGCAAGTTTGATGATTATAATACAATACTGTTATCTATATTCACTATACTGTGTATCAGTTCTCTAGGGCTTATTTACTACTTGTTGAAAGTTTGTACCCTTAACACCATCTGTCCTATCCCCTCACCACCCCATTCCTTGGTAACAACCATTTACTTTCTGTTTTTTAATGTTTGGCTTTTTCATTTTTAATTTATTTTATTATTATTATATTTTTGGCCATGCCACAAGGCTTGCAGGATCTTAGTTCCCCAACCAGGGATTGAACCAGAGCCCCGGCAGTGAAAGTGCCAAATCCTAACCACTGGACCACCAGGGAATTCCCAAGTTTGGCTTTTTTATAGATTCCACATATAAGTGAGATCATACAGTACTTGTCTTTCTTTCTCTGACTTACCTCATTTAGCATGATATTCTCAAGGTCCATCCATGTTGTCGAAAATAGCAGGATGTCCTTTTATCTCATGGCTGAATAATATTCCATTGCATATATATATGCCACATCTTCTTTATATATTCATCCATTGATGGGCACTTAGATTGTTTCCATATCTTGGCTATTGTGAATAATGCTGCAGTAAACATGAGAGTGCATATATCTCTTTGATACCCTTTTTTCTTTTCCTTTGGGCATATACCAGAAGTGGAAATGCTGGGTCATATGGTAGATCTATTTTTAATTTTTTGAGGAAACACCATATTGTTTTCTATAGTGGTTGAACCAATTTATATTCCCACCAACAGTGTATAAGTGTTTCCTTTTCTCCACATCCTGGCCAACACTTGTTATCTCTTGTCTCTTGATGATAGCCACTCAAACAGGCGTGAGGTGATATCTCATTGTGGTTTTGGTTTTTATTTCCCTAATGATTAGTGATGTTGAGCGTCTTTTCATGTACTCATTGGCCTTTTGGATATCTTCTTTGGAAAAAATGTCTTTTCAGTTCCTCTGTCCATTTTTAAATTGTATCTTTTGTTGTCATTGTTGTTATTGAGTTGTATGAGTTCTTTATGTATTTTGGATATTAACCCCTTATCCAGTATATGGTTTGCAAAAATTTTCTCCCATTACATAGGTTGCCTTTTATTTCATTAATTGTTTCTTTTGTTGTACAGAAGCTTTTGTTTTTTTAAAAAATTAATTAATTAATTAATTATTTTATTTTTGGCTGCATTGTGTCTTTGTTGCTGCACATGGGCTTCCTCTAGTTGTGGTGAGCGAGGGCTACTCTTTGTTGCGGTACACGGACTTCTCACTGCAGTGGCTTCTCTTGTTGCGGAGCACAGGCTCTAGGTGCATGGGCTTCAGTAGTTGTGGCACGTGGGCTCAATAGTTGTGGCTCACGGGCTCTAGAGCTCAGGCTCAGTAGTTGTGGCGCACGGGCTTAGTTGCTCCGCGGCATGTGGGATCTTCCCAGACCAGGGCTGGAACCCATGTCCCCTGCATTGGCAGGCGAATTCTTAACCACTGAGCCACCAGGGAAGTCCCGCTTTTAGGTTTGATATAGTCCCACTTGTTGACTTTTGCTTTTGTTGTTTCTGCTTTCAGTTTCCTATCCATAAGAGTATTGCCAAGACCAATGTCAAGGAGCTTCCTCCCTGTGTTTTCTTCTAGGAGTTTTATGGTATCAGATCTTATGTTTAAGTTTTTGATTCATTTTGAGTTAACTTTTGTGATTGGTATAAAATAGCGGTCCAGTTTCATTGTTCTTTATGGGTTTATCGAGTTTTCCCAACACCATTTGTTTAAAGAGACTATCTTTCCCCAATTGGGTGTTCTTGGCTCCCTTGTCAAATATTACCTGACTGTATATGTGGGACTTTAAGTCTGGGCTGTCTATTCTATTCCATTGGTCTATGTGTCTTTTTATGCCTGTACCATACTGTTTTTATTACTATAGCTTTGTAGTATAGTTTGAAATCAGGACATTTGATACCTCTGGATTTGTTCTTTTTCTTCAGGATTGCTTCAGCTATTTGAGGTCTTTTGTGGTTCCGTACAAATTTTCGGATTGTTTTTTCTATTTCTGTGAAGAATGCCATTGGAGTTTTGATGGGGACTGTATTGAATCTATAGATGGCTTTGGGTTGTATGGACATTTTAACAATATTAATTTTTCTGATCCATAAACACAGATGTCTTCCATTGTTCTTTTTTTTTTTGAATGCCTTTCCTCTTTAATACCCTTTCCTCTTTTTATGCCTTCTTTCAGATTAATTGAAAAAAATTTTTTTTTGGCTGCGCTGCACAGCTTGCAGGATCTCAGTTCCCCAACCAGGAATTGAACCTGGGCCCTTGGCAGTAAAAGCATGGAGTCCTAACCACTGGACCACCAGGGAACTCCCTGAATATTTTTAAATGATTCCATTTTACCTCCTTTATTGGCTTATTAGGTATAACTCTTTGTTTTGCTATATTAGTGGTTGGTTTAGAGTTTGTAGTATATATTTTCTTTCTTTCTTTCTCTCTCTCTCTTTCCTTCCTTCCTTCCTTCTTTCTTTCTTTCCTATGCGGCATGTGGGATCTTAGTTCCCTCACCAGGGATGGAACTGGTGCCCCCTGCAGTGGAACCATGGAGTCTTAACCACTGGAGCACCAGGCAAGTCCCCCGTAGTGTATATTTTCAACTTATCAAGTCTACCTTCAAGTGATATTATACCCCTTGGCATATAGTATAAGAAACTTATAATAGTATACTTGGCATATAGTATAAGAACCTTATAATAGTATACTTCTGTATGTCCTCTTCCAGCCTTTATATTACTCTTGTTTATGTTTATACATTTTACTTTCACATATGTTATAAACCCCATACTACAATATTATTATTTTTGTTTAAACATTAAGTTATCTTCCCATATGTTCCAACTTAAATATACCTGCACCTGCATGAATCCTTATCTTTTCCCCTCCTTATCAGAAGGCCTACTCTCCCTGAGTTTGAGGCCAACCTCTTTATCCATCTTCTTAATGCCACCCTTCTCCATCCCCTTCAACAGGGCCTCTTTCCTCTACCTCTTCAATTATTCCTTCCCTCCATCTATAAATATACTCAAGTTTCTTTCCTCAAAAATCAACCTTATCTCAAACTTGTGTAATCTTTTTCCTTCATGGCCAAGTTTCTTGGAAACACAGGATTTCCTTGCTCTTTCCATTTTTCTCACCTCCCCATTCAATTTTCAGCCCAGTACAATCTAGTTTTCACCATCACTGCTCTGCTGAAAATCTTTTACTCAAGTGAGCAATGAAAACGTACTTACCAAGTCCAATGTACACACACTTTCACTGGGCATCTGCAGCATGACCCTTCTGACCCTTTCTTTCTGGAAACTCACTTTTTGATTTTAATGGCACTATCCCCTCCTCATTCTTCTACCTCTCTGGATGTTCTTTCTTGTCTGTTGTTTTCCAGAGCCTGTCATTTGTCTTCTCTTCTCACTCCTGCACTTAATGTCTTGATTCCTAAAGCCACATCTGAAGCCTGAATCTTTGTTCGAAGCTTCTGGCCTATATATCTAACCACTTACCAAACACCTTCATCTAGGTGTGACATACACACTTCAAATTAAACATTAAAACCAAATTTCTGTCAGCATGGGTTTGATACTTTTCTACTCAGTCAGGCCCTAGTCAGGCTGGGCTCTAGGCACATAAAGATAAATAAGCTCACATTTCCTCCTCAGGTCTGTTCCTCCTCCTGTCTTTTCTATTTTGGTTCATGTTATCACCCTGACTGAGTCACTCACAGAAGGAACCTCATTTGTCATCCCAGGTTCCCTCCCCTTGATGTTGATCCTCTTTCTCAAACACCTATGCCTTTGTTACAAAGCTTTAAAAGAAGAGATTTTTAAAATCTTCTAAAGTGGAAATGGAAAATAATTTAAAATAATTCAATGCCTTAATGAAAAACTGATTAATGAATTAAAGTGGCCTAATGGAGATACAATTTCATGAGCAAAATTCAGCAAGGTTCATATGATTCTGAATAAAATGTTTATAATAAAAACATGAATTTCCTAATGAATTAAGAGATCCTGGCAACAGTCGTCAATGCTAACATCTCAAAAATAGAGACAGCCTGTGCCTCCTGATAAAAGCATGCAACGTCTCGGACACAGTCCTGCACACCCGCCTCCCCCCCTGAAAATGGAATCTGATCAGGTCTCTAACTCTACCTACAATTTATAGGAAATACAGGGGGAAGGAGTAACAGGTTCAATTGTTCCGCAGGGATGCAATCATCAAAATGCAACCTGGGGGAAACCTACAGAACAAACAACCTACTTTCCTCAACAAATAAAAGATGGCAGGACATTCAGATGGAAAGACACTTGAAAGAAGCTTCATCCAGCTGCAACATATGGACCTTAAAAAGATCCAGATTCAAAACCCAAACTGTAAGAACAAAACTAACAACGCTTATGAGAAAATCAGGGGAATCTGAACTCTGACTAGATAACTGATATTAAGGAATTGTGTCATACTGTGATTAAATTGAAAATTAAACAACAAACAAACACCTATGCCATTCACCTCCTATCAGTCCTCCCCTGCACCTTCAGTTACTTCCATACTGGCCCCTAGCCCATCCCTCACCACCTGCCTCCAGAGTGATCTTTCTAAAAAATACATATATACTTATGTTATTACCTTGCTTAAATTCCTCAATGGGTCTCTGCTTTCTACAAGATAAAACTGAAATTCCTAAGCATGATATATAGTCTAAATGACCTGGCTTCTGTCTTCTTTGCATGCTTTCTTCCCACCATCCATCCACATGCTCCCTGCTTCTCAGCGACAGTAAATCATACTGTTCTTTCAAAATGCTTGGCTCACTCAAGTATGCTTTTGCTCCTCTAGTGGTAGCCCAGCCCTCTCTTCTAACTCCTTGAAACACATCCCCTTGGCAAATGCCTTCCCCTTTCCCTTTAGGATCAGTTCATCTGTCCTCTTCTTTGTGAAAGCTTCTTTGACATTCACGGGCATGGTTACCTGCTCCTTCTCCTCTACTCTCTTCGCAATTATAACTTTGGAATTCTGGAATGTTCCCTGTGGAATTCCAGTCTTTCATGTCTAATTAGAAGCCACATGGAGTAATGGAAAGATCTGGGGTTTAAATCCTAACTTTGCCAGCAGGCTCACTTTCCTTGCCTGTGAATATAATATTAACCCTGTGGTTTTGGAGGAGGATGATTGATGAGGTCTTGCAGTACCTGGTAAAAAGTGCTTACTAAATAGTATCTGGTTTTTCTTTCCTTTAGAGGCAATTTTTTGAAAAAGTGGTCCATATATACTCACACTCACTCAATCCCCTGCAATTCCATTTTCATCCAGTCACTCTCCTGTAAATGGCTCTTTCAAACAGAACCAGTCACCTGTTCACGGCCATCTTCTCATTTGCTATGCTACCTGATCTTACACATCACTGAATGTTGTTGACCTCTCCTCCTTTTTTTTTTAAATTATTATTATTTTTAAAAAAATTTATTTATTTTTGGCTACATTGGGTCTTCGTTGCTACGCACAGGCTTTCTCTAGTTATGGCGAGCGGGGGCTACTCTTCGTTGCGGTGCACGGGCTTCTCATTGTGGTGGCTTCTCTTGCTGCGGAGCGTGGGATCCAGGCACACAGGCTTCAGTAGTTGTGGCACACGGGCTTAGTTGCTCCGCGGCATGTGGGACCTTCCTGGACCAGGGCTCGAACCCATGTCCCCTGCATTGGCAGGCGGATTCTTAACCACTGCGCCACCAGGGAAGCCCTCTCCTTCTTAAAGATCATTTCTCTTTTTCGCTTTTCCTCCTAGCTCTCCAACTGCTCCTACTAAGTCTGTTGTTTCTTCTGGCTGCCCTATCAGAGCAACAGTTCTAATTTCCTGGGAGGATGATGGTAAGCCTGGCAGGGACAGATGGGGATGGCAAGATAGGTGGGTGGGTGTGAACTGCACAAGTTACTGGGAGGGAGGTCTGGAAGGGCATCTTGGGCTGGACTAAGTTGCATGTCAGTTCACATCTTGAGTGAAGAACTTTAGGCAGCTCATCCTTGCTGGGAACTCCTCCCCCCAACCCCTCCAGTTTTTGTTTTTGTTTTTTTTTCTCTTTAGGGCCTCAGCCTGAATTCAACAGCTAAATGAGCCAGAGCTCCTTTGTCCTCAAATTCCTATTGAAATAGTTAAAAGAAGATGTAAATAGGGACAAATTGTCTCAGCATAGGAACTACATGATGAGCATTAATCATATACTAGAAACTAGAGAAAGTTTTGCTAAAAATGGAACTAAAGGGCTGGCCTGCAAAGGCCATTGGGGAAAGAGTCATGACTCTCCCTAATGAGAGGGAGCCTTACCTAGGGAGACTCTACTGTTTTTCAGAATCCCCGCTACCTCTAACCTGAAGGGATAAGAGTTGTGGAAGGAAGAAGTTGAGGCTGGGTAGAAGGGCCGGTTGGAAAACCCACTAACTAGGTCCCTCTTGTTTTTGTGGATCTTTGAATCTCTACTTTTAGTGTGAAGAAGATCTGACTTTTTATTGCACATCAAGCAGAGATTTGGGTCCTGTGTGGAGAGAGGGTTCTTTTCCAAGGCAACACATCCATCACAATTCAGCAGTTAAGCACCCGGCTGTGTTCTGGTTTAGGTTCCCTTCTCACTCTACCTGGGCTGATGGTTCTCAGAACTGGTCATCCCTCGGTGCACAGAGCCTCTGACTCCAATGTAGGTTTGCTGGCCACCATCTGATAGACTTTTCTCTTGCCTTCCCTGGTTTTCCAACTCCTTTTTGGCTTTCCACTTTGGTTTATTAATAAGCTTTTTGCTTCTCAATCACCGTTCTCCCTTGAACACTTTTTGTAACTGTTCTTGAGCTCCTCTACAACACTATCCAGCAACCCTTGCCCATCCAGTTTTAAACCAGCTTTATACACACCTTTGAATCTGGCAAAGTGGTACCCAGTACAGTACCCACTGACCAGTTCTTCTTATGCTATCATCAAATGAAAACTTTGGACACCTTGAAAAGATTCTGGTCACTTCTACCTGGAGGCCCTTGCCCTTTACTCAGACCATCATTTGGTACTGGGTTGACTCATTTTCTTTCTTCTAGTTCTTACTTCAAGCCAGGGCGAGCAAGGATTCACCCAGGGCCCCACTGTCAACAGTCACAGGAGATGGATTTTTTGAAAGCTATCTACGCCTTCCATTCTAACTGCTAAAAGATAGTACCCCAGACCCTGGGAATTTCCATAGCTTTGTCTCCCTTAGTTGGGGGAGTTTCCACAACTTGTGGAAAGGGTCACTGAGAAAATGCACGAACACCCTTGCTGCTGGGCCTGACCTATAGTGACCACTAATGCTATGTTCAGCTAGCACAACCTATCATCCTTACCCTACTCTTTCCCATGCTGTCACTTGAGGCTGCAGGCAGTAAGCATGTAAGTGAGAGCGTTACTATTAGTCCATATCTGCAAAGCCTTCCACACGCATACCTGGAGAATTTATGAGTGGGTACAGACATCACAGCAAGTTATGGACAAGATATCAAGTGTCAGCATCTACCAGACAGGTTTTTTTTTCTCAATTCAGCTTCTGAGTATAACACAGTTACTAACTCTCAAACTGAACCATTATGTAAAGAGCTTGGTTGTATTAGCAAGATCCTAGGCCAAGCAGGATGCCAGGATCATGAACACCCGTGCACATACCTCTATGCACTGCTTCTCAGTTGGTTTAAAAGGGTCTGAGAACATATATTCTCTTTTCCTTGGAATGTCCTGTATGATTTTTTTTTTATTTTAATTTTTTAAAGCAGATGTCCAGTTGTAAATTGGTATGCTAGGATCAGGTTGTTCATGGGTTTTACAGAAATGAGTGTTCTTCAGACTTCTGGTAGTACCCACTGATCTTTAGTTCCCAGGGAATGGTTGAATGTGGTCATGAGGTAATGGCAGAAATCTTTTCTAGGTATGTGGTTTATATTTATCCTAGACTAGTGAGTGTCCCCTCTAATTTTGCAGTGGCTTTGCTGAACTGGCATTTGATTAGGTATGATTTTAAATCAGCTTCACCTAATAGATCCGTTTGGGTCCTAACAGGAACAGACATAATACTTAAATTAGGATAATTAGAGAAGGGTTTATTTACAGAGGGGGTTTATTTACAGAGAGACCATTACAGGGATGTGTGCAAGATGTAGTGGAATCACAAGGAACAATAGTGCAAGAACCTGAGGCTAGAAGCAATGAACAGTTACTATTCCTAGGCCCAAAGGGACAAGATATAAGAGAAACCAGAAGGAGAGTCAGATGAAGACTTCAATATGCTGACCTCAGTCTTTTCATACACTCTGATCTCCTTTTGGGTCCTCTTGGTAGAACCCAACTAGATAATCCAGAGGGTTATGTAATCCCACTGATGCAGTCCACATGGGTTAGAATCCCAGGGCACAGAGCAAGATGGAGAGTGGATCTGGAGGAGCAAACCAAAGATATCTGGCACACATGGGAAGTCTAGGATTGAAATTACATTAGTTCCTTGATATACTTTGCAAATGATATTCCAAAGATATTGACATCCGTCAGGTACACTGACACCTCTAAGCAACGCTTTTTACTCACTACTTTCTCTATTAAGCATGGAAAGGTAGCAGAGTTCTTGAGATCCTAAAGTGTCCTCTTGAACTGATAAATCAGGTGGTGATAAAGAATGTTTTCTCCTTTCTCAGATCACCTATATCTGATAATACACACTCTACTCAACTAACACAGGGTTGGACTCCCTGAAGAAAGAAGAAATAAGGGGAAGGAGAGAGGAGTGAAAAGGAAGGCTTTGTATAAAGAAGAGGGAGTGTGTTAGATGGGAGAGGTAGCAATGGAGAAAGAGCCATGGAAATCTGTGAGCTAAGTCCCCAGGGCATTTGGAGCTAGTGGTTGGTCCCAGCCCTGGCTAAGCTGTCCTGCCTCAGCATGATGGCCAACTGGGACCTTCTTGCTGGGCTCATCTTCTTTGGAGCTTCTAAGAGTTTGGAAATTAGAGCTTTTTGTTCATATGACTTCAATGTGCTGAGGACATTTAAAAGTGGCAGAGACAGGTGAGCCTGGGGCCTAGGTAAGATGCAGCAAAGGAAGATGGTTAAGAGCTCAGATTCTGAAGCCAGACTGCCTGAGTTTACATTCTGTCTATGCTCCTTACAACTTCCATGACCTTGGGAAAGGTACTTCTCTGTTTTCCAGTTTCCACATCTGTAAAATGGGAATGATAATAGTAGCCATCTCAAGAGTTCTTATTAGGAGTCAATGAGTTAGTACTTTTAAACTTTTTAGAAAGAGTTCAGCACATAGAAAGCACTAGATAAATGTTTGATAAATTAAACTTGAAAAGTTCTACTTGCTGGGTACCTTCTCTCAGGCCCTCTCACCCAGGGATTCTTGAGGGTGGTCGTGTTTTCCATCCAGTCTGTCAATGCATATCTGATTGACTGTTCAGGGTTATGGGTTTATGTGATTTTTATTTTCTCTCAGAAGAATAGGCCCTTTTCTGCATCTGGAAGCTGAGCAATCCCTCATCCCTAGGGAACAGGAAGGAGTAGGTCCCGGTAGTCTCTCCCTGATGTGACCAGTGTTCCCTTCTGTGGTAGGAAATTACTGAGGATATTGCTAGTCCAGGTTGGGTAGGAGTGTTCTGACCTGCTGCCCATTGGCAAGGTTGACCTGGCCTTTTTGGCATCGCTAGAACACTACCGAACTTCCCCAGGATGAATTTCATTAAGAGAAAACTCTTCCTCTGGCCAGGCAATTTAAGTTCTGGGAATTGATATAAACGGGATGGAATAATTTTTGGATCTTAACTTTTGGATTCTCATCAGGAGGAACCTACAGCCTTTCACCAGGGCAAGAAGTTTCTGTAAGACACATGCTGGCTTGTTCAAGAAGATCCTGCTGAGCCTGTTGTGTTTGGGTAAGGTATTGAGGATCCACGGAAGTGAGAGACACAGTCGTTTTAGAAATGTGACCTTGTGTCAAGACTATTACTAGATGGAAAGCAACTTTATTCACAAGTTGATCTAAAGGGCTATGTGATGTGAAGATCTTAATTACTTGTAGGTGAGCTGTACTTTATAGAGTTTCACTTCTAGGAATAAGTAAGTAAGTTGCACTTCTGAGAATAAGCTATTTTTCAAAATGTACTATTTGATAGACTTAAATATGTCAGAGAATCTGGGCTTGTCTCTTTTTTAGTATCTTGATTAGATGAGGGGCATGGTTCTTGAAGTCTGTGAAAGAAGCCTATAGTATGTTACTTATTTGCTGGTTTACTGGTGAGATCAATGATATAAAATATTTTTAAAAGATAGCAAACCTCTTGGGAATTCCCTGGCGGTCCAGTGGTTAGGACTCAGTGCTTTCAATGTTGGGGCCCGGGTTCGATCCCTGATTGGGGAACTAAGATCCTGCAAGCCGCGGGGCATGACCAAAAAAAAATAGATAGCAAACCATTATTTAAAATATACCATCAGTGACGTATGGGACTTTGATGTGAATATTAGAGGCAGCTGGGGTAGTGAGAACAAAAATTATATTTTGGGGTGAGTCAAGGGGCCATGGAATGAGAACCATATGGCTGTACCTCCTAGTAGTAGCCTTGTTTACATGGCTCTGCTGAAGAGGAAAGGTTAAAATGACTGGGGTTATAAAGTTTTGAGAAAAGATGACTTTTTAAGAGTATAAAGGTGGGTGCTGATCAAATCCACTTCCAGGGATAGAAAGAGAATATCAGATAAAATAGAAGGGAATGAGATTTTATCAGGGACAAGTGAAAATATGCAACATTCAAACTAAGTTGTTTCCTCCTTGGGATCCCCCAAGAAAACAGTTAGCCATCTATCCTGGCCTTGAGAATTGCAGCTCAGTCTGACAGGGCTGGGTGGTAAGGTCGCTGGAGGGTTTTACCTGCCTTAAGTCCCAGACATTCATGACTAAATCTTCATTTGGTCCTAGGGGGCTCTGCCTTGCTGATCCTTACTCTGTACTTTCTCTTTTTAGCTTATGCTGCCTACTTCCTGGCAGCTTGCATCTTGAATTTCCATAGGGCACTGGCCTTGTTCGTCCTCACCTGTTTGGTGCTTTTAGTCCTGGTTCACCGCTTTCTGAAAAGGTTCTTTGGTGAAAAGTTAACGAGATGTCTGAAGCCCCTTGAAAACTCCTGCCTGAAGCTTTGGATGAAAGGGTAAGATAAGAATCTCAATATCCCTCATTCCACAACTTGTCTTAAATCCCAGTCCATTACCATTTTCCTCCTTTGACGGTTCCTGAACTGTCTCTCAGACCCTCCCCTATACTTTACAAAACCAAGGCTCATACGGTATTTGTTTTTCTCTTTCAGACTTACTTCACTCTGTATGACAGACTCTAGGTCCATCTACCTCACTACAAATAACTCAGTTTCATTTCTTTTTATGGCTGAGTAATATTCCATTGTATATATGTGCCACATCTTCTTTATCCATTCATCTGTTGATGGACACTTAGGTTGCTTCCATGTCTTGGCTATTGTAAATAGAGCTGGAATCTAAAAAAAAAATAATAATAATAATGGTCATGAAGAACCTAGGGGCAAGACGGGAATAAAGACGCAGACCTACTAGAGAATGGACTTGAGGACACGGGGAGGGGGAAGGGTAAGCTGGGACAAAGTGAGAGAGTGGCATGGACATATATACACTACCAAATGTAAGATAGATAGCTAGTGGGAAGCAGCTGCATAGCACAGGGAGATCAGCTTGGTGCTTTGTGACCACCTAGAGGGGTGGGATAGGGAGGGTGGGAGGGAGGGAGACGCAAGAGGGAAGAGATATGGGGATATATGTATATGTATAACTGATTCACTTTGTTATAAAGCAGAAACTAACACACCATTGTAAAGCAATTATACTCCAATAAAGATGTTAAAAAAAAACAAAAAAAAACCAAGGCTCAGCGAGCAAATAGCAGTGGGCATCTGAGCACTGAACTTAGTCCAGTTTCTTATAGCCTCATGTCTCAATATTGCTAGGGGGCTGGAGGGGTTCCATTTCAGAGAAGAGTTTCAGTCTGTTTATTGTCAGGGCTGGTATCAGAAATGAGAAAAACCATACTCCTCTTCAATGAAGAAATCAAGGCAAAGAGGCTTATAGCAGCATTAAACTATCAAATTGATTTGGTGGTCATGTGTTTCTCCCTTAGTTCCCAGATACTTTTTGTGCTTTTTTTCCCTTTAGTCCTCCAGACTTCCTGCACCCACTGGTGTCTTATAATTCCCTAGAGTTTAAGGAGCAAACTCACTGTTCAGTGTATACTGAGCTGGATGCTACAGCAGCCGCACCTCATCTAACTAACTGTGGCATGCACGTGTCCTTTGATCACACGCCTGGGGTGAGAGGATAACTTGCAGACTCTCTATATGTTCCACTTTTATGCCTTTTGTCCAATGGATGCACGGAAAATAGCTGTTCACGATGTTTGCAACAGCGATCATTTGGAGAAACACACCAGACTACAGCCTAAATTTTGGATCATTGATTTATTTGACATTGGAGAGATAGAGCGAAAGGACTTTCTTCATTAACAGGATGGATTCTGGAAGCCAGATTTATTTATTTATTTTTTATGTTACTTTATTTTTTCAATTTTATTTTTAAATTTTTTATACAGCACGTTCTTATTAGTTATCCATGGAAGCCAGATTTAATTCACTTTGAGTTCACAGTGAGAACAGCTCCAAAATTCAGCCCTGACCTGTGATCCCTTCTGTCATCGTCATCGTTGTTCCTACGGCATCTCAACGGACAATGTGCTCTTTTTGTTTTCTTTTCTTTTCATATGTGATTCACCTTCTAATTCTTCTCCCTTGAATTGAAATCACTCCAACACTCAGACATGAGGAGACTAGTTTATGTATTGATCAAGCATGTTTGGTACATCAAGGGACCACAGGGCACTAAGTAGTTCATTTGTGACTTAGCGTTTACTCTTGCCCTTGGAGTGGTTGGAAATTGGGTGGAGATCCATGGGAGGACTTTTCCTCCTTCTTTTTAAAATATTTTGGTTATGCATTAGAACATTCTTAAAGACTAAGTCTTTATATCACATCTTACTGGTATGATAACTTGAAGAAAAGGAGGTCATGAGATTTATGTCCTCAGATTGGACTCTTTCAGCTTCATTCTGTGAGTAAAAGAGTTGAGGGGAGGGAAGAGGTGGTAACTGGGAAACCACCAGATGAATAAGTCTAAAGATATGTCTCTGTGTCTAATCTATTGAGTTGTTTCATTTATCCTTGTGGTGAATATCTATTTTTTAGAGGTAAAGTTAATGATTTCTTATTCACTCACTGATTTGATGACATGGTCTTGAAATTCCCTCTCCAGTGTGTTCGTGGGAGTCTTCTTGGTTGGCCTTATCCTGTGGCTGGTTCTAGACACAGCCCAAAGGCCAGAGCAGCTGATCTCCTTCACAGGAATCTGCATGTTCACCCTCATCCTCTTTGCCTGCTCCAGACACCACAGTGCAGTGAGTTTTGGGTATTGCAGGGTGGGCATAGTAATACCTAGCCAAGGACCATGTGTTACTAATTACAAAGTGCATGAGCCAAGTATTGATTACAAAGGCATATAACTAAGTTCTTAACAATCTCTGGAATTTGCCCCTTTGACAATTTTGCTCGTAAGTGAAGTTTAAAGTTCTCACAGGCCCTAGACCATTTATTTTCAAACTGTAGGTTGTGACCCGTTAGTAAGCCTTGATATCAATTTTGTGGATCCAGGCCAGTGTTAAAGAAAAAACAAACAAAACAAAAAATAAAGAAGGAAAGAAAGAAAATAGAATACAATAGAGAATCAGCTTGCATTGTACATAGTAATATTAAAGTATTCGTTTATGATGCTTTTATATATTTGTGTGCGTGTGTCTGTGTGTGAGGTCTAACCTGTAGACATAGTTTTGAAAACCACATAGACATATGTGGCTCTTTATATACTACTGCCCTATTTCCCCCTGCTCCCTGTTCCATCTTACCCCAGATTTACTGTTAACATGCTAGGTTGGTTCCAGAGTACACGTACCCATGTTTAAAACCCCAGCCAGGTAATGAACAAGTTGGGTTTAGAGCTCACATTAGAATAACGTTCTTATTGGTCCCAGGTGTCCTGGAGGACAGTGCTTTGGGGCCTAGGTCTTCAGTTTGTCTTTGGGATCTTGGTCATCAGAACTGATCCTGGATTTAATGCATTTCAATGGCTGGGAAACCAGATTCAGGTATGAGAAATTGAATATGAGAGCTCTGGTCTTTTAGAACCCTAGAGAAAGGAGACTGGGGGAAAGCATGAGGAGATCAGGCTGTGTCTTGTTAGTGATGGTGGTGGGTGATCTGGTGGGAAAGGAGAGAGTATACTGGGGTACAACTAAGCATACAAATAAAGAGAACGGAACTGCTGAGTCCTCTGTCATTCAATGAGTAGCTCATAGTGACTTAGGCTGCTTCCCATGCTGTCAAAGGGAGGCCAACCTCAGTAGCAGCAGTAGGTCCTCATCATACATGAGGCTGATCCTATCTTCCCTGTGTCCTTTCTGGCTTCACTCTTGTTCTGTCTCTCTTTTTTTTCTTTCAGATTTTCCTCAACTATACTGTGGCTGGCTCCAGTTTTGTTTTTGGGGATATGCTGGTCAAGGATATCTTCGCTTTTCAGGTCATATGTTTCATGAGCAAGAATGAACGTCAGTGGCAGTGAGGGTGAGGGGGATAAAGCGAGATGATGAAGATGTGTGTCCAAGAGATCAGCCAGTCTGTATACCAATTTGACCCTAAGAAGAGGATTTGATCTTATCCATATAGGAAGCAGCATTAATCTCTTTCCCTTTGATCATTGTCATACTGAAATTGGAATGAAATAGGGGTGGGAGAAGAAGGCTCTATTATTGCAAATAATAGACTTGCAATACATTTAACATTTATTGCTAGACTAGCTTGTGTTTAAATATCCAGAGTATCTATACTGTATCAGCTGTGCTTGGGATGCTAAGAACTTAACTTAGAGACCTGAAACACTGTCTTCTTATGGCGCACAGTTGCACATTCAGTGTAGTATCTCACTGGTTGCCCCATCTTTCTCATTATAGGCCTTACCGATCATCCTTTTCTTTGGATGTGTGATGTCCATTCTTTACTACCTGGGCTTTGTGCAGTGGGTAGTTCAGAAGGTGAGTCATTCTCCTGCATGGTCAGGAGGTGGGCCTTTGTCTTGTGATCTATCAAGAGGCATGAAGATGGCACTTACTTTGGGAAAAAATGATCATATGTCAGATCTAGAGCATTAGAACCAATGTGAAAAGCAAACTCTTTCAAGCGTGCCTGATATCAGATGGTCAGGACCAGGCCCTAGGCAGGCTGAGGGACAGAGCAGGGAGAAAAAATGGGCTGAACTGCCATTTCATACTGAGTTTTAATCTACTTTTTCTGGAAGCCAAGAGTCCTGAGTTCTGGTCCAGGCTCTGTTTGTAACTTGGTTTGTGGTCTCAGCCTTGTCCCTCTTCTTCTCTAGGCCTTAGTTTCCTTACCAACATAATGGAGGAGGGGTTTTGATGGATACACCCCAAGATTTCTGCTAATGTTAATGGTTTGGATCTTTGTATCCCTTTAGATTGCCTGGTTTTTGCAAATCACCATGGGCACCACTGCCACAGAGACCCTGGCTGTGGCAGGAAACATCTTTGTGGGTATGGTAAGCACCCTGAGGCCTTCTGATCTTTTCTCTGGGGAACAGAGAGTATGGCAGAAAACAGTTTGAGAAATGTATGCTTTCCTTTTGAAAAGTCAAATAGATGAAGACTGTATGGGCAGCCAGTCACTCTGATGAAAGAAAACTTGGAACTCAGCTCATTGCTTTCACCTTTCATACCTAATAATACTTATTTGGGTGTATGTAATGGGGACATACTTAACCACAGATCCAACTTCTTACACAGGAATTTAGGGAAATGGCCTGGTCCAAGTCATCCCCCTTCAGGGGCTATGAAAGATGTTTCCTCCGTATTCTGGTTTCTTCCTGTGACCTTTGTTTTCCAGGGTCTCTAAGGAGACAATAGCTTGCCTTGCTCAGGGCTAAAACCAAAGCTTGTCCCCATAATACTTGTTTGATGCATTTGTCTGTATGGAGTAGGTGTTCAATATATGCTACTGACTGATCAACTCAATGTTAGGGACAATGGCTTGTCAAACTGACAAGGAATTAGTATTGAGGTCTTTCTCTCCTAAGTCCTTAGGCTGATTAATGGTATTTGAAGTGTTCTCAGAATACTTCTGTACACTTCTACCATAGCATGATGCATTTTGCTGAACTTCTCCATAATCAGCTTAGTTTCCTCTGCTAGACTATAAAGTCCTAAGAGTAGGAACTTTGTCTTATTCATAGGAATGTCCCTAGCATATCATGTAGCACTAGGCACATAGTTGTCACTCATTAAATAATAAGTATTTCTTAGGTCAATGCTAGATATATATTTTTTTAATTAATTAATTTATTTATTTATTTTTGGCTGTGTTGGGTCTTCGTTTCTGTGCGAGGGCTTTCTCTAGTTGTGGCAAGCGGGGGCCACCCTTCATCGCGGTGCGTGGGCCTCTCACTATCACGGCCTCTCTTGTTGCGGAGCACAGGCTCCAGACGCGCAGGCTCAGTAGTTGTGGCTCACGGGCCTAGTTGCTCCGCGGCATGTGGGATCTTCCCAGACCAGGGCTCGAACCCGTGTCCCCTGCATTGGCAGGCAGATTCTCAACCACTGCACCACCAGGGAAGCCCCAATGCTAGATATATTTTACATAGTTGGGTCTTCATAATTTCATACCATTTTCACAAACATTATTTCTTTGGATTCTTTCATCAACATTGGGCTTCAGTCATCTATTTGCAATTCATTTAATGAGTACCTTTTAAGCAATTAATATGTACTCAGTAAGTACACTATACTAAAGTCATTCACTAAGTATATAGTTTTTGTTTGTTTGTTTGGGCCACACCACATGGCTTGTGGGATCCTAGTTCCCCATCCAAGGATCGAATCCCGGACCTTGGCAGTGAAAGCGTGGAGTCCCAACCACTGTACCACCAGGGAATTCCCAAGTATATAGTTTTAGACATTGAGAACATACAAAAGAAATATACCGTTTGTCTTCTATACCAGTCTAAATTTTAAATAGATGAGACAAACTGATATGAAAACACATGAGAAGAGTGCTAGCCAGGATATGATTAGGTGCCAGAGTGGGTGAGCCAGACACTGGGAGAGCCTAAGAGCAGAGCTTAGTTTTGGAAGAGCACCCACACTGGAGGGATGTGTGCCCGGAGCTGGGGCGGACACTCTGGGATGGGGAGCTGCACCTTCTTGATTCTGACTCTCTTCTCCTTTTTTATAGACAGAGGCACCTCTGCTCATCCGTCCATACCTTGCAGACATGACGCTTTCAGAAGTCCATGCAGTGATGACTGGAGGGTTTGCCACCATCTCAGGCACTGTCTTGGGAGCCTTCATATCCTTTGGGGTAAGCATAGTCTGTTTGATCACTCCTGGGTGAGCCCAAGTCTGGGTTCTGTAGATGCTCATTCCTAAGTCTGGCCTTACAGATTGACGCGTCATCCTTGATTTCTGCCTCTGTGATGGCTGCCCCTTCTGCTCTTGCTTTGTCAAAGCTGGTATATCCAGAAGTGGAGGAGTCCAAGTTCAAGAATAAGGAGGGGGTAAAATTGCCCCGTGGGTGAGTCCAATGAGGCATATAATTTGGGAGATGGTGAGGTCAGGTGCAGAGTCAAGAGTGGTGCTATGGTGGCAGAGGCTTCAAGTCTTCTGGAGAAGAAATAATATGATTCCATATCCCCTCTTGTCTACCTCTGCCTTTAGATAATCATGTTGATTTTTTTCTTTTGTTTAACCCTCCCACCTGCCTCTCTCTTCTGCATGCCATTATCCTCTGTCCTTTGTGTCAGTACCATTTCATGGCGATTAAATCTGATACTGCTTCAGTGTAATTTCCACAAAAAGGGTCACTAGGAACCCCCATCACCCCTCAAGCTGTTCTTGCACTCTCCTGTTGCACTCCTGCACTGCTGGGACACTGGGACAGCTCTTCTCTGAGGAGCCGAGATTACTCTAGACACCGTATTCTTCCCCTATGCCCAATAACCACAGGAAGGAGAAGAGTGTTCTGGAAGCTGCCAGCAATGGAGCCACAGATGCCATAGGCCTTGCTGCTAACATAGCAGCCAACCTGATTGCCTTTTTGGCCGTGTTGGCCTTCATCAACGCTGCCCTCTCCTGGCTAGGGGAACTGGTAGACATACAGGGGCTCACTTTTCAGGTAAAGGATTCCATTTGTTGGGCTGTCCCTCTAGGGTGTGTTTAAGTAGTCCTTGAATTGTGCATGTCCTCCTGACCCACAGTGCACTGAGGGAGCGTGGAGAGGAGAAGGGTGGAGGAGACTGAGTCAAGGCTCCAGAGAAGTCTTTGTCTCCTGACTGTCTCTTTCTCTCACCCAGGTCATCTGCTCCTATATCCTAAGGCCCATGGTTTTCATGATGGGTGTCGAGTGGGCAGACTGTCCGATGGTGGCTGAGATGGTGGGGATCAAGTTCTTCACGAATGAGTTTGTGGCCTATCAGCAACTGTCTCAGTACAAAAACAAACGTCTCTCTGGAGTGGAAGAGTGGATTGGAGGCGAGAAACAGTGGATTTCTGTAAGTGACAATCTAGAAAAGCATAAACAGTCCAGGCAGACAAAAAGTGTTACACTAAAGTTTAACACGCACAGATCCCTTCCCAGGATCCCAGGCCTGACCACAAAGCAAGAGTAACAGTATGCTTGGCTTCGGTGCCTGAGCTGCCCTGAGGTCTGTGTGCTAGTCCCCTACACTCTGACCCAACTTCTCTCTAGAATGTAATTACTGAGCCTTTACAGTTGGGGCAGTCCAAGGAGGATACTATTTCTGATAGTCTAAGGTCTCCTTCTTCATTTATAAGTTTAAATTGCTATAAACTGAGCTCCTTTTTTCTCTCCCTCTCTTTTCTCTCAATCATCCTCATTCCTAGGCCTTCTCCTAATTCATAGGCTTCAACAAGAAGAGCATTGGGTAAAGAGGCCATGGTGGGTCCATATCATTATCCCTATAATAACTCATGAAGCGATTATTTTCTGAGCATCCTTTCCATATTCCTTAGAGGAGCACACACAAGATTGGGGGTTCTAAGTACTCTGGAACGTCTATCATGATTATACGACTGCGCACATAGGACTGAGTTTACTTATTTATTTTTATTTTCCCTAGGTGAGAGCTGAAATCATTACAACATTTTCACTCTGTGGATTTGCCAATCTTAGTTCCATAGGAATCACACTGGGAGGCTTGAGTGAGTTAATTCATTTTCCCAGCTACCCAATATGCCAGCCAGTTCCCAGCATCTGTAGTGGGCAGTCCTGGTGCTTCAGTATGAGTTGAGACCAGATAGAGAAGCTGATGTGAAATGGGCCTCTCAGGTGGCAGTTAATTTGGAGTTAAGGTAATCATGCTACCTGGCTATGCATGAAGCCCAGGCTGGGTTTGCAATCTCAACTTCTGTCATTTTTTTCCCTTTCAAATGGAGGCCCAAAAGACCAATTTTATTTTTATTTTCCCTATGAGGAAGACTATAATGATATTATTTTTATTTTGCCATTAAATGGACATAGTGCATATAAAAGTAAAGGTATTTTGTTTTTTATTCAGTAGTGAAGGTACTTTCTGAAATTATGCTGCTCACCAGTTGACTTCACAGAATTAGGCATTGCACAAGGAATCAAAGGCCAAATAAAAGCAGCAGACACATAAGGCAGATAGATAATTAGAGCAAGTGGTGTGAAGTGTTGGATTAAAAGCTACAAGTCACCAGGTGTGGGAGGAGTGAGTATGTGAAGCATACATAGATACAATTAGATTGCTGAAAATCTTGCTGAATGGTGATGGCTGGAGGAAATAATATGAGGAAAATGGAATTGTCCTTGAAAGCAGGGGATTCCAAGAGTTTGGAAGATCCAAGTGAGAAATAAAGTGTAAGAAAAATACAGCTCAGCTCAGTATTTTATGGCACTCATATTCTGGGCTAGAATCATTAAGTTGATTTACTTGGTAGCTGATCGAACAATTTAAAGGTGAAACAATTTCCTTTCAGTTTATCTTTTTCCCTTCTGTTAAACACTTGTCTGTATTCTAATTCTTTTTTAAAAAATATTTATTTATTTATTTTTGGCTGTGTTGGGTCTTCGTTGCCGCACATGGGCTTTCCCTAGTTGCAGTGAGCGGGGGCTACTCTTCGTTGTGGTGCGCGGGCTTCTCATTGCGGTGGCTTCTCTTTGTTGCGGAGCATGGGCTGTAGGCGCCCGGGCTTCAGTAGTTGTGGCTCCCGGGCTCTAGAGCGCAGGTTCAGTAGTTGTGGTGCACAGGCTTAGTTGCTCCGCGACATGTGGAATCTTCCCGGACCAGGGCTCGAACCCGTGTCCCCTACATTGGCAGGCGTATTCTTAACCACTGCGCCACCAGGGAAGTCCCTGTATTCTAATTCTGATGCCTGATTACAATCTGATTGTCAGCTTGTCATCCAGTAGTGGGATATGCATCATGTGACTAAGGCTTAGGTGAATGTTGCCCTCCTTATTTCTCTGGCACAAAATAGCCCATCTAATTCTGTCCAGATTAAGAATGCAGATTTCAGTTAGTGAACACCCAAGGCATTTGCACCTGTCTGGAGCAACCCAGGGCTTTGCTTAATTCAGATATATCTTGGGAATGTTCACAAAACCACTAAATAGTTAGTGGTTCACACACTTCACACAATCCTTGACCTGGGGAATGTCTAAGTTAGTGACCCCATAGGACTAATGAATATACACACTTCTTAGGGTACCACTGTCCAGCCTCTGGTGGTTGGTGGTAAGAATGCTATTCATCTGCTGCATTTTGATCCTCAGCATTCTTCTAATGGGGTTTCATGGGGTATGCCTAATTGCCTTGTGGGGAAGAGATTGAATTATTTTGTTGTGTTGTCCGCAGCATCAATGGTACCCCACCGGAAGAGTGACTTGTCCAAGGTTGTGGTCAGTGCCCTCTTCACAGGGGCCTGTGTATCCCTTATCAGCGCCTGTATGGCAGGTAAGTGTCTCAGCTTAGTCTCAGAATATTGTTTTAACTCTCCATCTCACATATGCATAGAAAAGGCACCAAATCTACAGTGTTCTCAATTTATACCCAAAGAATTAAGAGCCTTAAGGAACATGTGTAAAATCTTCCCCTTAGCATCTCTGTCTCCTTTACCCAGGAATCCTCTATGTCCCCAGGGGAGCTGAAACTGACTGTCTCTCCTTCCTAAACACAAGTTTCACCAATCGAACCTATGAGACCTATGTGTGCTGCAGAGAGCTCTTTCGGAGGTAAGTGAGGACTGGGATCCCTGCCCCCTTCTCCTTTATGCTCTCCTCCACTCAGGAATCTTCTGGGAGTGGGGAGAAGCAAGGTCTTGAGGGTAATCACACGGATGCTGAATAGAGCGTATAAGAAGGGAGACAGGTATTTGTGGTGGTCTAGATCTCCGTTTTTTTCTCTTATTAGATGCATACTCACTATTAGCTCTAGCATGGACAAGTAACAGATTTTACCTGTATTGATGGGGCACTGAGAAGTGGAGGGTGAGGGGAAGTAAGGGAGGGTGGTTTCCCTGATCAGAAGTGATGTATTTATTGTAATTGGAACATAGATAAGTTGTAGGTGAAGACATGGCAATGGTCCTAAGTGGCTAAAAACTTATAGCCTTCTTCAGACAGAAATGAAGACTGAGAGTGGATAAAGTTGAATTGATAAAATCATGATGCATTCGGATAGTGTAAAAATGAACTTGTTTACCAATTTCTGGGATATTATTAGAATAGTTTTCTGATTCTGCATGTAAGGAGCTCAGAAGTCACCACTCCATCCTAACAACAAGAAAAAAAAACTGAACAGTCTGAAAAATCAATAACTCTTCTTGGATCTGTAAGAGACACAGGGCAAACTGCTGACCTGAAGACTGGAGAGACAGACAGGCAAACACATAGCTTACTGGAGCAGACTCATGAGCGGAAACTGCCACAGAATCCTGTGCTGGGGCAGGAAAACCTGAAACTAATTGCTGGAGCCTCAGTGAGGACAGGTCTGGATGTTAAAAACTCCGGGGGGACCCAGTTATAGGGGGCAACCCTACACTTTGGGGAGTTTTACCTCCAGGAGCTAGACCAAGTCCTCACAGTAAATATCAGACAAAAACCCCCTCATTCTTCTGGCAGGGGGAGGGGAAAAGGAGCCATTTTGAAATACACCAGAGCACTCTGTTTTTTTAAACAAGGCCTGCTCTCAGGAGAAACTAGAAACTAGTTAACCTAACCAGCTGGGGTATTATCAGAGCCTACCTGACCTGGAAGAAGGGAAATACCCAACTAAAGCTCACTCTAGCCATCCCATCCCCCTTAAAGGGGGAGGAAAAACTGAGAAACACTTGTGAAGTTCACAGTGCAGAGGCACAGGCTCACTAAAAGCCTGAGACCTAATCATAGGACTACAGAATGCTTCCCCTCCCCCACACCTCACCACCACATTACTAAGGCCTATTTACAGCAGTTCCTTTTTTGGGTACGTCATGTCCAGTTATCAAGAAGAAAGTACAAGGCCCGCTAAAAGGCAAAAAACACAATTTGAGGAGATAGAGCAAGCATCAAAACCAGACATGGCAAAGATTTCGATTTATCAGAGTGGGAATTTCAGGCAACTTTGATTTATGTGCTAAGGGCTCTAATGGATAAAGTAGAAAGCAAGCAAGAACAGATGGGCAATGTAAGTACAGAGATATAGGAATCCCAAGAAAGAACCAAAAAGAAATGCTACAGATCAAAAAACACTGTAACAGAAATAAAGAATGTCTTTGATGGCTTACTAGTAGACTAAACACATCTGAGGAAAGAACTCCTAGCTTGAAGATACATCAATAGAAGTCTTAAAAACTGAAAAGCAAAGAGAACAAAGACTGAAAAAAAAAAAAACAAAAACTAGAATGGAGCATCCAAGGATTGTGGGACAAATACAAAAGGTGTAACATACACATAATGTGAATACCAAGAGAAGAACAGAAGAAATATTTGAAACAATTATGACTGAGAATTTCTCCAAATTAGTGTCAGACACCAAACCACAGATCCAGGAAGCTCAGAGAACACCGAGCAGCATAAATGCCAAGAAGACTATACTTAAGCATATTTTGAAATTATAGAAAATCAAAGATAAAGAAAAAATACTGAAAGAAGTCAGTTGAAAAAAAAGAGAGTATATCATTAAGCTGAAAGAACTATTTACAGGAAACACAAAATGAAAGATTTGAGGAACTAGAATGTTTGGTGCTTCAAAAGCAAAAGATGTGTGTATTAGTAGTGATATATGGGTGAATGAAGAGAGTTCTGAGATGAGGCTGAAAGATCTTATAAGGCCTTGATTGAAATGATAAGGAATTTAGACTTTGACTTATAGAATTCTTAACACTGGTATGTTTTTTCAAAAGATCATGCTGGTATCCATTTGGATGTCAGGGAGATCAATAAACACATTGCTGTAATACTCCCAAGTAAGAGATGATGAGAGCTGATACTAAGTAGTTGTGAGAATGAAGATGCACTAGAACAAGGAGAATCAATAGGATTGGTTATTGAAGTGAAGGGCAGGATAAGGATGACTGTACCCTTTCCGGCTTGGGTAAGTGGGTCTGAGGGATGCCATTCATTCACTGACAGGAAGAGGACTAGTTCCAGGAATGAGAGTAAAGGGGAGAGATTATGGCTTAATTCAGGTGGATATGTTGACTTGGAGGTACCTGTGGGGCCATCATGTTAAGCAACTCACAAACCAACTTGGGTCTGAAGTTCAGGAGAGAAAAAAGAACAGGAGATAGATTTGGAAGTTGTCATTAAGTAAATGATCTGTTCAGTATATAGGTAGATGTTTGGGTACCAGCTCCTTAACAGGTTACTATGGCAAGTTAACAGACATTACCCTCCTGTGTTTGGAGGTTTTCACCAGAGAAAGCAACCAACATCCTCTGAAAAAATAATCCTTTTGCTGTACTATTAAAGATGAATTATAAACTGGATAGATCATTGGTCTGGCATAGTTATGACTCCTATGTTCTTGGGGAAGTTCAATGGATGTCATTGTAAGCATAGTCTAAAGTAAATGGGTGAAGTGAAAATTGCTAATTTGTGTTTAATGATGAGTTGTCTTTACATCACTGAACTTCACTAAAAAATTAGTAGAATACTCTTTCCTGGCCATTTCTGCCTTCAAAACGGAAACTGACTTTTTGCCTAAAGTCACATACTAAGCATCATTAGTATCTAGAATCTGAAAGAGATAATGTTTTTGTCCAATTCATTCATGCTAAATATATTTGGAGTGACTCCAGACCAAGATAACAACAAAGGAGGCTTAAATTTCCCTCTTCCTATGGATGCACCAAATGTACAGCTATACATGGAGTAATTCCTTCTAAGCAAAATCCAGAAACTAGCTGAATGACTCCTACAACTGAGAAAATACCCACATTGAATTGGGTAGGAAAGACTGAGAAACAGTCTCATCATAAAACCCACCCCTGGCACAGCACCATATAATGGAAGGGAACTCCCAACTCTAAGCTTATGCCTAAGCAGTGAAGGGTTTAGACTGAACATCTAGTGCCCCAATTTTTAAGACGGAACTGTGCCTACCTCCCCACCACCCCCCGTCTGCCCCACAAGGCTCAGTATAGAGGAAGCAGTCAAAAATGTCCATCTCCCACTCTTTCCCTGGAAGGGGTTTGACTGCATACTTTCCAGCTGGTGCCTGAGGGTACAACTTCTAATCAGCCTGCATCTAGGTGCTGGCTGCAAGTCTCCTCTTTGGGACACTAAAGAGACCCACACTGAGACACATTATAATTAAACTGTCAAAACTAAGACAAACAAAGCATAGATAAAGGCAGCAAGAGAAAAGCAACTTGTTATATACAAGGGAACTCCCATAAGACTATCAGCAGGTTTTTCTGCAGAAACCTTACAGTCCAGAAAAAAAGTGGGATGATATATTAAAAAGAAAAAAACTACCAACCAATGCTTGGTAATGCTTTACCTGGCAAAGTTGTCCTTCAGAATTGAAGGAGAGAGAGTTTTTCAGACAAGCAGAGGTAGCTATACTTATATCAGACAAAATAGAATTTAAGCCAAAACAGTAATGAGAAACAAAGAAGGTCATTATATAGTGATAAAGGGGTCAATTCATCAAGAGGATGTAATAACTGTAAATTTTTATGCACCCAATATGGAGCACCTAAATATATAAAGCAAATATTAACAGATCTGAAGAGACAACAATACAATAATTGTAGAGGACTTCAGCATTCCACTTTCAACAACAGATAGATCATTCAGGCAGAAAATCAATAAGGAAACATTGGGCTTAAACTACATGTTAGACCAGATGGACCTGACAACATTTACAGAACAGTCCATCCAACAACAGCAGAATACACATTCTTCTCAAGTACACATGGAAATTATCTGATAGATTATGTGTTAGGCTACAAAGCAAGTCTTAATATATTTAAGAAGACTGAAATTATATCAAATGTCTTTTCTGACCACAATAGTATGAAACTAGAAATCAGTAACAAGAAAAAACCTGGTAAATTCACATATATGTGGACATTAAACAACATGCTCCTGAGCAATGGGTCAAAAATGAAATCAAAAGAGAAATAAAATATCTTTACTCACCACCAGGAAAAATCTGTAACTGTGTGAGTTGATGGATGTTAACTAAACTTATTGTGGTAGTCATCTCACAATATATACCTATATCAAGTCATTAAATTGTACACCTTATACAATGTTATATGTCAATAATATCTCAATAAAACTGGGGGGAAAAACTTGAAAAAATATCTTGAGAGAAATGAAAATGGAAACACAATATACCAAAACTTATGAGATGCAGCAAAAGCAGTTCAAAGAGGGGAGTTTATAGTGACAAACACCTACATTAAGAAAAAAAGAAAGATCTCAAACAACCTAATTTAACACCTCAAGAAAAAGAAAAACTAAGTCCAAAGTTATAGAAGAAGGGAAATAACAAAGATCAGAGCAGAAACTAATGAAATAGAGACAAAAAAAGACAACAGAAAAGTTCAATCAAACTAAGAGCCATTTGTCTTAAAAGACAAAATAGGCATATGTTTAGCTAAGCTAAGAAGAAGAGAGAGGAGACGCAAAGAAATGAAAAAGGAGGTATTACAATTAATAACACAGAAATACTAAGGATTTTGAGAAACTGCTATGGAAAATTATATCCCAACAAATTAGATAACATAGAAGAAATGGATAAATTCCTAGAAATATACAACTGACTAAGACTGAATCATGAAGAAATAGAAAATCTGAACAGAATGATTACTAGTAAGGAGATTGAATCAGTAATCAAAAACCTCCCAACAAAAAAAGCCCAGGACTAGACAGGTTCACTGGTGAATTCTTCCAAACAGTTAAAGAATAATTAATACCAATCTTCTCAAACTTTTCAAAAAAACATAAAAGGAGTGAACACTTCCAAATTCATTTTATGAGGCCAGAATTACCTGTTGCCAAAACCAGACAGGGACACTATAAGAAAAAATTACAGGCCAGTATTCCTGATGAACATAGATGCAAAAATCCTCAACAAAAATTAGCAAACCAAATTCAACAGTACATTAAAAAGGTCATACACCATGATCAAGTGAGATTTATTCCTGGGATGCAAGGATGGCTCAACATACACAAATCAATAAATGTGATATACCACTGTAACAAAATGAAAGATAAAAACCATATAATCATTTCAATAGATGCAGAAAAAGCATTTGACAAAATTCAACATCCTTACATGATAAAACTCTCAACAAATTGGATGTAGAAGGAATGTATCTCAACATAATAAAGGCCATATATGACAAGCCCACAGCTAACATCATACTGAATCGTGAAAAGCTGAACACTTTTCCTCTAAGATCAGGAATAAGACAAGAATTACCACACTCACCACTTTTAATCAACGTAGTATCAGAAATCATAGCCAGAGCAATTAGCCAAGAAAAAGAAATAAAAGGCACCCAAATCAGAAAAGAAGTAAAACTGTCTGTGTCTGCAGATGACATGATCTTATATATAGAAAATCCTAAAGGCTCCACCAAAAAACTGTTAGCACTGATAAACAAATTCAGTAAGTTGCAGGATACAAAATAAACATACAAAAATCATTTGTGTTTCTATACAATAACAATGAACTATTGGAAAGAGAAATTAATGAAACAATCCCATTTACAATAGCATCAAAAAGAATAAAATACTTAGGAATAAATGTAATCAAGGAGAGGAAAGATCTGTACACTGAAAACTATAAAAAAAATTGATGAAAAAGTGGAAGGGATAAATAAATGGAAATATACTCCACGTTTATGGATTAGAAGAATGAATATTATTAAAGTGTTCATACTACCTAAGGTGATCTACAGATTCAATGCAATCCCTATTAAAATTCCAGTGGCATTTTTCATAGAAATAGAAAAAACAATTCTAAAATTCATATGGAACCACAAAAGACCCTGAATAGCCAAAGCAATCTTGAGAAAGAAGAACAAAGCTAAAGGCATCACACATCTTGATTTTAAACTATATTACAAAGCTGTAGTAATCAAAACAGTATGGTACTGACTTAAAAATAAACACACAGATCAATCAAACAGAATAGAGAGTCCAGAAATAAACCCATGTTTTCAACAAAGGAGCCAAGAATATACAATGGGGGAAAGGGTAGTCTTTTCAATAAATGGTATTAGCAAAACTGTATATCCACCTGTAGGAGAATGAAACTGGACTCCTGTCTTACACCATATACAAAAATCAACTCAAAACGGATTAAAGACTTTAACATAAGACCTGAAACCTTGAAAATCCTTGAAGAAAATGTAGGGAGTAGGCTCCTTGACATTGGTCTTGGCAACAATTTTTTGGACTTGAAACCAAAAGCAAAGACAACAAAAACAAAAATAAACAATTGGGGGACTTCTCTGGTGGCACAGTGGTTAAGAATCCTCCTGCCAATGCAGGGGACATGGGTTCGATCCCTGGTCCAGGAAGATCCCACATGCTGTGGAGCAACTAAGCCCGTGAGCCACAACTACTGAGCCTGCACTCTAGAGCCCTTGAGCCGCAACTACTGAGCCCACACGTCGCAACTACTGAAGCCCGCATGCCTAGAGCCCGTGCTCCGCGGCAGGAGAAGCCACCGCAGTGAGAAGCCCATGCGCCACAACAAAGAGTAGCCCCTGCTTGCTGCAGCTAGAGAAAGCCTGCGCACAGCAACGAAGAACGAACACAGCCAAAAAAATAATAAAAATTTTAAAAAACAAAAAACAATTGGGACTTCATCAAACTAAAAAGCTTCTGCACAGCAAAAGAAACCATCAACAAAATGAAAAGTCAACCTACAGAATGGGAGAAAATATTTGCAAACCATATATCCAGTAAGGAATTAATATCCAAAATATACAAGGAACTTATACAGCTCAATAGCAAAAAATCCAAGTAATCCAATTTAAAAATGAGCAGAGGGTTTGAATAGACATTTTTCCAAAGAACTCAACCAAATGACCAACAGGTACATGAAAAGGTGCTCAATATCACTAACTAGCAAGGAAATACAAATAAAAACCTCAATGAGGTATCACCTTACACCTGTTAGGATGGCTGTCATAAAAAAGACAAGTGATAGCAAATGCTGGCAACGATGTGCAGAAAAGGAAACCTTTACACACTCTTAGTGGAAATGGAAATGGTACAGTCACTATGGAGGTTCCTGAAGAAATTAAAAATAGAACTACTACCATATGATCCAGCAATCTTACTTCTGGGTATATATCCAAAGGAAACAAAGTCACTATCTGTACTCCCATGTTCACTGCAGCATTATTAACAGCAGCCATGGTATGCAAACAACCTATGTGCCCACTAGCAGATGAATGGATAAAGAAAATATTGTGTATGTATACAATGGAATGTTAGTCATCCTTACAAAAGAAGGAAATCCTGCTATTTGCAACAATGTGGATGAACAATTACACTAAGTGAAATAAGCCAGACAAAGGCAAATACTGCATGGTCTCACTTATATGCAGAATCTAAAAAAAAAAACAACAACAAAAAGGAACTCATAGAATGGTGGTTGCCTAGGGCTGGGAAATAGGGGAATAGGGAGAAGCTGGTATAATAGTACAAACTTTCAGATATAAGATCAATAGGTTTGAGGACCTAATGTATAACATGGTGGCTATAGTTGATAATACTGTATTATATAATTGAGATTTGCTAAGAGAATAGAACTTAAGTGTTCTCACCAAAAAAAAAATAAAAAAGTAAATATGTGAGGTGGTGGATGTGTTAACTCAATGTTGGGAATCCTTTCACAGTATATGCATATGTCAAATCATCACGTTGTACACTCTCTATATATTACAATTTTGTTTGTCAATTATACCTCCATAAAACTGAAACACACATACATATATACATACACACCAAGCCTGAGCTGTTTTCCTTTCTCAAGAGGAATGTGGCTTTGGAGTACCATCTCACTATTTAGAATAAATTCAATTCTAAATCATTACAAGGCATAAATCTTGCTTCAGTGATGTTTGGACAGGCAATTCCCCAAAGGACTATGGTTTTGAACTGGACAGAGAAGCAGACACATTGTATAGGATTTCTTGCTAGTACTATCTTGGGCATGAATGAGAAAATACACTTAATTCTGTCCTATTTATTGGTTGGCCAAAAAGTTCCTTCAGTTTTGAAGTAAAAATAAAAGACACATTTTCCATTTTCACCAAGAACTTTATTTGAACAACGTATTCACTGTTTTGTTCCACTGCCTTGTGCCATTTTTCAGGCAGCTTCATAATTCCGTATTCCCAAAACTTTTAATCTTTTTGAGCAGAGAACGGTCCCAGGTGCCTTTTATAGTCTTCCAGGGAATTGAAATTTTTTCCATTAAGAGAACTTTGTAAAGACTGAAATGAATGGAAATCCAAAGGTGCAATTGTCTGGTGAATACGGCGGATGAATCAGAACTTCCCAGCCAAGCTGTAACAGTTTTTGCCTGGTCATCAAAGAAACATGTGGTCTTGCCGTACCCTAATGGAAGATTATGCATTTTCTGCTGACTAATTCTGGACGCTTTTTGTCGAGTGCTGCTTTCAATTGGTCTAATTGGGAGCAGTACTTGTTGCAATTAATTGTTTGGTTTTCCGGAAGGAGCTCATAATACAGGACTCCCTTCCAATCCCACCATATACACAACATCACCTTCTTTGGATGAAGACCAGCCTTTGATGTGGTTGGTAGTGGTTCATTTCGCTTGCCCCACAATCTCTTCCATTCCACATTACTGTACAGTATCCACTTTTCATCACCTGTCACAATTTGTTTTAAAAACAGAACGTTTTCATTACATTTAATTAGAGAATCGCATGCAGAAATATGGTAAAGAAGGTTTTTTTTCGCTTAATTTATGTGGAACCCAAACATCAAAGCAATTAACATAACCAAGCTGGGGCAAATGATTTTCAACGCTTGATTCGGATATTTTGAGTATGTCAGCTATCTCCCTCGTGGTATAGCGTTGATTGTTCTCAATATCTCGATTTCATCACTATCAACTTCAACTGGTCTGCCCAACCGTGGCGCATCATCCAGTGAGAAATCTCCAGCATGGAACTTCGCAAACCACTTTTGACACATTTGATCAGTCACAGCACCTTCTCCATACACTGCACAAATCGTTTTTTTCGCATTTCAGTTGCATTTACCTTTCTTGAAATAATAAAGCATAATATGCTGAAATGTTGCTTTTTCCTTCCATCTTCAATATTAAAATGGCTACACAAAAATTCACCAATTTTGATAAGTTCTTTTTTTTAATTGCATGCTGATATGACAGCTGTCACAATACAATCTAATACAATTGTCTCGAATGAAGTTAAAGACAACTAAGTGCTACTAGAGCCATCTTATGGAAAAAACTGAATGAACCTTTTGGCCAGCCCAATATTAGGTCATTGTGATTGGATTCATTAATAAGTTTCTGTTTTTGTTTTCACCTGCTTGGTAGAACTTAATGATACATCTTGTTGCATTGTTTTTATCTGACCCACTATGTATCTCTCTGGCTTTTCATTTCAGTACCTCTCTGAATGGAACCAACCCTCCTTCTTTTCCTGGTCCCTGGGAAGATAAAGAGTTCAGTGCCATAGCCCTTGCTAAATGCTGTGACCTCTACACCAATGCTGTCTGTGCCTAAAGCTGGTCCATTTCCGTAACAGTCCTGATCTGGATGGCTTTTTGATGGCAAAGTTATTTTCGTACTCAGAGTTCTCATTCTACAGCTAACTCACCTTGATCTTTAATAGTAAATGTAAAATATTCATTTTGGTTCACTGTATATCAGTAATGAAAATTAGCCCTCGTTTTTCCATTATTTGGCTGAACCAAATAAATTCCTTATGGGCTCTGTCTGAGCTTAGAGTTGAAATAATAAATATTACCATGTCAAAAAATGTCTTGCAAACCTTGCTTCTAGTTGCCATCTTAAAAATTATGTGATGTGTGCCAGAACTCTTCTATATATGTTCTGGTAAAACAAATATGGGAGGCAGGCACAGTCTGCCTTGGAGTTTGATGAGTATCATTCCTCTCTGCCCCTTACTGAAAGAAGACGTATGCAGGCAAGTTATTCAAAATCTTGTACCAGTTTTCTTATCGTAAACTGGGAAGAATGATGTTTGCCCTGTTCACTTCAAGATTATAATAATCAAAGCGGTGTGTGGAAGTTCTTGGAAGATGTAAAGTGTGTTTCATGACTCTGTCCTAAAGATGCTACCAGAAAACTACTAGAGCTAATCAATGAATTTGGTAAAGTAGCAGGATACAAAATTAATGCACAGAATTCTCTTGCATTCCTATACACTAATGATGAAAAATCTGAAAGTGAAATTAAGAAAACACTCCCATTTACCATTGCAACAAAAAGAATAAAATATCTAGGAATAAATCTACGGAGACAAAAGACCTGTATGCAGAAAATCATAAGACACTGATGAAAGAAATTAAAGATGATACAAATAGATGGAGAGATATACCATGTTCCTGGATTGGAAGAATCAACATTGTGAAAATGACTCTACTACCCAAAGCAATCTACAGATTCAATGCAATCCCTATCAAACTACCACTGGCATTTTTCACAGAACTAGAACAAAAAATTTCACAATTTGTATGGAAACACAAAAGACCCCAAATAGCCAAAGCAATCTTGAGAAAGAAAAACGGAGCTGGAGGAATCAGGCTCCCTGACTTCAGACTATACTACAAAGCTACAGTAATCAAGACAGTATGGTACTAGCACAGAAACAGAAATATAGATCAATGGAACAGGATAGAAAGCCCAGAGATAAACCCACGCACATATGGTCACCTTATCTTTGATAAAGGAGGCAAGAATATACAGTGGAGAAAAGACAGCCTCTTCAATAAGTGGTGCTGGGAAAACTGGAAAGCTACATGTAAAAGAATGAAATTAGAACACTCCATAACACCATACACAAAAATAAACTCAAAATGGATTAAAGATCTAAATGTAAGGCCAGACACCATCAAACTCTTAGAGGAAAACATAGGCAGAACACTCTATGACATAAATCACAGCAAGATGCTTTTTGACCCACCTCCTAGAGAAATGGAAATAAAAACAAAAATAAACAAATGGGACCTAATGAAACTTCAAAGCTTTTGCACAGCAAAGGAAACCATAAACAAGACGAAAAGACAACCCTCAGAATGGGAGAAAATATTTGCAAATGAAGCAACTGACAAAGAATCTCCAAAATTTATAAGCAGCTCATGCAGCTCAATATGAAAAAAACAAACAACCCAATCCAAAAATGGGCAGAAGACCTAAATAGACATTTCTCCAAAGAAGATATACAGATTGCCAACAGACACATGAAAGAATGCTCAACATCATTAATCATTAGAGAAATGCAAATCAAAACTACAATGAGATATCATCGCATACCAGTCAGAATGGCCATCATCAAAAAATCTACAAACAATAAATGCTGGAGAGGGTGTGGAGAAGAGGGAACCTTCTTGCACTGTTGGTGGGAATGTAAATTGATACAGCCACTATGGAGAACAGTATGGACGTTCCTTAAAAAACTACAAATAGAACTACCATACGACCCAGCAATCCCACTACTGGGCATATACCCTGAGAAAACCATAATTCAAAAAGAGTCATGTGCCAAAGTGTTCATTGCAGCTCTATTTACAATAGCCAGGACATGGAAGCAACGTAAGTGTCCATCAACAGATGAATGGATAAAGAAGATGTGGCACATATATACAATGGAATATTACTCAGCCATAAAAAGGAACGAAACTGAGTTATTTGTAGTGAGGTGGATGGACCTAGGGACTGTCATACAGAGTGAAGTAAGTCAGAAAGAGAAAAACAAATACCGTATGCTAACACATATATATGGAATCTAAAAAAAAAAAAAAGGTCATGAAGAACCTAGGGGCAAGACGGGAATAAAGATGCAGACCTACTAGAGAATGGACTTGAGGATACGGGGAGGGGGAAGGGTAAGCTGGGACAAAGTGAGAGAGTGGCATGGACATATATACACTACCAAACGTAAAATAGATAGCTAGTGGGAAGCAGCCGCACAGCACAGGGAGATCAGCTCGGTGCTTTGTGACCACCTAGAGGGGTGGGATAGGGAGGGTGGGAGGGAGGGAGACGCAAGAGGGAAGAGATATGGGGATATATGTATATGTATAACTGATTCACTTTGTTATAAAGCAGAAACTAACACACCATTGTAAAGCAATTATACTCCAATAAAGATGTTAAAAAATAATAATAATAAATAAATAAATACAAAGAAAAAGTGTTTCATGACTCTGTATATGGAATCATTACTATAAAAGTTATTGTAATATATAATTAACATATAATTGACAAATGCTTCACTTTATGTTGGCTGGAGTTGCCCTGAAGTAGACCTTGGATGTTATCTGAATACTTCGGGAAGGATGCTGTTAGAGGTACCCATCTGAGAATGAAAGTTGCAGTTTAATGCCCTTTACTTATAGCTTATTGGGTTTCATTTCATTTTTCTTTTTGTATGAAAACAATGTATCACAATGGGCATTTGGGCAATTTAAACACTTGGATAAAATATATAATTGACAAAATTTTAAAAAAATTATGTGATGTTGGTGTGCTATAAATGTGATTTGGTATGTAATGTGTACTGAGGTGAAAAACTGTATTTCTTGGAGTTCTGTGGATGAGCTGGGTTTATGGTACTAAAGGTACATAAGAAAGTTCCATGAATATTTCATGATAAGATTTTTCTTGTTGCCACACATTCATAAACCTGAAAACTCTTTAACATCATTACACAGTAAACAGTTTTTCCTATATGCAAACTTATAAGGAATATCCGTTTCTTAGAGGCCCTTACTTCATTTTAGTATTCTGCTTTAGTGCCATATTTGCTTCAAGTTTACAATGACTCTTTTAAAAATGTGATTTTCGGCAGGGAGGGGGGACAGTTTTTCCTCCCAGAAGGACATTTGACAATGCCTTGAGATATAATTAGTTGTCACAACTGGGGGAATGCTACTGACATCTTCGACGGAGTAGAGGCCAGAACTGCTGCTAAACATTCTACAATGCACGAGTTAGCCTCCACAACAAAGAATTCTCTAGCCCCAAATGTCAGCGGTGCTAAGGCTGAGATACTCTGATTGAAAATATTTAACATACTTCTTAATATCTAATATTATTTATAATATTAATAATATTATAGCCTTAAGGAAGAGTTTCAAAAGGATGTAGGAGTTCCTCAAAAAGTTAAAATTACCCCCTGGCCCCATAATTCTATTCCTTGGTATACCCAAAAGAACTGAAAACAGGTATGCCAACGAGTACATGTACACGCATGACCATGGCAGCACTATTCACGGTAGTCAGAAGGTGGAAACAGTCCAAATGTTCATCAACGGCTGAACGGATAAACAAACTGTGTTATGTACATACAGTGGAATTCTATTTAGCCATAAAAAGCATGAAGTACTGATATATCCTACACAGAAGAACCTAGAAAACATTACGCTAAGTCAAAAAGCCAGACACAAAGGCTTATTATTGTATGATCCTATTTTGTATGATTCCCTTTATATGAAATATTCAGCATAGATAAATCCATAGAGACAGAATACAGATTGGTGGTTGCCAAGGGTAGGGGGGGAGGGGGAATAGGGAATTACTACTTAATGAGTATGCAGTTTTACTGTGGGATGATGGAAATGTTTTGGAACTAGATAGAAATGGTGGTTACACAACATTGTGAATGTACTAAATGTCACTGATTTGTTCACTTTCAAATGGTTAGTTTTATGTTATGTGAATTTCACCTCAGTAAATTTTATATATATGTAAAATTTATATATATAAATAAATATATATATAATTTTATGTATATAGACTATTTGTATGTTCCCTTAGCTAATCTACCTTCTTCCATTTCACAATTATCTGAGCTCAGAACCTCTTGGTCTGGGCTTCCCTGGTGGCACAGTGGTTAAGAATCTGCCTGCCAATGCAGGGGACACGGGTTTGATCACTGGTCCGGGAAAATCCCACATGCCGCAGAGCAACCAAGCCCGTGCACCACAACTACTGAGCCTGCGCTCTAGAGCCCGTGAGCCACAACTACTGAAGCCCATGTGCCACAACTACTGAAGCCTGTGCACCTAGAGCCCGTGCTCTGCAACAAGAGAAGCCACTGCAATAAGCGCACACACCACAGAGAAGAGGAGCCCCTGCTCGCCACAACTAGAGAAGCCGTGCACAGCAATGAAGACCCAACGCAGCCAAAGATAAATAAATATCTTTATACTTTAATAAATAAATAAATAAATAAATAAATACCTTTAAATAAAGTTTATAAACTTTATTAAAGTTTATTAAATAAATAAATATATAACTTTAAGTGGCGAGGGGGTGGTGGTGTGATGAATTGGGAGATTGGGATTGACTATCCGTATAGTTATCTTATGGATAACTAATAAGAACCTGCTGTATAAAAAAATAAAATAAATAAATAAATAAATAAATAACTTTATAAAAAAAAGAACCTCTTGGTCTTCCTTCCAGTCTCCTGTCCCAACTTCTCTCCCTTATTTTCCAAACTTGAGGTAAAAGAAAACGAAGCCTCAATAAAGAAGCATGCTTCTTGTCCTGCACGCTGATTTTTACCCCAGCCTAGTTTCTTTCTGAGAGGCAGCTGAATGCAGTGGTTGGTGGTACTGGACAGTAGGCCAGATTACTTGGGTTCTGCTTTGAGCTCTGCCACTTATCCCAGAGGATCTTGGGCAAGTTCCTTAACGTCTCTGTGCCTTGGTATCCTTGTCTGTAAAATGGGGTTAATGGGACCTACCTTATAGTTAACGGTTGTGAGGTTGTAAAGGGATCAAGAGTGTCCGCTCACTGTAAGCCCAATGTAAGGGTTAGCTACTGTTATTACCATTTAAGGAGCTGAGTTCATAACCATCAATTTATTGAGTTATGTATGAAATTTAGTTCACACGAGGAAGGGTATGGGGCGGAGGGATCTTCTTATCTCCTTTCAGGGGAATGGGCTGGCTTTCTAACTCTGTCTCCTATTTCAAGCAAATCTGGTCTAAACTCTCACACTTAGAGGGCCGCCCTGTAACAGCCAGAAGCGTGACAACACCATCACCAGCAGAACAGCCTCACAAGCAGGAGGAACGAACAGGGAAAGCTGAGCGTGATATAGACAAACACAATGCTGCCTCCTGGGGCCAAGAGGCACTCGCAGGTGAGCACAGCGAGACCAGGGTGGAAGTGGGCTGGGCTGGGCTGGGCGGGCCCGGGTAGAGTTCGAAGTGCCTGGTCAACCCGGAGGGGAGGCGCAAGACGGGGACCAATGGCCGTCGGGCTCCGTCCTGGGGGCGGGGCAAACATGCAGATGCCCAGTTCTTGGAGACTCCATGGCGCACGCACTTGACTTCCACAAACAAGTCTCCCTGTTTCCATCCCTGATAAAGGAGTCTTAGGCAGAGAGAAGAGAGGAGCCTGAGGAAGAGCGGCCAAGAGAAAAGACTGGAGGACTAGGAAGGGGGCTGTGTTGGGATGTGGGAGCAGTAGTGGGAAATGTTGCAGGAAGGAGGACCCCTTCCAGGGCCCGAGAGTGGGCTCTTGTCTAACACTCGGAAATGAATTGTCGGAGGAGACACACGTGCTGACAAAGCGGGAGACTTTATTGGGAATGAGCACCCAGGTGGAGAGCAGGAAGGTAAGGGAACCCAGGAAGGACTGCTCTGCCACGTGGCTCGCAGTCTCGGGCTTTATGGTGATGGGATTAGTTTCCGGGTTGTCTCTGGCCAATCATTCTGACTCAGGGTCCTTCCTGGTGGCGCACAACCGCTCAGCCAAGATGGATTCCGGCGAGGATTCTGGGAGGTTGGTAGGACCTGTGCACTGGCGTCTCCTCTCTCCTTTTGACCTTTCCCGTATTCTTCTGGTTGGTGGTGGCTTGTTAGTTCCGTGGTCCTTACCAGGATCTCCTGTCGTAACATAACTCATGCAAATTGTTACTGTCTTTGCCTGGCCAGGGCGGGCGGTTTCAGTCAGTGTTTCCCCTAACAGAAGGGAGACTGTGGAAATGAAGAAAGTAGAGTGGCCGACTGGATCACTGAATGGGTAGAGTCTGTTCTTGCAAACATTACACCATAAAGCCTCTTTTGTGTATATTATTCCACAACCTGCAATTTTTGCTTATGTGTGTGGACATCTTTCTAGATCGGTACATGTAAACAGTTTGTGTTTGACTCCCACTTCTGACTCTCCTTTAGATGACTGAACTACTCTTGGTGAAATTCTTTGGCTAAGCTATTGGTTGTCAGACATTTAAAAGGTTATCCCATCTGTGGGAATAACTGACTTTCAAGATAGGAATAAAAAGATTAGGAGCCGGAAGATCTGGATTCAAAGTCCTGTCCTGAGTCCCTTTCAAGCCACATGAAAGTTCTTATAATTCGAAAGCTCAATTTCCACTTCTGCTGATAATTATAATAATGAAGGTGATGATAATTATATCTACCTTATATCTACCTTATAAGTTGGTAGAAAATTTGACTTATATATATGAAAAAAAGTGCATTATGTAAATGGTAAGGTGTGCCAAAGCTATTCTTTTCACAAGTAGTTAAAGTGTACGGATTTTTTTTTTCCCTTTGGGCTGTGCTGTGCGGCATGCAGGGTCTTAGTTCCCCGACTAGTGATCCAACCCGGGCCCCCTGCATTAGGAGCATGGAGTCTTAACTGCTGGACCACCAGGGAAGTCCCAAGGTGTAAGGATCTTAAATAGAGAGCATTTGTTCCTTTATACATGAACATTTGCTTGGCACTTATCAAGTTCCTTGCAGTTGCTTAATGAGATTTGCATGTCCCCTGCCCCAATTTAATCTGTACAACCATCCTTTAAGAAAGGTACTGTTATTATCCCAGTTTTCCACAGGAGGAAAGATAGGCTTAGAGAGATTAAGTTGCTCCCTAGAGTCACATAGTAAGTGACAGAACCATGATTTGAGCCCAGGGAGTGTCTTAACTCCAAAAGCCTCTTAACCACTATGTCTGTTCTCGTTCTATCCCAGCCCTCCCTGCCTTCTTTCCTTCTCTAATCCAGTGCCTCAAGGCTGACCCGTTTAACCCAAGTGATCTCATCAGCTTCTAAAGTATTTATTATTTGTGAACGACTTGTGTGCCAATCATGTCGTGCTGTGTGGCATCTTTTGTATTTTTGTCTTATTTTGCAGTTTGTCTTATTGTTGTCTTCTATTGCAGTAAGTAGAAAAATGATTGTTATAAAAACTGGCAAGTACCTCAAAGACAGAATTGTCTTTATTTAACAAGTTACTTTTATCAGGTCTTTGAATGTGGAGCTCCATGAGGGCAGAAACCAAGTCTGTTTTATTTATTACCAAAGCTCTAGGAGCTAGCACTGTGCCTAGCAAAACAAAACAAACCTGCAAGCAAAAAATGCATTTAATATTGTTGAGAAACAAAAAAGAGGAAACTCCAAGGGTTTTGGCCTAGACACCTGGGGGCAAAACAAAGCGAGAGAAAATGTCTGCTATATGAAAGAACATACCGCCTGGTACAAAGTAGGCTTTTAATCAGTATTAGTTATTATTGCTACATATGTATAATAGGTTTGGGGAGGGTATGGGTAGCAGGTAGAAAATGGGAAGGCGAAAGAAAGAAAAAATAGAGCAAAATGATGCTGGGCTAGTTTGTGAATAGATGGCCAGTGAGGACTTTTCAGGCAGAAATGGGCAAAGAGTATTTAAGAATAGGGATACTTAATATTTAACCCCACCAACTTTGCCCTCAAATCTTCAGTAAAAGTCTGCTCTCTATATGATCTGGTGCCAGTGGTATTTTGATGAATTCAAGAATCCAGGTGGTATCCAGTACAGATAGTATGGTATAGGCACTCCAGTCAACAGGAGTAAAATAGAGCCATAAATTATAAGGAGAGAAGTAAGGTGTCCAAGAAACCTCAGAAACATTGGGAACAATGCTGGTTTTTCTCATTTTATATAGAACGAGGGCTCAAGACCATTTCCATTAAATCGTAAAGGATGGGGAATTCTCCAGTAGGCGGGAGGACTTTTGAGATATCAAGACAGCTAAACCTTGAGTTACACTGCTGTGGTTATTCTCCATAAGTTATGTTTATGTCATGTCCTCCCAGCTGGATTGTAAAATTTTGCAACTTGAAATGATGAGAAATGAGTTGAGTTTGTATGGCATTTTTCTATGTATGAATTTCTTTTTTTTACATGAGTTCATTGGAACTAACAAAACCATTTGTGGTATGTATGATGTCATCACTTTTCTCCTTTCTGTTTTAAAAATAAGGCAATTCATGCACAGAGAGTTTAAGTACACCTGCCCTTGGTTACAGAGCTAGCAAGGACCTAAGCCAGCGTGGTATAGTGAAAAGGATATAGTTTAATAAGGCTTTTCACTATATGGGTGAAATCTAGCTTTCCAATCTCTTTCTTTTATTTTTTCTTCTCTTTTTTAAAAATTGAGATATAGTTGATTTACAATAGTATATTAGTTTCAGGTGTACAGCATAGTGATTCAAAATTTTTACACTTTATACTCCATTTATAGTTATTATAAATATTGGCTGTATTCCTTGTGCTGTACAATATATCCTTGTAGCTTATTCACTTTATACATAGTAGTTTGTACCTCCTAATCCCCTATCCCTATCTTGCCTCTCCCCCCTCTCTCCCCCACTAGTTTATTCTCTGTATCTGTGAGTCTTTTTCTTCTTGTTATATTCACTAGTTTGTTTTATTTTTTAGATTCCACATGTAAGTGATAATATACAGTATTTGTCTTTCTCTGTCTGACTTATTTCACTAAGCATGATACCCTCCAGGTCCAGCCATGTTGTTGCACATGGCAAAATTTCATTCTTTTTTTTTTTATAGCTGAGTAGTAGTTCATCCAGTCTCTTTCTTACCACTATCTCATGCTACCCATCCATGTACACAATCACCACAGAGATCTACCGACTTACCCTAAGAAATCTACACCTCAGTGACTTTGAAAAAGTACTTAACCTCCGAGAGCCTCTATTCTCACAGTTATACTAACAAAGATAATAATGGCTTCATTAAAGGGTTGTTGTGGAGGTTAAATTTTTTAACTCTAAGGTGCTTGGAACACAGAAATGCTTAAGGAATGTTCTCTCCTTGATTCCTTGGCTTTCTTTCTTTTTCATATCTTTCAACTTAAAGTTCAATACTTTCTGCATAACTCTACCAAATATTTCTTATATTTCTCTGCAACTTCGATGGCACCTGGCTTCATGTCCTGTGCATGTCCCAACTCCTCCCCTGGGGCCAAAGGTAGTCTCAGAAGGATGGGGCAAAGGGCTGGGTTAGGTCTGGCTGGTAGTTGCTGAGGGTGGCCTGAGGCACTCCAACAAGAACCCCATGCCACATTTAAGTCACAAGACCAAAGATCAGACTTGATGGAGCCAAATCTTTTCTCAGGGAATGGAGGTGATGTAGATCTGGGAACAGGGGCGACTAGGTCATCAAAGGGTTTCAAACAAGTACCAGATACTCATGACAAACACTTGTCATCAACAAGAAAAGCATGATTTAGGAAATTTATTAGAAACCACCCGTGTTAACAGCTTACATTTTTCATTAGATAATAACTTTTACCAGTTTTTATTTTTAAAAACTCAACTCTTACATCCAGAAAAGAAAAGCATATTTTTTGAAAACCCCAAATGCACTTTTCAGTTTCAAGGCTCATGTCTATCACATTTATCACATAGATTTACCTTGACTATAAAAATCCTTTCTGTATATTTTAAGCAGGAATCAAAACAGAATACTGAAGCCATTTTTAACACATAGAACAGCAATTTCTTTGCTGAAATCGTATTTCCACTTGTCAAGAGCTGTTGTTCCCTCAAGGGAAGTACACATTATGTCTGTGGCACTGAGTGTCTCATACACAAAAAATGGAGGAGGGAGCCCTCTTTTCCATGGTGACAAGACTAAGGTTTGAATTATTCATTAAGTAAAGGATATTTATTTGTGATTAACCAAACTCAGAGGATGATGTAGGAAATTTCCCAAAGAAAATATTATCCTTCAGGTATTTGACATTTGAGGGCTCCTGTGTTCATGGTTTCAGAAGCAAATCTATGGCTCTGTGAAAGGGCGAATTAGCCTTCAGCTACATGGCTATGATTTACAGAACAAAAAACAATACCAATTTATTTCCTTAGTGGATTTCAGAGACAAGTTAAATGTTTAAAGAATTTTTTAAGGTGGCTAAACAGTGAAAGGCAGTATCGCTAGTCATATTTGATAAAGGGAAGATACTCAGCTCCATCGCACAGCTGTTTGCTGCCTGGCCAGTGGCCACCACTCTTGTGAATTTGTTGCACATCCATTTGGCTGCTTGGCTATCCCCCGCTGTTGTGGACCACTGCCTATGGCATTGCTGAACCACTCAGATGAGTCTGGCTCTGTATCAGAGTGATGATTGGGTCCAGTGGTGCCTAACAAAGGCTTGTGGTGGGGGGAGGGGGGAGGAGGATGCTCATAACAGTCATATCACATAACAATCACACACAAAATTTTCACTTAATTACTATTAATAATAATAGCTAACATTTGCTGAGTGCATACTAAATGCCAGGCACTGGGTATTACTTGACCGAGTCCTCACAAAAACACTATGAGGTAGCCTATAGTCGTGAAGTTATAGCCCCTGGTGCTACCTGGCCCCCACAAACTGAGGGTCCTCCACAGGTAGTACTGACTGGGAGGAAGAACTGAAGCACCTGAAAATTGGCCAGAATGAACTGCCGAGGCTTTAGCTTCTCAAGAAGCTACCTGGGTGGGGAGGGGTAGGGCTGGGTAAAACAATCCAGAAGTGTAGGGGAGTTAAGTCTGGGAGTAGATAAAACTTAACCCATGAGAGACAGGAGACAGAAAGAAGCCAGCATTGCTCACTCTTTGTCCTGTGTGAAGGGCGGTTCTGAGAAGTAGTAGCTTCATAAGTACTTCCTGGAGCTGCCCTGGATGATCAAGCAGCCAGCTTTGTTTGCAATGAAGCTGTGGCCATCTTGGTAACACATCCGTTACGTTTGTTTTCACTTTTTCCCTACCTCACTTCCTTTTTCTCTCACACTTTCTTCCCTGGAATTTCACCCATCAACAAAGCATTAGTACATTATCTTCTGCTTCAAGTTTTGTTTTCTTAGGACTCTCTGTTAAAAAGCACTGGTACCAGGAGTGGTCTTTAAGAACGGACCCTCAAAATGAGATTTTGGAGTTGAATAGCTCACCTATCTGAAGGCAATAGGAATGGTTTTCCTGATAGTAAGTGGGATAATAATTCCTGCTATGAAGTAGCATGGCATCACAGTTACTAAAGCTTTCATCTATAGTTAAGTGGGATGAGGTGCAGGTGGAAGATAAAGCACTGGGATACCAAGTGGATGCTGTACTTGATCGATACGGGAGAAACGATAATGATAAGGATTGGGGAAGAGATTGGCTCCTTTTTTTTTGAAGTATAGTTGATTTACAACGTTGTGCCAGTCTCTGCTGTACAGCAAAGTGACTCAGTTATACACATAGAGACATTCTTTTTATATATATATATACTCTTTTCCACTATGGTTTATCCCAGGAGATTGGATATAGTTCCCTGTGCTATACAGTAGGACGTTGTTGTTTATCCATTCTAAATGTAATAGTTTGCATATACCAACCCCAAACTCCCGAGACTGGTTGCTTTTGACAGCACTGGAAGCCTTGCAAAAAGAAAACAATAGTTTGAAGCAGCTAATTGCCGAGGTAGGAACACTATGGAAGCCAGAGGACTTCTCTGGCAGCCATAAAGGAGACTCCGATCTCTTGCAGAGCAAATGAGGCACTGTAGAAAATTAGGTTCAGGATCCAGAGTGGCAGAGCTGCAAAAGAGATTGAATGCATAGCTTCAACAGGTCAAAGACTTTTCCAGATAGGAAAAATGTGAGACCTTAAGACCTGGACAAGAAATATTTGGGTGGATGAGAGCCTCAGAACCTTGACCTCCCAATTGTCCCTAAATCTTCTTAGCCTGAAGAAGCAGTCCATTTCCTCTTAATTCACGTTCTTTTTATTTATTATTTATTTATTTATTATTTATGACTGTGTTGGGTCTTCGTTTCTGTGCGAGGGCCCTCCCCAGCTGCGGCAAGTGGGGACCACTCTTCACCGCGGTGCGCGGGCCTCTCACCATCGCGGCCTCTCCCGTTGCGAAGCACAGGCTCCAGACGCGCAGGCTCAGCAATTGTGGCTCACGGGCCCAGCCGCTCCGCGGCATGCGGGATCCTCCCAGACCAGGGCTCGAACCCGTGTCCCCTGCATCGGCAGGCAGACTCTCAACTACTGCGCCACCAAGGAAGCCCTCCATTTCCTCTTGACTGAAGAAAACAGTCTCCCTTTACCTGGAGACTGTACATGAATGAAATATTAATAGATTCATTGCAAGGTGACTCTTGTTTTCCTCCATTGCCCTTTTCTGATTCCAGTCTGATAACCAATGTCAGAGCTCTGCACACCCTAACAAGGGAAGTACAGGTCCTGCTCCAGAAGGAATTCGCCTACATTCTAAAAGAATTATAGAACCTGAGAATATGTGAGGATCAGAATAATATAGGAAGGAACTTGACAAAAGTCATGCAGAGCCGAATTTGAAAAGACTTTAGTTCTAGGTAGAATAAAAGATCAAGATAATCTCTGATGTCATTTTCTCTTGGAAAATGAAGGTTGTAGGAAAATAACCCAGGAGTGAATCCCCACCTAAACTGTGTTTAAACCTGTAACATTTCATTAATTCCATCATTCTATAAATGGGTGTCTTAACTGACCTCCGAATGTATTCAGAAATTGGCAGTTTACAGGACCACTTTGGTAAGCCTCATGCATCAACTGATATGCACGGGACTTTCACTGTTTTGGTAGGAGTTTGGGGCAGGTGTGCCAGGGATGGAGAGTAGGAGAAAAATGAGATAACGAGGCAATAGATGAGTGTATGTATCAGCTAGAACCAATGATCTAGTTTTGAGGTTCTTTAGAAAGGTTTAGTTTTAGAAAGAGAAAAAGCTCCATATTCATGAAAAACTTTAAGAGACTCTGGGATTATTACCTATATTCCAAAACTCAGGGGGAAATGTAGCCATAGAGCTGGAGAACATGTTGTTTTTTCTGTCCTTTTCCCCTCTGCCTCTGTGTAGCCTTGGGACCCCAAAGGCTCCAGAAGACCATCATCACAAGTCTAAGTAATTACCATCAGTGGCTACTGCATCTAGAGGAAGGACATTCTCACAGAGGGCACTGGGAGTGGAAAATGAAGATTGTAGGAAAATAACCCAAGAGTGAATCCCCACCTAAACTGTGTTTAAACCTGTAACATGTCATTAATTCCATCATTCTATAGACGGGTGTCTTAACTGACCTCCGAATGTATTCAGAAGTTGGCAGTTTACAGGACAACTTTGGCAAGCCTCATGCATCAATAGAGGCATTAGATAGCCAAGCCTCTAAACAAGGTAGATGGAGGCAGAGAACTCAAGACACAACTACTCTGAAGTTCTGCTTCTATTTCTCTAATCCCAGGCAGTGTGGCGTAGAGGAAATAAGACCAGACTTTAGTCAGGTAGCCTGGGACTTTAAAACCTGGCTCTGCCACCTACTGGTGACGTCGATTTTGCTCATTAGAAAACTGCGGTAATAATACGTACCGGCAGGGTGGCTGTGAGGATGAGTAACATCCCATCTGTGCGGAACCTGGGAGGAGGTGCTGAAGAAGAGGTAACTTCTTTTTCCTGTTTTAAAATTCACTTAGAAATACAAGTGTCATCTCAAAGTCTATTTTTCTTTCCAAAGCAATTACTCCCCCAGACCTGTCTTTTCCTTAGTAGCTCTGTCATTCTTCCAGCCAGCCAGGCTGAAAACCTGTCATATTGGACTTCTCCTCATTCTTTATCTGCCTATTTTTAACCAGCCACAAGATCCTGCCCTTTTTCTTTCCTTCTTCTAGCATCCTTGTCTTATATTTCAGAATTCCCTACCTGGACAATTGCCATTGTCTTCTGGCTGGTCTCAGATACCACTTCACCAATGTCATTCCTTTGTGCCAAAATCTTCCATGGATCCTTATTAGCTATGGAATAAAGTCTCAGTTCCTTAGTATATATGAAAACCTTCCATCATCTGGCCATACGGTTGCCAGATTTAGCACATAAAAATACATGGAGCCCAGTTAATTTTGAATTGTAGATAAACAACCAATTTTTTTTGGTAAAAGTATGTCACATGCAATACTTGGGATGTATTTATACTAGTAAATTTTTTGCTGTTCATCTGAAATTCAAATTTAACTGGGCATCCTATATTTTATCAGGCAAACCCACTTGGCCCTAACTTTTCTCTCTTTGGTCCTATAACTCAATACTCTCCATGAATCTAGGCTATTCGTGGTCTGTCCTCAGGTCTCATGTTGCTCATGGCTTGTATTTTGGCCTCAGGTGCCCAAGGAGAATCAGAAAGATCTGATTTGGAACCTCTGCTTTCTTACTTACCAACCCTATGACTTTGGCAACTAATTTAACCTCCCGAACCTCAGATTTCTCATTACAAAATATGAGCCCTAATATTGACACATGAGGGAGTGATTGTGAGGATCAGACGAGCTGTGTAAAACCTGGAATCATGGGGTCTACTGTATGTATGCAGCATGTTAGTTCATTGCTGTTGTTGCTAGGATTTCTGTAAGAGCAGAACTTAGCTCTTCAGGTCCTCAGTTGTACTGCTGGCCATGATTTGCAAGAAGCAGTGGGGTCTAGGTCACATTTGGAAGTTACAGAGGCTGGAGTGGATGTCAGGGTGATCTCTCCCGGGCACACTTGCCTTCCCACGTCATACTCTGAGCCCAGCAGTGGGAATGAAGCAAGCTGTGCAGCAGGGGGGACCTGGGGACCGGGAGCCACTCCCCTCCCCTCCCACTCCTCTACCCCACAAAACCTTCTCTCCTCACCTTACTCCCTCTCAACCTGTATCCCCTCACTCTCCTTGTCTGTTTATTGCCGAACGTCTTTTAGGTTCTCGCACTTGCTGTTTTCCGTTTCTACATATGAAGCTCAGTTGACACCCCAGTAACTCCTTTGCAACAGTTCTTTCAACCCTCTCCAGTCACCTCCTCATTGCCAAATTTGGTCTATTCTTTACTCCTGTATTTGGAACCGCTGACCACTCATCTTCCTGTGACCTCCGTGGCACTGACCTCTTCTGGTTCTCCTCCTACTTCTCCGATGGCTCCTTCTAAGTCTCTTCTGCCTGCTCCTTATGTATGACTCTTCCGAGCAGGATGGTGGTAGAGTATGGAAGCCTAGCATCTCCCTCCCCCAAGTCCACTGAAATAATCAATAGAGCAGGGAGACGGGGGGAAATAATTTATCACTACTGAAAACTAAGGTTGGAATCATCTATAAACTAAAAATCTGGAGGCATTTCTTCTAGCAATAATGATGGGCTTGGATTAAAAAGAGCCAGTGAGGGCTTCCCTGGTGGCGCAGTGGTTAAGAATCCACCTGCCAATACAGGAGATATGGGTTCGAGCCCTGGTCCAGGAAGATCCCACATGCCGTGGGGCAACTAAGCCCGTGTGCCACAACTACTGAGCCTGTGCTCTAGAGCCCGTGAGCCACAACTATTGAGCCTTCGTGCCACAACTGCTGAGCCCGTGTGCTACAGCTACTGAAGCCTGGGCACCTAGAGCCCGAACTCCGCAACAGGAGAAGCCACCGCAATGAGAAGCCCGCGCACCGCAACGAAGAGTAGCCCCCGCTCGCCGCAACTAGAGAAAGCCCGCGCGCAGCAACGAAGACCCAACGCAGCCAAAAATTAAAAAAAAAAATAAAAAAAAAGAGCCAGTGAGGGCTGAGAGCCACCCTCCTTCACGAGGGAGGATGACTCATCTAAGACTCCCTGGCTGCCTCCACCGTCACTCTCTGACTTGCAGAGGCAAGGGCAGCGCTGTTCTGGCAGAGAGGAGGTGAGGCGGGTCGGGGTGGGGGCGCTGCTGAGAGGCCCAGCACCAGGAGCACCTCTGGCCTCTGTGGACCTCTGACACTGTGCTCCACTGCTAGCTTGCAAGGACTGGCTTGCAAGCAGTAAACAGAGACTGAGTGCTGTGTGTGTAGAGGTCTGGGGGTCCTTTTACAGAGCATCATGGCCGTGTGGCTTAGGCTTCCTCCTCACTCACAGCCTTGGCTGGTGACCTCAGTACTCATTACCTCCAGTTGCGCCCGGCCTCGCCTCCAGATTCAGTCCCAGACCATCTGCTGTTTGCCCACGCCCACCCTCTATGCCTCTCCCCTGCCTTCTCTTGTTTCCCAACTCCCATTTGGCCTTTGGACCAACCCAATCCTTTCTGTAAGGGATGACACTTCAGCTCAAGCACTTTAAAAAATGTATGGCTAAAGAGGCAGCATTATGGGCTGATTTTTTTAAAATTAATTAATTAATTAATTAATTTTTGGTTGTGCTGGGTCTTTGTTGCTGCGTGTGGGCTTTCTCTAGTTGCAGAGAGCGGGGGTTACTCTTTGTTGTGGCGCACAGGCTTCTCATCGCAGTGGCTTCTCTTGTTGCGGAGCTCGGGCTCTAGGTGCCCAGGCTTCAGTAGCTATAGCACACGGGCTCAGTAGTTGTGGCACGTGGGCTCAGTAGTTGTGGCGCACGGGCTTAGTTGCTCCGCGGCATGTGGGATCTTCCCGGACCAGGGCTCGAACCCGTGTCCCCTGCATGGGCAGGCGGATTCTTAACCACTGTGCCACCAGGGAAGTCCCTGGGCTGACTTTTAAATGCCCTCCTCCTTTATACTCTTCTCAGGAGGTAGAACACCAAACTCTTTGATACAATCTGGGCTCAAAAGAATATCCCTCAGACGAATATGATGCCACAGCAAAGTAATTTCCACAATTTTCTCACATCAAGATATTTCCCCAAGGGCTCTCCCAGGTCATTAGGACACCATCTGGCTAGTAGTTTGATAAGGATAGATAGTGCTTTCCAAAATGAGGAAGTGAACTACAGCCAGCAGCAGAACAAAGAAATTTTACACTGTTTGAATTTCAAACAGTTTGTGAAAATGTAACAGGTCTCTCTGGGGGGATAGCCAAATATAAAAGAAAGAAATCTTTGCCTCCCAGGAAATAAAATTCCATTGTTGAAGTTCTGCATGCAGTGAAGGAAAACTGGCAGTAAAAACAAACAAACAAAAAAACACCTTCCTTACCTGCCCAAGTTCAGGATCAACTGAAAGACAAAGGAGTTGGTTAGCTGGTTATTTTTTAAATGAGAGAACATCTGCCATTCTTTTAAAATCCCATTCCCTGTCCCCCGCCTTCCCCACCCCAGTCTTGTCTTCCCTTTCGTTTTCTTTCCTCCTGGGCATGAAGGCAGTGAGCTGGGGGCCGGGGTGGGGGTGAGCTGCATGAGGTGGTGTGGCAGCTGCCCACCTGCACCCCAGGACACACACACTGAAGGGGAAAGGAAGGCCCTGTGCAGAGCATGTTGGTGTTGTGCCCACTGGTGCCCAAGAGCGAGGTGAGGAGACAAACAACAGCAGAGCTGGGAGGCTGTTTACATTGAGCAAATAAGAAAATTCATTGAGCAAATAATTAAATATATTTGGGATCAGAGAGCCAGGTTTCTCACCATTGGAGAAGGGAAACATGGAAAGAGGCAAAGTTCAAAAGAACCCAGAGGTGTTGTAGTGGTTTTAGAAGTACTGGTATAAATTCATGGATATGTATATACACACATGCCTACTTATGTACATAGACCTCCTAGCTCTGTCCACTGAAAAAAGTCTGGAAGCAATGACACTCTGGAAGCAGTGAGCACATCTAGTAGCCAGATCTTGGTTTCCAAATACCACCCTTCTCTAAAATGCCAGGACTCCTTGAAAAAATGGCTGATTCCAGAGCTGGGGCAGGGAACATACAAGGTGATCCTGGAATACCTTGTTCCAGAAAGCAAGAAAATATTTACAGAAGGATGGGGACATGTCAAAAGATCTTAGAAGCCCCTTGATGGAACTCCCATTGGCCAAACCTGGATCAATTTAAGCATGAAAATAATAATAGTAACTTACGATAATGAATGAATAAATGAATAGGAATTCATGAGTCCATACTAATATAAATAAATAAATGAAAGAGTAAATAAATAAGGAGGAGGGAAAGATCTTCTTTACAGTAGAATATCAAGTACTAAACGTAGCAGGAATGCTGGCAGTAGGAAATCACCATTTGGCAACGTTCATAGTAGTGGTTTATTGAGGTAAAGTTGTCAGTGAAGGCTAGGGCTATAACTGGAGGTTGATGGCATAATTTGGCAGCACATCTGCAGGAAGTACTAATCAACATTTACAAAGGTGAATGGGGACCTTACAGGAGAGAAAACTGCAGACGTCAACACCACCAGGTAACTAAGGTTAACATCACCAGTGGTGGGGTAGATTGACAACGCAGGCCCCATCTCTACCCTAGAAAGTGTCCAGCATCATTTCTGAGGAATCCCTGACGAGAAAGCACAACTCCGGCGTGGTCAAGAGGAAACACCAAACTTAGATTAAGGATCATTTCTCCAGAGTGTAAGGTCTGTATTCCTTAAAAGTGTCACAGACATGAGGTAAAACTGTTGAGGGTGTGAAAGGCAGGGAAAAAGGGAGAACAGTTTCTGGCCAGAGGAGATGGAAGAGACGTGACCCCAATGGCAGCGTGTGTTCCTGTGAGGGATAGTTGCCAGAAAGGAGGAAGAGGCATTATTGGGAGAGTTGGGGAAATGTGAGTTGGGACAGGATGGGGGTGGGAGTCTGTGAACTAAATGGTGGTGTTGTATCAATGTTGATTTCCTAACTGGGAGGGTTTTATGGTAGTTGAATAGCAAAGGGTCCTTAATTTGGGGAAATACACACTGAAGTATTTAGGGGTGGTGGGGTATCATGGATGTAACTTGTTCTCAAAAGGCTCAGAAACAACTAATTATATATATACATACAATACACATACGGAAGGAGCAAATGTGATCAAATGTAACACCCCCTGGGTGAGGGGGATGTGGATATTCTTTGTACTGTACTTGCAATTTTTCTGAAAGTTTGAAAATAAATTTAAATTTATTTTCGATAAATAAAGTTAGTAATTTATCAATTTCAAAAAAATATCTTTAAATTAATTAAAAGAGAATGTCAGCTTTTTTTCTTTTCCTTTTTTGACTGATGAAAGCTAAGTTGAAGAACGTACAGCCCTTTTCCACCCAGGACAAATAGCCAAGGACAACCTCAGGCCTCACTCTGCAGGAACAGTCTCTTTACTCTACAGACTAAAATATCTGCATCCCGAGATTAGGCTGGGTCCCAAAGAGGAGGAAGTGAGAGGCTGAACGTCATATGCTGTGTCCCTTCTCCCAAACTCACCACTCACACAAGTCTCCTCCCAGCACATCCCGAACACAAATACCCAAGGAGGAGTGAGGGAGGGAACCTCATTTAGCTGACGTCTCTCTACTTGGAAACACAAAGATTGAACATAAGTGTTATTCCTCAACAGCCTTGTTTTGAGGAGCCTCCTGTTTTTCAGGTGTTGGTGGGTTGCCCCGTGGGCTCCTCGATTACCTTGGGAGGCATGAACCCTGCAGTTGCCCAGAAATTCCTCTGCTCCAGTCTCACCACCCACTGAGACCAAGTGTGTTGATCTCAGCACGGGTGTGAATGATCTTGCAGCTGGTGCTGCTTCTCTGGTATCTGCACGTGCTGTCAACTCTCAGGCAAGCGACTCTGTGCCAGGTGTAGAGTCAGAACCACTTGGTAGTCTCCCCCAACCCAATTCTCACCCTAGGAAGACCTACTATTTTCCTGTTTCTCAGCCCACTTGGGCACCCTCTCCCAGGAAGTTAACTGGCTTGGGCAATAGCTGAGCCTGTCTACTGCGCCTCCTGAGTCGTTTTGGGATGTTTCAGTCTGACCAGGAAGTCACTTCCATCTTTCTTTTTCCATCTGCATATGCTGGGCCACCAAGGTCTGGGACGGGAGTCCTCCCAGACCCCATCCGGGCCTCCCCCTTCCTTAGAAATGGTTTTCTTCCCTTTCTGTTCTGCCAGCCATCTCCCCACTAACGTCCAGTCAGCACATTTTAAGGGGTCTTTTTTTTTTTTCTTTTTTTTAAGTTTCATAGCATTCTCATTTTACAAATGAGGAAAGTGATGCTCAGCGAGGTTAAGATGCTTACCTAAGATCACCCAGCTGGGATGTGGTAGAGCCAGGACTTACACACACTCTAACTCCACAGGTGTGTCCTCCATCTCAATCAGCGAGGCCTTCAAGGTTCCACATTCACTGGTCTCCTGTCTCTTCTCCCACCACATCCCTCTGTCCTCCTGAGACTGCTGGTTAGTGCTCTCACTGGTGCATTCATTCTTCCACCCACATCCATGCTATTTCCTAAGTCTGGAAGGACACTGTCTCATTCCCCATTTATAGAAATCTTACTCAGCTTTTAAAGCTTACTCAGCTCAAATATAAATTATCATATTAGTTAGAACTGCAGAAGACTCAGGAGGAATAATGCTGAACTTAATAAAATCACAAGTGAACATGGACTTGTTTACCCAGTTCTACAATATTAAAGGAAGGGAATATGTCGTGGAGCTTCAAAAAGACATTTTGGGGGCGTGTAAGAGAGGATCACATGAAACGGTGAGTGGTAAAGTAGTGGAACCTGTTATTCCACAGGTGATAAAGCTGGAAGATCAACAGCTGACATTTATTGAGCATTAACTCCACGCTGGTTCCAAGAGACTAAATGAGTAGCTTAGTGTTTAATTGGAGAGACATGTGCTTAAGTACACAATTACAATGCAATGTGCCATGTGCTGTCATTTGGTACCATGAGAGTGTTGAGTAGGTCTAAAGAAACCAGGGAAGGCTTTATAGGTGATGCTGCACTTACAGTTGAAGGAACAGGAATTTCTCAGGTAGACAAGTGGGAACAGGGAGTAAGAAAGACATTGTAGGCAGATTGAGCAGCAGTGTAAAAGCATGGCAACATGAGAGAGTTTGAAGGGTTTGCGTTTGATATTGCTAGAGCAGAGGTCAGTGTGAAACTTGAACGTGTGTATGTGTGTGTGAGTGTGAGATCGTCATCAAGTGTAGGTGGGTGAAAAGATTTCTTGGAAATAAAGCCAGGAAGGTGGTGTAAGGTCTTATCATGAAGGTTTGATGTGAAAAGTTAAGGAGTTTAGCTTTTTCCTCTGTAATTTTGAGTAGTTGCATGATCAGAGTTTCTTTTTGGAAAGATCATTCTTGGTTGCCATGTGGATGCTGAATAAGAAGAGATGGTTGAGTCTAGAGGTAGAGTTTCTAACGAGAAGGCTACTGCAGTAGTTCAAGTGGTGACGAGGGCTGGTGTGGTAGACACTGGGGTGCCCTGCCCAGATCTCCTTGCACCGGGCTGGAGCCCCCAGCCCCGGCAGTGACTGTGGATGCTGATGGCTCACAGCTGCCTCTTTCTCCAGAGAATTACCCACCACTGACTGCAGCCACCTCACCCAGGAAGTTACGATGCCCCCACTTAACCACTACCTGTAATCAATTACAGGGGGTGGATACAAGAGATTGGCTACTACTAATTAGAGGAGTGAGAAGGGAAGATGAGGAGAGGAAGGGAACTGGAATGTTCTCTAAATCTGGCTTGAGTCTTAAGGAGGGGCTGCTATTCATTTACTGAAATAGTTCTGGGGTGGGGGTAAGGGAGGAGATAGGCTAATTCCGTTTTGTGTTTGTTTGGTTTTTTTTTTGGTCGTGCTGTATGGCATGTGGGATCTTAGTTCCACCTGCACCCCCTGCACCCCCAGAAGCGCAGAGTCCTAACCACTGGACCGCCAGGGAATTCCCCCATTTTGGACACTCTGGGTTGGAGATGCTGTGGGATACCCTGGGCATCCAGGTAGAGATGAAGAAGGCAGCTGGAGTTTAAAGTTCAGGATAGCAAATCAGAGTTGGAGACATAGATTTGGAACCAACAGCAAATAAGTGACAGTCACAATAGAGGTATTATGTTCTCAATCCTGGCTCCATGCAGGGAAAGTTACAAGATGCTCTCCTGTTGAATCTGTAGGTTAACATCAGGGAAGGCAATCTAGTTCTCCAATTTAGTCCTTTTGGTCCATTGTGAGAATTCTGAGCTGTACAATCTGGACCTGGTCTTTTTTTTTTTTTTTTTTTTAATTCTTTTGTTCCTATTGTGGCTCTGTGTCATCATTAAGGCCAAATGTAGTACAGAATAGTATAAAAATAACCAACTTTTGTTCACGAGTTGTAGTCACATCACTCATATATATTATGCCAAAATGAAAAAAAAATACAACAGTGAAAAATGAAAAAAATGAAAAAAAATGAAAAAATGAAAAAAATACAAGAGTGTTTCTTATTCTCTTCTTTCAGAGCCAGAATTGACTGTTTGCTAAAGCTCCATAATGAAGGCCATTAGCATCCAGAATCTGAAGGAAGGACAATTTTTACCCAATCAGTTATACTAGACATTAAGCCTGAATTTCTATCCTCTCTGCCCCAAAAGTAAAGAGCCCTGAGGATACCTAACTCAACTTTTAGGATGGAGGCCACCAAAGAAATTACTTGGTAAAGCATGAACTAAGTTGCAGCAAAGGTTGGGAAGTGAATTTCCCAACAGGGGCAGAGTTAAGTATGAAGCATGGGAGAAGAAAGGAAGGAACTAGTTCTCCTAACACATCCTGTAGAGTTCCTTACTGGTATAATTTGAAGTATGAAAGAGAAAATACATTTTTTATTCACTTATTCACTGCTGAAGTCCTCACCTCCAGCTACTTAGCATAACATATTGATACAGTCTCGTTGCTCTGTGGTAATCTGAACCACTATGTATTCCTTTGCCTTTTCATGTCAGCACTTCTCTGAAGGGACCATCACTTTCCAGTCCCTAAGTGAAAAAGAATTTAGGGTTTAAATAGGCCACTGTGAGACTGGTTCATTTCTTTACTATTTCTTATTCAAATTACCTTTTTGTTGGTAAAGTTAGTTGAGTTCCTGCTCTACAATCAACTTACCAAGATCTTTAATAGAAAATCTTAAATTTAGTCTGTTCACTGTATCCTAAAAATGAAAACTTACTGAACAATATTAGAAATTGACCATGGACCTTACCTGAACTTAGATTTGAAATAATAACTATTACCATAATATGGTAATAAATTCAATCAAATAAATTCTTAACATTTTTGTTCCAGGTAGTCAGTCTATAAATTATATGATGTAATGTGGTATACACGTGTTATGGTGAGTAATGGAATCATGGTGAACGTGACCATGTATTGCGACCTTAGTAAGCACCAGGTGCTGTGCATGTCTTATACGTATTCTTCAAAAACCTGGGCTGTAGGTACTATTGTTCCCTTTTTACAAATAAGGAAACAGGCTGAGTGATTAACTTGCTAATATGTGGTATAGCTGGGATTTGATCCCAGGAGATCTGACTCTAAAACCTGCCTGCCTAACTGATTAAGTACAAAAAAAAAGAATTACTAGATAGTGGCAGGGCCATGATTTCTTTTTTTTTTTAACCACACCAAAGTTTCCATGTCTTAAGTCTAAGGCTCTTCATACTTATCACAAGTTCAGTTATCTATACTGTATATAAATGGCGCATGTATCTACTTCGCTACCTCAAGTTCAGTTCCTCCATTTGGTCATAAAACACTTTAGTTTCAAGAAAATTTTATATTTTAGGCTTCCCTGGTAAATTAGGAGTTAGGGAATGCTGACTTTACAGTTCTGACTGTAGCAGTAGATTTTGCTATGGCTACTGTGGAATAGGCAATTAGGCAAGGGTGAAAGTTGAGAAGTAAAGCTGGAAATTATTGGAATGACAATTGCTGGCACTTCAGGGTTTAATCTATTAGGTTCCCTTCTACTCAAGGCCCTCAGGTTTTAGGAGTGGCTTAGGCAGGCTTTAAATGTATAAGTGTCCTCTTATACTGTAGCTACTAACTTCTATTTAAATTGAATATCATGAAGCTGGAGTTGTCCATCTTCCTATTACCATTTTTTCTTGCATGTGCAACTCTTGACGTGATGAGCAGTGCCATGATTTCTGGCATCTCTTGATATCATGCAGTAATCTCAAATCCTTATCACCTAGAATTTGTCCTTTTCGTACTATTCATTGCCTTTTTATAATTTATTCTTTTTTCTATTTATAATTAGATAGCTTATTTTTTCAGGAGCAAACATCAGTCATGAAACAGCCATCTACCATTTTAATTCCCAGAAATTGGCATGAGATATATATATATATATGTCCATATATATGCCATATAGATAAAAAATATATACCTTCTCTCTCTATATTAAAAATATATATTTGTTTTAAATTATATAATTTAAGTCCCAGAAATTGGCATTTTATACATAATTACCATATATATACCATATTTTAAAATATATTAATATTCTATATTAATATATATTAATATTATATATTTAAATATTATATATGTGTTTTAATTATATAATACCTGAATTAATGTTTATTGTAAAAAATTAAAACAAGAGATGTATATAGAGTAAATGAGAAAATCCTTTTATTTACCTTATCCTTGTATCCCACTTATTTTACTGAAATAATCACTGTTAATAATTTGGTGTATTCCATATCGTCTGTACATTTACACAGGTGTGGGGGGGTGGGTATGTGCATACACATACACACAGAGGTTTTTAAAAACATAAATGAGACACTGTATCCAGCTAGGGTCTCAGTCAAGAGACAGAAACCACACATCAAATAGAGTAAGTTTGACATAGAGAATTAGTAACTAGTAATAGGGAATTAACTAAGGGGTGAAGAGAACTCAAAGAATTCGATAGCCGATAAAGGGAGCAGCCGCTTCCTCCAGGGTTAAGGCAAAGCATTCAAGGAAGGAAAGAATTTGGAAGAGGCCCTCTTTTCCTCCCAGACTGATAATTGGACTATATGGGAGAGTATGTAACGGTTTATGTCACTGGATGACAAAGTTTGCTGAGTTTCTGCCCACTGAAGGGCTGGCATGCAGGAAACTGGATGTGCTGGAATGCCGAGTTGGAGGGCTGATGAAACTCGCCAGGAAGCCACCACGATTCTGGGAAGCTGCTCACAGGGATGCTGAGGGAACTCAGTGGGAAGACACCCACAGGGGTGCTGTTGAAACTTGATGGTAGGCAAGCACCCAGGCACGGAGAAGCCTACCCGTTCCTCATCAGAGTTCCTCCGGCGCCCTCTACTGGTAGAGGTTAAAATCATATCAGAGGGCAAAGGAAAAATGCTTACAAAGTCCAGGATCACAAAACGGGCAAAGAAGGGTAGATTTGGAGCTAAGGAGCAATAAACTACCTGGCACAGATTCACAACTTACTTTTTTTCACTTAACATCTTAGAGAATTCTCCATTTGATATATACAGCTGTATCTTATTCTTTTTAATGATTACATAATATTCCATGTGACTTAATTTCATTCCTTGATAGATATTTGGGTTATTTTCAGTTTTTCACTGCTGGGTGAGCATTCTTATACACATCACTTTGTGTATATGGCAACTATATCTTTAGGATTGATTTCTAGAAGTGGAATTGCTGGATCAAAGGATATACATGTTTAAACCTTTATAAATATAATATAAATTGATTTTTCACGAGTTGTGCATGATAATGCTGCTTCAGTCAAACTTTTAACAAAATGGATATCATAAATGTTTTATTTTTTGCCAATCTAATGGGTAGAAATGATGTTGTTGTTTTAATTTGTATTTTCTTGATTCTTAATGAGATTAAGCATCTTTTCATATGTTTTTGGCCATTTGTTTTTCTCATTCTGCAAGCATTGTTTTTTTAAATTACAGAAGTAATTTTTATAATAATTCAGTGTCAAAGTATATAAAGTGAAAATGATAGTGGTTAACATGTAATGAGCATTAACTATGTGCCAGGCACTATTCTGCAGGCATATTAACTTAAGCACAGTCTGTCAATCATTACCACCTGAGGTAACCGCTGTTGACAGTTGTGTGTGTGGTCTTCTAGACTTTATTCTAGGCTAACACAAACATATGCATTTATAGAACTTGTTCCTTGGGACTTTTCGTTTGCTTTGGTTTTACAAAAATGGAAACTCTTGTGCATATATTGCTCTACATTATGCTTTTCCCCCCACTTAGTTATGTTTTGGACCTCTTTCAAAGCCAATATGTAAAAATCTACCTCACCCTTTTAAATGTCTTCATAATATCTCATTGTATGGAGGTACCGTAAATTATCCTTTTCCATTCTGGTAGATATTCACTTTGATTCAATTTTTTTCTTTTTCTAAAAGAATCAGCGCTGCAATAAACCTTTGTATGCATACCTTTATACACTCATTAGGTTAACCTTTCAACACTATTTTCTGAGAATTAAAATGTTAGATTACTGCTTTGTGAATCCTCACATCTTCCAGTCTGTCCACTGTAGTTCAACTCATAGAGCTCCAATGCATATGTACTGTAGTATGTGTATATACTGTACAGTATATACACAATGTGTAGTTGTAATATAATCAAGGTTTCCTCACAAATTACTTAGATAGATGTAGGTTTTAAAGCTTGAATAGTCTCTGTTAGGTATTCAGTGTCTTCCTATCTTTTATTACGATATCCTGACCGTAGGTCCTGATCCTCAGGGTATTAGTTTTTCTTTTCTAGTCTTCCCTGTATCCACTTTTAAACCATTCTGAGATATCTCCGTCAAATTCCCTTGTTCTCAGAAATGCAGGGTTCTTCCCTATCTCTATTCCCTCTAGGTTTCTTGCCCTTCAGTATCTTAGTGAGTCTTATGATAATCACTCGTCTCACCTATTCCACCAGCATTCCCAGAGCTCTGCCAATGAGAAAATCCTTGCATTTGCTTTTTTGGGGTTATGTACACTCTGCTCCCTTTTTTTGAGCTAAGAATGTTCATATCCATCATTGTTTCCAGGGTGAAATTCTCAGTTTTGTAATTCCTTGTTTTGATTTTCTTTGTATTTGTGTCACTATGCTTTTTTCTATCTTACTCCTAAGGCCTTTTTGGTGGGTCTTTCAGCATCTCCCCCTTTTCTTTATTGAGGTCAAATTCACATAATAAAATTAACCAGTTTAAAGTATACAAATCAGTGACATTTAGAACATTCACAATATCATTCAGTCACCACTTCCATCAAGTTCCAAAACGTTTTCATTAACCCACCCCAAACAGATAACCCCATACGCGTTAAGCAGTCATTCTTCACTCTTTCTTCCTCCAAGTTCCTGACAACTCCAGACTGTTTTCTATCTCTATGGATTTACTTATTCTGGGTATTTCACAGAAGTAAAATCATGTGATCTTTTTTGTCTGACTTAAACTAAGCATAGTGTTTTCGAGGTTCCTCCACGTTGTATCATGTATCAGTGCTTCATTTCTCTTTATGGCTGAATAAAATTCCATTGTGCGTATGTGTGTACCATAACTTGTTTATCCATTCATCTGTTGACGGACATTTGGACTGTTTCCACCGTTCAGCTTTGTGAATAATGCTGCTGTGAACATTCATTTACATGTACTTGCTTGAGTCCCTCTTTTCAATTCCTCTGTATACAGTATACCTAGGGGTAGAATAGCTGGGTCGTATGGTAATCCTATGTTTAACTTTTTGAGGAACCACCAAATTGTTTTTTGCGGCAGGTGCGCCATTTTACATTTCCGTCAGCAACGCACAAGGGTTCCAATTTCTCCAATCCTTTCCAACACTTAGTTCCACTTTTCAAAAATAGTCATCCTAATGGACTTAAAGTGTTATCTCGTGGTTTTGATTTGCATTTCCTTAATGATTAATGATACTGAGCACCTTTTCATGTGCCTGTTGTCCATTGGTTAATTTTTTTAAATTAATTAATTTATTTATTTTTGCTGCGTTGGATCTTCATTGCTGCATGCAGGCTTTCTCTAGTTGCGGCGAGTAGGGGCTACTCTTCGTTGCGGTGTGCGGGCTTCTCATTGGGGTGGCTTGTCTTTGTTGAGGAGCATGGGCTCTAGGCGTGCGGGCTTCAGTAGCTGTGGCACGCAGACTCAGTAGTTGTGGCTCGCAGGCTCTAGAGCGCAGGCTCAGTAGTTGTGGCACACAGGCTTAGTTGCTCCGCAGCATGTGGGATCTTCCCAGACCAGGGCTCGAACCCGTGTCCCCTGCATTAGCAGGTGGATTCTTAACCACTGCGTCACCAGGGAAATCCCGGTATAATTTGTTTGAAGACATGTCTATTCAAGTTATTTGCCCATTTTTACTTCGGGTTGTTTATCTTTCTGTTGTTGAATTGTAAGAGTTCTTTATACATTCTGAATACTAGAGTCTTTTTTTAAAATATTTATTTATTTGGTTGTGTCGGGTCTTAGTTGCAGCAGGTGGGCTCCTTAGTCGCGGCTCAAGGGCTCCTTAGTTACAGCAGGTGGGCTCCTCAGTTGTGGCATGAGAACTCTTATTTGTGGCATGCATGTGGGATCTAGTTCCCTGACCAGGGATTGAACCCAGGCCCCCTGCATTAGGAGTGTGGAGTCTTAACCACTGTGCCACCAGGGAAGCCCCTAGACTCTATATTAGTCATGTGATTTGCAAATATTTTCTCTTATTCTATGGGTTGTCTTTCTCATTTTCCTGATAATGTCCTTTGATGAACAAGTTTTCAATCTTGATAAAGTCTAATTTATTCATTTTTCTTTTGTTGCTTGTGCTTTTTGTGTCATATCTAAGAATCCATTCTGATTCCAAGGTCCTGAAGATTTACCCATATGTATCCTTCTAAGAGTTTTATAGTTTTCTCTCTTATATTTAGGCTGTTGATCCATTTTGAGTTAATTCTGATATATCATATGAAGTAGGAGTGTGGGCATCCAGTGGTCCCAGCACCATTTATGGAAGAGACTATCCTTTCCTTGTCAAATAGTCTTGGCATGCTTGTTGAAAATCAATTGGCCATAGATGTACGGGTTTATTTCTGGACTCTCAGTTATATTCCATTGGTCTATATGTCTATCCTTATGCCAGTACCACACTGTTCTAGGTTACCATAGCCATATAGTAAGTTTGGAGATTGGAGAGGGAGTCCTCCAACTTTGTTCTTCTTTCTCAGTATTGTTTTGGCTGATCAAGGTCCTTTGCATTTCGCTATGAATTTTAGAAGATGGGCTTTTCCATTTCTTTAAAAAACTTCTTCTTCTTCTTCTTCTTTAGTATTGTCTCTTCCTCCCTCAGTTTATCCTTATAATTGATACCAAAGTTTCCTACGTTATCTTTCTTTTCACGCCTTTCTGATACCATTTCACTACCTAAAGCCTGATGGTAGGTTCCTGTTGCATTCTGGATCAAGAATAAGTTTGCTGTAGGCTCCCTCAACTTCTCTTTTATTCCACTCCTGCTGCTTTTTAAAATGTATAAATAAATAAGTCCTCAGGTTTAGTTATTAAAATATTTTTTCATCTACTCTGTGTCAAAACGAGTATTTCTTATCATATAAATAGTTCCTCAAATTTTGCTTTTTCCATAAAGCCTTCCCAGACTGATTATTGGGGGGGAAAAAAGCTAATTACCTCTCTTCTCCTAATGCATTTGGACATGAGATTCCTAAGTTGTACTTGCTCCAGTATCAGTCCCGACTGTGTTCACTCTTGCTTTAACAAAAATGCACTTAAAATCACAGTATTTAGTGTTGGAGGGAACCTTAGGAATATAATGCAGACTCCTAGTTAAATGTGGTTGAATAAACACATTCATTTATCTCTGCTCCCTATGCAAAGTCTTCTAAAAGGAATAAGTTCAAAATGCATAAACCCACAAGACAAAGAACCTGGGTGAGCAGATGACAGCAACCACATTTTAGAAGAGTGGAAACTGACTTAGCAGAGTAGTAATTCACTAAGCTATTAGTGGGGAAGCCATAACAAGCCAATTTTTAGAACCCCCAGGAAAGATTAGGTGGTGGAGATACTAGATGTCTCTGAAAGGCGGAGTGTGAGTGAGACAAAAAAATAAGAGGCATAGCTGAGGACAGAGATACTGTAATGAAAATTGGAATTAAGTGAACCTCAGTATTGGATGGTGATATCTCAGCCCCCTTCTGCAACACAGCTCTGAGAACGCGGGCAACCAGCCTTGTTCCATGCCCTCCTTGACCCACAGGCAATTGGATAATTCCTCAGTGGGAAAACTTTCCAGCCCAAGAGGGGTAAAACCCTGCAGTCCTAATACGATCATCCTGCACTGACCGGCCCGGCCTCCTACCCTGCCTCACCCCTGCTGTTGGTCTCATTGATCCTCACGGACAGCCAAGGCTCACCCTCAGACAATCCAGGAAAGCCCAGCATGAAAGACAGACACCAAAAGGAACTCAGAGGACATTGAGGCAATAAAGCTGGCAGGGAAACTTGTTTTAAAAAATTCTATTTTCTGTCCTTGTTGATACCCTTGTTCCCCCAAAGAAAGAAGGCTTTAAAAAGGAGCTTTCAGAAGAAAAAAGACTCATAAATTGAAGATACTATAGTAGAAGTGAAAAATTCAACAGAAAGGAAGGAAAATAAGGTGAGGAGACCCCTGAGAACTGAAACCATCTGTACCCACACAGCTTATTGTTTGCATTTACAAGACTTACTATTCCACTCATCTCAAGTGTAACTTTATTATTACAGGGAACTTTTTCACAAGGCAATGACAGATGTAAATAATTTTGTTTATTCTGGGAATGTCCTTCCCCCAAACCCATTTAAATGCTGAGCTTACCAATAGATAGCATCAAGGAACAGTTTACTCCCCTAGACTCTTTGAATCTGCGTCTCAAAATCCTTCCTTGCTGGGACCACCAACACTAAACTATTATTCTTGTCCAATCCTAATCAAGCCCTAGCATTGAAAGACCTGCCCTAAACCAGGTTGCAAAACCTCAGAAATAACTAAGCTTTGCCCTCCCCCCTCCAAGAGGCTAAGGCTCCGTCAAGTTAGTGCTGTCCCTTCCTTCAGTAAGAATAAACTCCGCTTTATTGTTTTTAAAAAAATTTATTTATTTTTATTTTTTAATATTTGGCTGCGTTGGGTCTTTGTTGCTGTGCGCAGGCTTTCTCTAGTTGCGTCGAGTGGGGACTACCCTTCGTTGCGGTGCGCAGGCTTCTCATTGTGGTGGCTTCTCGTTGCGGAGCACGGGCTCTAGTCGCACGGGCTTCAGTAGTTGTGGCACATGGACTCAGTAGTTGTGGCTCGCGGGCTCTAGAGCGCAGGCTCAGTAGTTGTGGCGCACGGGCTTAGTTGCTCCATGACATGTGGAATCTTCCCAGACCAGGGCTCGAACCCGTGTCCCCTGCATTGGCAGGCGGATTCTTAAGTACTGCGCCACCAGGGAAGTCCCTCAGCTTTGTTTTGCCAAAGGTTGTTTTGGAGATATGTTGGTGGAGCCAGAAATATCGCCTCTATAAAAGTAGTACAAAAAAGAGAGGAGGAACATGGGAGAAAAAGGATAAGAAAGTTAAAAGCCAATTCAGGAGATCTAACATCCAAATTATAAGAATTCCCAAAAGAGAAAATGGGGAGAAAAATATCAATGAAATAATTCAAGAAAATGCCCTAGAATTGAAGGACATATGTTTCCAGAATAGAAGGCATGATGGATAAAAAGAGACTCATACCAAGGTTAAAATCATTGTTAAATTTCAGAAAAATTGAGACAATTAGTAGGCAGAGGGAAAAGTTCTTGGTTGCCTGCAGATTAATATTATTGCCCCCAGATGGCAGTAATGCCTCAAAAGGTCTAAGATTGTTTTGTTTTGTTTTCTTTATAAAATGTCATCTCTTTCCAAAGCATTAGGAAGAGGCAGGCTCTGTCTGGATTCTTTCAGAGCTCACTCTGATTTTTTCCTAAAAGACTCAGCTAAAAGATCACCGTACAATGAAGGAAGGAAGTAAAAAGACAGTTCTCTTTGAGGAATGGCTCATGTGGCTCTGAGGGAAAAAAGACTCTTAAGAGAATGGACTCTGAACCTTACTTGTCTGTGTGGACAGGAGGACTTCTATCATTCATTTATCCTCTCAAGTCATATTGATGCCTACTGTATGCCAGGTACTGTGTTAGGCACCAGGAATACCCCCAGTAAAAAAAAATCAGAAGGGGTCTTTGTCTTCACGGAGCTTACATTCTGAGGGGAGAAATAGCCAATAAACAAGTTAAATCACATATGTATCTGAGGAATTTGATAGAGGTCAGGGTAGAAGCAAGCACACCAGCTTGGAAGCTAATGCAGTTGTCTGCGTGGGAGATATGCATGACTTGGGTTACAGTATTGGTAGGGGACAGAGAAGTAAGCAAATTCAAGATGTACTGGAGGGTAGAGTTGACAGGAATTGGTCATGGTCTGGACTCGGTCATTGTCTAGAGCAGATGTGTTAACGTGTCCAGATAGAGCAAGTGGCTGGGAGGATGGGTTGCCATTTTCTCAGGTACAGAAAGCGTGGAGAGAAAGAGGTTTTGGAGGAGGGGATGGTGGTTAGAATCAAGAATTCAGTGAGGAATATTAATTAAGTTAGTCTTTCTCCCCAGGCATTAACGTTCTGGTAGATGTCACTGATCCAGGCTAAGATGGGGTTTGCTTTGATTACTGCCCAAATAGGATGGCTTGGTCTGGCATATTTGTTTTAAATTGGCTCACAGTTAGTGTTCATTAAGTTAAAATTTGCTTTAACTCAGTCTCCCACGGAGCAAGAGCGAAATCAGCTGAAATTTGCTGGGTTTTTTTCCCTGAGGTCTGCATTTGAGAGTTAAAGAGCATGCCAGAGCACCTTTTACATTTTATTTTTTGTACTCTGTTCAGAAATGGCACACAATCTCAAAGACAAGAAGCTTCTAGAAAATGCAAGACCAGTTGTGTTGGTGGATCCTTGCGTTAGTATGTACAGGTAAGATCCTGAGTGTGATTCTGAGATGTCAGAGATGAAAACGTCTTCCATTGACTCTGAGGATAGAGACCTTTGTCTTATTTTGTCCCCAACGTAGTGCCTGATACAAATGTACCCAGTAAATATGTATTGAATTGAAGCCACTCCATCTGGATTTTTTTTTGAAGCCTCCAGACCCAAGTTAAACTCTCCATAGGACTTGAAATAGCTCATATTACCTGTTTCCCAAAAAGCTGTTACATGGGAGGAGGTGCCTCTCCAGACTCATCATGGCTTAGGACCACATCACCTGGTGTGTTAGGAAAAGACACATCTCCTTCCTTGTTCCTATAACCCCCCTCCATGGGAATATTTTGCCATCATCAACACAGTGTTAAGGCAGAATTTTAAAATCAACTTAACCCTGAACATCTGTGTTACCATTTGTAACCTGGAGGTTGAGTAGTTCTGTACTGTGCCCATAGTCAACAGTAGGTTACCTCAGTCACCTTCTTTGATTCCCTCCTTACATTCTCTTTACACCTTTGGATTGTGCTTTTCTGAGGGTAAGAATTGTATATTTTATTTTTATATTTTTATTTTTTAATTTTATTGGAGTGTAGTTGATTTACAATGTTGTGTTAGTTTCTGCTGTATGGCGAAGTGAATCAGTTATACATCTATCCACTCTTTTCTAGATTCTATTCCCATATAGGTAGAATCGTATCTTTTTAAGCTTTATGCTTTCATACAATTTAGAACAGTGCTTTGTAGACTTGTGGGTGTGAAGGAGTAGCCTAGGAGAGCTTTAGCTTCCCCCACCGATTTGCATAAAACCCACAACGGCCCTCCAGAATCAGAATTCATATGTAAGAAGAAAAACGTTTGTAAATTATAAATAAGAGCATCTTTAGAAAACACGTTATTTTTATTGTTGTGTAATATGCATTGGAGGTAAAAACAGTGTGCTAGCTACCCAAAAGCAGCACTCAGTTAAGACAAGTCCTCCAGCTTCCCTTCCGGCCAGATAGCTACCCCTGTTTCCCAGCTAAAAAATCTGACACTCCCACTGCTCAAGAGATTTATTAACAGCTGTTGTTTAAGAGAGGGAGCCAATGCCCGGCAGAGCATTCCCCTGTGAGCTGTCTCTCTCTCTGGGCTTTTCTTCTCCCTCTCCCATTAGGTTATGTTGTTTTTCTGCTGTGGACTGTATTTTGGATTTTCAGGAGTCCTTATTTATCTGTATGTGTGTGATTCTTGTTTTCCTGATCCAAAGCTTTTTATGTAATACACTTTTGGGGGAAGTGACATGTCTAAAGTCCTGTGAAAATTTCCCTTGAATGTCTGCCTGAAATGGTAAGGAAAAAGTTCCGCTGTTTCTGGAAGGCAGACTTTGTTATAAGTTCTTTCAAAGCAACGCAGATGTGAGATATTTAAAAAAAGTGAAATTCTGGGAAGCTTTTTGTGTAGCAGATTTGGGGAGGGTAGTCTGGAAACATCATACTTACAGTTACACCTCAATCTAAATAATAAAATGTGTAAAGTAGTTTTCCTATATATTATTTTCTCCCAATTCAGAAGACTATTCCGAGGCTCAGGTTTTTCTAATAAAAATGATAACTGCTTGATAGACAGTATAATCAGTCAAAAAAACGAAATTAGAGGTTTAAATATTGAAAAGGAGGTGGCAAAATTATCATTAGTTGCCGATGACATTATAATGTACCTGGAAAACCTAAGGGAATCAACTTAAAAGTTATTAGAAATAATAGGAACATTCAATAAGGTAGCCATTACAAAATAAATGTACAAAAATCAATAATAGTCTTGATCGGAGGAGGGAGAAGATAGCGGAAGAGTAAGACGCGGAGATCACCTTCCTTCCCACAGATACAGTAGAAATACATCTACACGTGGAACTGCTCCTACAGAACACCCACTGAACGCTGGCAGAAAACGTCCGACCTCCAAAAAGGCAAGAAACTCCCCCCGTACTTGGGTAGGGCAAAAGAAAAAAGAAATAACAGAGACAAAAGAATAGGGACGGCACCTGCACCAGTGGGAGGGAGCTGTGAGGGAGGAAAGGTTTCCACGCACTAGGAGCCCCTTCGCGGGCGGAGACTGCGGGGGGCGGAGGGGGGAAGCTTCAGAGCCACGGAGGAGAGCGCAGCCACAGGGGTGCGGAGGGCAAAGCGGAGAGGTTCCCGCACGGAGGAGCAGTGCCGACCAGCACTCAGCAGCCCGAGAGGCTTGTCTGCTCACCCGCCGGGGCGGGCGGGGCTGGGAGCTGAGGCTCGGCTTCGGTCGAATCGCAGGGAGAGGACTGGGACTGGCGGCGTGAACACAGCCTGAAGGGGTTAGCGCACCACAGCTGGCCGGGAGGGAGTCCGGGGAAAAAGTCTGCAGCTGCCGAAGAGGCAAGAGACTTTTTCTTCCCTCTGTGTTTCCTGGTGCGCGAGGAGAGGGGATTCAGAGCACCGCCTAAACGAACTCCAGAGACTGGCGCGAGCCGCAGCTATCAGCGTGGACCCCACAGCAACAGGGGCGCAGAGGGCAAAGCGGAGAGATTCCCGCACGGAGGCTCGGCGTTGAGTAGCACTCAGCAGCCCGAGAGGCTTGTCTGCTCAGCCGCCGGGGCGGGCGGGGCTGGGAGCTGAGGCTCGACTTCAGTCGGATCGCAGGGAGAGGACTGGGGCTGGCGGCGTGAACACAGCCTGAAGGGTTTAGTGCACCACAGCTAGCCGGAAGTGAGTCCGGGAAAAAGTCTGCAGCTGCCGAAGAGGCAAGAGACTTTTTCTTGCCTCTTTGTTTCGCGGCGGGCAAGGAGAGGGGATTCAGAGCGCCGCCTAAACGAACTCCAGAGAAGGGCGCGAGCCGCGGCGATCAGCGCGGACCCCAGAGACGGGCGTGAGACGCTGGGGCTGCTGCTGCCGCCTCCAAAAAGCCTGTGTGTGAGCACAGGTCACTCTCCACACCACCCCTCCCGGTAGCCTGTGCAGCCCGCCACTGCCAGGGTCCCGGGATCCGGGGACAACATCCCTGGGAGAACGCACTGCGCGCCTCGAGCTGGTGCAACGTCACGCCGGCCTCGGCCGCCGCAGGCTCGCCCTGCCTCCTCCGTACCCCTCCCTCCCAGCGGCCTGGGTGAGCCAGAGCCCCCGAAGCAGCTGCTCCTTTAACCCCGTCCTGTCTGGGCGGGGAACAGACGCCCTCAGGCGACCTACACGCAGAGGCGGGTCCAAATCCAAAGCTGAACCCCAGGAGCTGTGCGAACAGGGAAGAGAAGGGGAAATCTCTCCCAGCAGCCTCAGAAGCAGCGGATTAAAACTCCACAAACAACTTGATGTGCCTGCCTCTGTTGAATACCTGAATAGACAACGAATCATCCCAAATTCAGGAGGGGGACTCTGGGAGCAGGAGATATTAATTTTTCCCCTTTTCCTTTTTTTTGTGAGTGTATATGTATACGCTTCTGGGTGAGATTTTGTCTGTATAGCTTTGCTTTACAATAGCTTTATTTTACTTCACTATATTATAGCCTCTTTCTTTCTTTCTATTTTTTCTCCCTTTTACTCTGAGCTGTGTGGACGAAAGGCTCTTGGTGCTCCAGCCAGGCATCAGGGCCGTGCCTCTGAGGTGGGAGAGCCAACTTCAGAACACTGGTCCACAAGAGACCTCCCAGCTCCACGTAATACCAAACGGCAAAAATCTCCCAGAGATCTCCATCTCAACATCAAGACCCAGCTTCACCCAACGATCAGCAAGCTACAGTGCTGGACACCCTATGCCAAACAACTAGCTAGACAGGAACACAACCCCATCCATTAGCAGAGAGGCTGCCTAAAATCATAATAAGGCCACAGACACCCCAAAATACACCAGCAGACGTGGACGTGCCCACCAGAAAGACAAGATCTAGCCTCATCCACCAGAACTCAGGCACTAGTTCCCTCCACCAGGAAGCCTACACAACCCACTGAACCAACCTTAGCCACTGGGGACAGATACCAAAAACAACGGGAACTACGAACCTGCAGCCTGTGAAAAGAAGACCCCAAACACAGTAAGATAGGCAAAATGAGACGACAGAAAAACACACAGCAGATGAAGGAGCAGGCTCAAAACACACTGGACTTAACAAATGAAGAGGAAATAGGTAGTCTACCTGAAAAAGAATTCAGAATAATGATAGTAAGGATGATCCAAAATCTTGGAAATAGAATAGACAAAATGCAAGAAACATTTAACAAGGATGTAGAAGAACTAAAGAGGAACCAAGCAATGATGAAGAACACAATAAATGAAATTAAAAATACTCTAGATGGGATCAATAGTAGAATAACTGAGGCAGAAGAAAGGATAAGTGACCTGGAAGATAAAATGGTGGAAATAACTACTACAGAGCAGGATAAAGAAAAAAGAATGAAAAGAACTGAGGACAGTCTCAGGGACCTCTGGGACAACATTAAACGCTCCAACATTCGAATTATAGGGGTACCAGAGGAAGAAGAGAAAAAGAAAGGGACTGAGAAAATTTTTGAAGAGATTATAGTTGAAAACTTCCCTAATATGGGAAACGAAATAGTTAATCAAGTCCTGGAAGCACAGAGAGTCCCATACAGGATAAACCCAAGGAGGAACACGCCAAGACACATATTAATCAAACTGTCAAAAATTAAATATAAGGAAAACATATTAAAGGCAGCAAGGGAAAAAAAACAAATAACACACAAGGGAATCCCCATAAGGTTAACATCTGATCTATCAGCAGAAACTCTGCAAGCCAGAAGGGAGTGGCAGGATATACTTAAAGTGATGAAGGAGAAAAACCTACAACCAAGATTACTCTACCCAGCAAGGATCTCATTCAGATTCGATGGAGAAATTAAAACCTTTACAGACAAGCAAAAGCTGAGAGAGTTCAGCACCACCAAACCAGCTTTACAACAAATGCTAAAGGAACTTCTCTAGGCAAGAAACACAAGAGAAGGAAAACACCTACAATAACAAACCCAATACATTTAAGAAAATGGGAATAGGAACATACATATCGATAATTACCTTGAATGTAAATGGATTAAATGCTCCCACCAAAAGACACAGGCTGGCTGAATGGATACAAAAACAAGACCCATATATATGCTGTCTACAAGAGACCCACTTCAGACCTAGAGACACATACAGACTGAAAGTGAGGGGATGGAAAAAGATATTCCATGCAAATGGAAATCAAAAGAAAGCTGGAGTAGCAATTCTCATATCAGACAAAATAGACTTTAAAATAAAGACTATTACAAGAGACAAAGAAGGACACTATATAATGATCAAGGGATCGATCCAAGAGGAAGGTATAACAATTGTAAATATTTATGCACCCAACATAGGAGCACCTCAATACATAAGGCAAATACTAACAGCCATAAAAGGGGAAATTGACAGCAACACAATCATAGTAGGGGACTTTAACACCCCACTTTCACCAATGGACAGATCATCCAAAATGAAAATAAATAAGGAAACACAAGCTTTAAATGATACATTAAACAATATGGACTTAATTGATATTTATAGGACATTCCACCCAAAAACAACAGAATACACATTTTTCTCAAGTGCTCATGGAACATTCTCCAGGATAGATCATATCTTGGGTCACAAATCAAGCCTTGGTAAATTTTAAAAAATTGAAATCGTATCAAGTATCTTTTCCGACCACAACGCTATGAGACTAGATATCAATTACAGGAAAAGATCTGTAAAAAATACAAACACATGGAGGCTACACAATACATTACTTAATAACGAAGTGATTACTGAAGAAATCAAAGGGGAAATCAAAAAATACCTAGAAACAAATGACAACGGAGACACGACGACCCAAAGCCTATGGGACACAGCAAAAGCAGTGCTAAGAGGGAAGTTTATAGCAATACAAGCCTACCTCAAGAAACAGGAAACATCTCGAATAAACAACCTAACCTTGCACCTAAAGCAATTAGAGAAAGAAGAACAAAAAAACCCCAAAGCCAGCAGAAGGAAAGAAATTATAAAGATCAGGTCAGAAATAAATGAAAAAGAAATGAAGGAAACAATAGCAAAAATCAATGAAACTAAAAGCTGGTTCTTTGAGAAGATAAACAAAATTGATAAACCATTAGCCAGACTCATCAAGAAAAAAAGGGAGAAGACCCAGATCAATAGAATTAGAAATGAAAAAGGAGAAGTAACCACTGACACTGCAGAAATACAAACGATCATGAGAGATTACTACAAGCAACTCTATGCCAATAAAATGGACAACCTGGAAGAAATGGACAGATTCTTAGAAATGCACAAACTGCCGAGACTGAACCAGGAAGAAATAGAAAATATGAACAGACCAATCACAAGCACTGAAATTGAAACTGTGATTAAAAACCTTCCAACAAACAAAAGCCCAGGACCAGATGGCTTCACAGGTGAATTCTATCAAACATTTAGAGAAGAGCTAACACCTGTCCTTCTCAAACTCTTCCAAAATATTGCAGAGGGAGGAACACTCCCAAACTCATTCTACGAGGCCACCATCACCCTGATACCAAAACCAGACAAAGATGTCACAAAGAAAGAAAACTACAGGCCAATATCACTGATGAACATAGATGCAAAAATCCTCAACAAAATACTAGCAAACAGAATCCAACAGCACATTAAAAGGATCATACACCATGATCAAGTGGGGTTTATCCCAGGAATGCAAGGATTCTTCAATATACGCAAATCAATCAATGTGATACACCATATTAACAAATTGAAGGAGAAAAATCATATGATCATCTCAATAGATGCAGAGAAAGCTTTTGACAAAATTCAACACCCATTTATGATAAAAGCCCTGCAGAAAGTAGGCATAGAGGGAACTTTCCTCAACATAATAAAGGCCATATATGACAAACCCACAGCCAACATTGTCCTCAATGGTGAAAAACTGAAACCATTTCCACTAAGATCAGGAACAAGACAAGGTTGCCCACTCTCACCACTATTATTCAACATAGTTCTGGAAGTCCTAGCCACAGCAATCAGAGAAGACAAAGAAATAAAAGGAATCCAAATTGGAAAAGAAGAAGTAAAGCTGTCACTATTTGCAGATGACATGATACTATACATAGAGAATCCTAAAGATGCTACCAGAAAACTCCTAGAGCTAATCAATGAATTTGGTAAAGTAGCAGGATACAAAATTAATGCACAGAAATCTCTTGCATTTCTATACACTAATGACGAAAAATCTGAAAGTGAAATTAAGAAAACACTCCCATTTACCATTGCAACAAAAAGAATAAAATATCTAGGAATAAACCTACCTAAGGAGACAAAAGACCTGTATGCAGAAAATTATAAGACACTGATGAAAGAAATTAAAGATGATACAAATAGATGGAGAGATATACCATGTTCCTGGATTGGAAGAATCAACATTGTGAAAATGACTCTACTTCCCAAAGCAATCTACAGATTCAATGCAATCCCTATCAAACTACCACTGGCATTTTTCACAGAACTAGAACAAAAAATTTCACAATTTGTATGGAAACACAAAAGACCCCGAATAGCCAAAGCCATCTTGAGAACAAAAAATGGAGCTGGGGGAATCAGGCTCCCTGACTTCAGACTATATTACAAAGCTTCAGTAATCAAGACAGTTTGGTACTGGCACAAAAACAGAAATATAGATCAATGGAACAGGGTAGAAAGCCCAGAGATAAACCCACACACATATGGTCACCTTATCTTTGATAAAGGAGGCAAGCATATACAGTGGAGAAAAGACAGCCTCTTCAATAAGTGGTGCTGGGAAAATTGGACAGGAACATGTAAAAGTATGAAATTAGAACACTCCCTGACACCATGCTCAAAAATAAACTCAAAATGGATTAAAGACCTAAGTGTAAGGGCGGACACTATCAAACTCTTAGAGGAAAACATAGGCAGAACACTCTATGACATACATCACAGCAAGATTCTTTTTGACCCAGCTCCCAGAGAAATGGAAATAAGAACACAAATAAACAAATGGGACCTAATGAAACTTAAAAGCTTTTGCACAGCAAAGGAAACCATAAACAAGACCAAAAGACAACCCTCAGAATGGGAGAAAATATTTGCAAATGAAGCAACTGACAAAGGATTAATCTCCAAGATTTACAAGCAGCTCATGCAGCTCAATAACAAAAAAACGAACAACCCAATCCAAAAATGGGCAGAAGATCTAAATAGACATTTCTCCAAAGAAGATATACAGATTGCCAACAGACACATGAAAGAATGCTCAACATCATTAATCATTAGAGAAATGCAAATCAAAACTACAATGAGATATCATCTCACACCGGTCAGAATGGCCATCATCAAAAAATCTAGAAACAATAAATGCTGGAGAGGGTGTGGAGGAAAGGGAACACTCTTGCACTGCTGGTGGGAATGTAAATTGATACAGCCACTATGGAGAACAGTATGGAGGTTCCTTAAAAAACTACAAATAGAACTACCATACGACCCAGCAATCCCACTACTGGGCATATACCCTGAGAAAACCATAGGTCAAAAAGAGTCATATACCAAAATGTTCATTGCAGCTCTATTTACAATAGCCAGGACATGGAAGAAACCTAAATGTCCATCGACAGATGAATGGATAAAGAAGATGTGGCACATATATACAATGGAATATTACTCAGCCATAAAAAGAAATGAAATGGAGGTATTTGTAATGAGGTGGATGGAGTTAGAGTCTTTCATACAGAGTGAAGTAAGTCAGAAAGAGAAAAACAAATACAGTATGCTAACACATATATACGGAATCTAAGGGAAAAAAAAAAAAAAGGCCATGAAGAACCTAGTGGCAAGACGGGAATAAAGACACAGACCTACTAGAGAATGGACTTGAGGATATGGGGAGGGGGTGGGGTGAGATGTGACAGGGTAAGAGAGTGTCATGGACATATATACACTACCAAATGTAAAATAGATAACTAGTGGGAAGCAGCCGCACAGCACAGGGAGATCAGCTCGGTGCTTTGTGACCACCTAGAGGGGTGGGATGGGGAGGGTGGGAGGGAGGGAGATGCAAGAGGGAAGAGAAATGGGAACATATTGTATATGTATAACTGATTCACTTTGTTATAAAGCAGAAGCTAACACACTATTGTAAGGCAATTATACTTCAATAAAGATGTTTAAAAAAAAAGTCTTATATTCCAACGAAAACCAGCTCAAAACTATCATAGGTAAAATTATAATCACAAATCAAAACTATAATAACAGCAAACTCCTAACAGGAAGTACGCATGATCTAGATGAAGAAAAATATAAAACTTAATAGAGGATATAAAAAGGCTTGCTGAGAACACTCCATACTATAAATATATCCATTTCCCTTGCATTCATCTGTAGATTTAATGAAATCTCAACAATAACTATAACTGATTTCTTTTTTTGGAACGTGACTTGATTTTCAGTTTCACTGAAAGAGTGACTGTGAAATTGATCAGCCAAAAAAAAGAAGTGTTGTATGGGAAGACTTAGCTCTGGTAGCCAACCTATAAGACAGACCCCAGTGATCACTGTCTGCCTCTTGGCTTTCATACCCTTGTGTATTCCCCTCCTATATTGTACCAGGGTAGGGCTGCCAGATAAAATATAGAATTCTCAGTTAAATTTGAACTTCAGACAAACAATGCATAATTTTAAAATGTTGCACAGGGCATACTTACATAGGCATACCTTATTTTATTGTGCTTTGCTTTATTGTACTTCACAGATACTGTGTTTTTTTACAAATTAAAGGTTTGTGATAACCCTGTGTTGAACAGTCCTGTTGGTGCCATTTTTCCAAGAGCATTTGCTCATATTGTGTCTCTGTGTCACATTTTGGTAATTCTCACAGTATTTCAAACTTTTTCATTTTTATCATACCTGTTATGGTGATCTGTGATCAGTGATCTTTGATGTTACCATTATAATTGTTCTGGGGCGCCACAAGCTGCACTTATATAAGATGGCAAACTTAGTTGATAAATGTGTGTGTTCTGACTGCTCTACCCAGCAGCTGTTCCCCCATCTCTCTCTCTGTTTCCTTGGGCCTCCCTATTCCCTGAGACACAACAATATTGAAATTAAGCCAATCAATAACCCTACAATGGCCTCTGAGTGTTCAAGTGAAAGGAAGAGTTGCACATCTCTCACTTTAAATCAAAGGCTGGAAATGATTGAGCTTGGTGAGGAAGGCAGTCAAAAGCCCAGATAGACTTGAAAGCTAGGCCTCTTGCACCAGTTAGCTAAGTTATGAATGCAAAGGAAAAGTTCTTGAAGGAAATTAAAAGTGTTACTGTAGTGAATACACAAATGATAAGAAAGCAAAACAGCCTTACTGATGATAGAGAGAAAGTTTTATTGGTCCAGATAGAAGATCAATCCAGCCCCAACATTCCCTTCAGCCAAAGCCTAATCCAGAGCAAGGCCCTAACACTGTTCAATTCTGTGATGGCTGAGAGAGTGAGGAAGCTACAGAAGAAAAGTTTGAAGCCAGTCAAGGTTGGTTCATGAGGTTTAAGGAAAGAAGCCATCTCCATAACATAAAAGTGCAAGGTAAAGCAGCGAGGGCTGATGTAGAAGCTGCAGCAAGTTATCCAGAAGATCTAGCTAAGCTAACTAATGAAGGTGGCTACACTAAGCAACAGAGTTCAATGTAGATGAAACAGCTTTATATTGGAAGAAGATGCTCTCTATGACTTTCATAGCTAGAGAGGAGAAGTCAATATCTGGCTTCAAAGATTCAAAGGACAAGCTGATTTTCTTATTAGGGGCTAATGCAGCTGGTGACTTTAAGTTAAAGCCAATACTCATTTACCATTCTGAAAATCCTAGGGCCCTTAAGAATTATGCTAAATCTACTCTGCCTGTGCTGTGTAAATGGAACAACAAAGCCTGGATGGCATCACATCAGTTGACCACATGTTGTACTGAATATTTTGAGCCCACTGTTGAGACCTACTGCTCAGAACAGAAGATTCATTTCAAAATATTACTTTTATTGACAATGGACCCAGTCACCCAAGAGCTCTGATGGAGATGTACAACAAGATTCATGTGTTTTTTTTTGTTTTTTGTTTTGGCTGCGCCGAGTGGCATGTGAGATCTTAGTTCCCTGACCAGAGGTCAAATCCGTGCCCTCTGTATTGGGAGCACTGAGTCTTAACCACTGGACCACGAGGGAAGTCCCTCATGTTGTTTTCATGCCTGCTAGCATAATATCCATTCTGCTGCCCATGGATCAAGGAGTAATTAACAGTTTCAAGTCTTATTATTTAAGAAACACATTTTGTAAGGTTATAGCTGCCATAGATAGTGATTCCTCTGATGGATCTGGGTAAACTAAATAGAAAGCTTTCTGGAAGGGATTCACCATTCTAGATGCCATTAAGAACATTTGTGGAGACACTGCTTTGGGAAAGATCCCCGGGTGTTCTCCTTACTAGCTGCAAGTAATAAATCCATCTTTCCTCCTCCCGAAAGGAAAAAAAAAAAAAAAAGAACTTTCGTGATTCATGGGAAGAGTTCACTATATCAGTATCCATAGGAGTTTGGAAGAAGTTCATTCCAACCCTCATGGATGACTTTGAGGAGTTAAAGGCTTCAATAGATGTGGTAGCAAGAAATAGCAAGAGAACTAGAATTAGAAGTGGAGCCTGAAGATGTGACTGACTTGCTGCCATCTCATGATAAAACTTGAATGGATGAAGAGTTGTTTCTTATGGATGAACAAAGAAAGTGATTTCTTGAAATGGAATCTACTCCTGGTGAAGCTGCTGTGAAGATTGTTGAAATGACCACAGAGGATTTAGAATACAGTAAGTCCCCTAAGTATGAACCTTCAAGTTGTGAACTTTCAAAGATGCGAACGTGAATTTGCATGTCCAGTCATGTAAATAAGTTCACGTGTCTGGCGTACATTGTCACGTGCATGCATCCTCTACAAGTGGTTGTGCTTTTGTGTACTTTACAGTACTGTATAGAGTACAGTAGTACAGTATCTTTATTTCAAGCCCAGGATGTCCAGAAACAAGCGTAAAAGCAGCGGTGATGTAGCTGGTACTGCTAAGAAGCATCAAGCGATAACGATGTAAACAAACTGAAAATAATTGAGAGAGTGGAGAGAGGCAAAAAGATGGTAGCTGTCACTCATTATTATAACATGAATCGTTCCACCATTGGCACAATTCTAAAGAACAAGGACAAGATCATGGAACATGTGAAGTCTGCTCTGCCAGTGATGTTGACAATAATATTGAAGAAGTGTGGACAAGTGATGGAGGAGATGGAGAAGCTTCTCAGTGTGTGGATGCAGGATCAGCATCAGCCTCGAGTCCTGCTCAGCTTAATGCTGATTCAAGAGAAAGCTAAAAGCCTTTATGAAGACTTCAAGAAGAAGCACAGCAAATAATCAGAGGGTGCATCTTTTCATGCCAGCCATGGCAGGTTTCATTGGTTCAAAGCTAGAGCCAACCTTCACAATGTAAAGGTAAATGGCGAGAAACTGGGGAGGTCAAGATGGAGGAGTAGGAGGACATGGAGTTTGCATCTCCTCACAACTAGGGCACCTACCAGGTACTGGTGGGGGACCTCGGACACCTAAGGGGATGGGAGGAACCCCCAAACAACCGGGTAGGATGTAGGGGGGGAGAAGTGGGGAGGAGAAGTGGAGGCGGGACAGGACCAGTGCCCCTGAGGGGCGGCTGGGGGAGGGGAGGGGTTCCCACGCTCGGGAGGGGCCCACCCACGGTGCAATCAGTGGGATTGGAAAGAGACCCCTGAGGGATAGGAGGGAATGGGCCAGTATTTCCCCCACCCATTTGGGCCCCAGGGAGCCTGCTGAGGTCCTGATCTTCTGCCCTCTGAGGCCCCCCTCTGGCTGCACCCCATGTCAAAGCCCTGCCCCCCATGGCCAAGGCCTTTTCTGTTTGTTTGGGTTTTTTTTTTGTTTTTTGTTTTGCTGTTGTGGTTCTATTTTACCCTGCTGTTGTTGTTTCACTTATATTGCTATTTTTTCTAATAAATTTTTTTAATTTTCTAATTTTATTTTATTTTTTATTCTTTGTTATTGTTCTGCCCCCCGCCCCTTTTTGTTTTGGTCGAGCCAAGCAGCTTGCAGGATCTTGGCTCCCAGACTTGGGGTTGGGCCTGAGCTCCTGTGGTGGGAGGGCCGAGTCCAAACCACTGGACTAACAGAGAACTTCAGACCCCAGGGAATATTAATCAGGGTGAGGTCTCCTGGAGGTCCTCATCTTAGAACCAAGACCCGGCTCTACCCAACTGCCTGCAAACCCCAATGCTGGATGCCTCAGGCCAGTCACTAAGACAGGAACACAGCCCCACTCATCAAAAAAAAAATGAGGTGACAAAAATATGTTACAGATGAAGGAGCAAGGTGAAAACCTAGAAGACCAAATAAATGAAGAGGAAATAGGCAACCTACCTGAAAAAGAATTCAGAGTAATGATAGTAAAGGTGATCCAAAATCTCGGAAATAGAATGGAGGCACGGATTGAGAAAATACAAGAAATGTTTAACAAAGACCTAGAAGAACTAAAGAACAAACAGTGATGAACAACACAATAACTGAAATGAAAAATACTCTAGAAGGAATCAATAGTAGAATAACTGAGGCAGAACAACGAATAAGTGAGCTGGAAGATAGAATGGTGGAAATAACTGCTGAGGAGCAGAATGAAGAAAAAAGAATGGAAAGAATTGAGGACAGTCTCACTCTGGGACAACATTAAATGCACCAACATTCGAATTATAGGGGTCCCAGAAGAAGAAGAGAAAGAGAAAGGGTCTGAAAAAATATTTGAAGAGATTATAGTCAAAAACTTCCCTAACATGGGAAAGGAAATAGCCACCCAAGTCCAGGAAGCACAGAGAGTCCCATGCAGGATAAACTGTAGGAGAAACACACCAAGACACACATATTAATCAAACTAACAAAAATTAAATTCAAAGAAAAAAATTAAAAGCAGCAAGGGAAAAGCAACAAATAACATACAAGGGAATCCCCATAGGTTATTGCTGATTTTTCAACAGAAACTCTGCAGGCCAGAAGGGAGTGGCAGGATATATATAAAGTGATGAAAGGGAAAAACCTACAACCAAGATTACCCAGCAAGGATCTCATTAAGATTCAATGGAGAAATCAAAGCTTTACAGACAAGCAAAAGCTAAGAGAATTCAGCACCACCAAACCAGCTTTGTAGCAAATGCTAAAGGAACTTCTCTAAACAGGAAACACAAGAGAAGAAAAAGGCAGGAACTTCCCTAGTGGTCCAGTTGTTAAGAATCCGCCTTCCAATGCAGGGGATGCAGGTTTGGGCCCTGGGTGGGGAACTAAGATCCCACATGCTGCAGGGCAACTAAGCCAGCATGCTCTGGAGCCTGTGCACCACAACTAGAGAGAAGCCTGCACACTGCAAAGAAGAGCCTGCATGCCGCAACTGAAGACCCAATGCAGCCAGATAAATAAAATAAATATATAGATAGATAGATAATATTAAAAAAAAGACCCACAAAAACAAACCCAAAGCAAGAAAATGGTAATAGGAACATACATATCAATAATTACCTCAAATGTAAATGGGTTGAATGCTCCAACCAAAACACACAGGCTGGCTGAATGGATACAAAAACAAGACCCATATACATACTGTCTACAAGAGACCCACCTCAGACCTAGGGACACATACAGACTGAAAGTGAGGGGATGGAAAAAGATATTCCATGCAAATGGAAATCAAAAAAAAGCTGGAGTAGCAATACTCACATCAGATAAAATAGACTCTAAAATAAAGACTGTTACAAGAGATAAGAAAAGACACCACATAATGATCAAGGGATCAACCCAAGAAAAAGATATAACAATTATAAATATTTATGCACCCAACATAGGAGCACTTCAATACATAAGGCAAATGCTAACAGCCATAAAAGGGGAAATCGATAGTAACACAATAATAGTGGGGGACTTTAACACCCCACTTACACCAATGGACAGATCTTCCAGACAGAAAATAAATAAGGAAACACAAGCTTTAAATGACACAATAGACCAGATAGATTTAACTGATATTTACAGGACATTCCACCCAAAAGCAGCAGAATACAGTTTCTTCTCAAGCGCACAGAGAACATTCTCCAGGATAGATCACATCCTGGGTCATAAATCAAGCCTTGGAAAATTTAAGAAAACTGAAATCATATCAAGCATCTTTTCTGACCACAGTGCTATGAAATAAGAAATCAATTACAGGAAAAAAACCTGTAAAAAACACAAATACATGGAGTATAAACAGTGCGCTGCTAAATAACCAAGAGATCACTGAAGAAATCAAAGAGGAAATAAAAAAAGTACATAGAAACACATGAAAATGAAAACTCAAATGACCCAAAACCTATGGGGCGCAGTAAAAGCAGTTCTAAGAGGGAAGTTTATAGCAATTCAATCTCACCTCAAGAAACAAGAAAAATCTCAAATAAACAATCTAACCTTACACCGAAAGGAACTAGAGAAAGAAGAACAAACAAAACCCAAAGTTAGCAGATGGAAAGAAATCATAAAGATCAGAGCAGAAATAAATGAAATAGAAACAAAAAAAACAATAGCAAAGATCAATAAAACTAAAAGCTGGTTCTCTGAGAAGATAAACAAAATTGATAAACCATTAGCCAGACTCATCAAGAAAAAGATGGAGAGGACTCAAATCAATAAAATTAGAAATGGAAAAGGAGAAATTACAACAGACACCGCAGAAATACAAGGCATCCTAAGAGACTACTAGAAGCAAATCTATGCCAATAAAATGGACAACCTGGAAGAAATGGACAAATTCTTAGAAAGGTATAACCTTCCAAGACTGAACCAGGAAGAAATAGAAAATATGAACAGACCAATCACAAGTAATGAAATTGAAACTGTGATTAAAAATCTTCCAGGAAACAAAAGTCCAGGACCAGATGGCTTCACAGGTGAATTCTATCAAACATTTAGAGAAGAGCTAACACCCATCCTTCTCAAACTCTTCCAAAAAATTGCAGAGGAAGGGACACTCCCAAACTCATTCTATGAGGCCACCATCACCCTGATACCAAAACCAGACAAAGATACTACAAAAAAAGAAAATTACAGACCAATATCACTGATGAATATAGATGCAACAATCCTCAACAAAATACTAGCAAACAGAATCCAACAACATATTAAAAGGATCATACATCATGATCAAGTGGGATTTATCCCAGGGATGCAAAGATTCTTCAATATACGCAAATCAATCAATGTGATACACCATGCTAACAAATTGAAGAATAAAAACCATATGATCATCTCAATAGATGCAGAAAAAGCTTTTGACAAAATTCAACACCCATTTATGATAAAAACTCTCCAGAAAGTGGGATAGAGGGAACCTACCTCAATGTAATAAAGGTCATATATGACAAACCCATAGCAAACATCATTCTCAATGGTGAAAAACTGAAAGCATTTCCTCTAAGATCAGGAGCAAGACAAGGATGTCCACTCTCACCACTATTATTCAACATAGTTTTGGAAGTCCTAGCCATGGCAATCAGAGAAGAAAAAGAAATAAAAGGAATACAAATTGGAAAAGAAGAAGTAAAACTGTCACTGTTTGCAGATGACATGATACTATACATAGAGAATCCTAAAGATGCCACCAGAAAACTACTAGAGCTAATCAATGAATTTGGTAAAGTTGCAGGATACAAAATTAATGCACAGAAATCTCTTGCATTCCTATACACTAATGATGAAAAATCTGAAAGAGAAATTAAGGAAACACTCCCATTTACCATTGCAACAAAAAGAATAAAAAACCTAGGAATAAAGCTACCTAGGGAGACAAAAGACCTGTATGCAGAAAACTATAAGACACTGATGAAAGCAATTAAAGATGATACCAACAGATGGAGAGATATACCATGTTCTTGGATTGGAAGAATCAATATGGTGAAAATGACTATACTACCCAAAGCAATCTACAGATTCAATGCCATCCCTATCAAATTGCCAATGGCGTTTTTTACAGAACTAGAACAAAAAATCTTAAAATTTGTATGGGGACACAAAAGACCCCGAATAGCCAAAGTGGTCTTGAGGGAAAAAAACAGAACTGGAGGAATCAGACTCCCTGACTTCAGACTATACCACAAAGCTACAGTAATCAAGACAATATGGTACTGGCACAAAAACAGAAACATATATCAATGGAACAAGATAGAAAGCCCAGAGATAAACCCATGCACCTATGGTCACCTAATCTATGACAAAGGAGGCAAGGATATACAATGGAGAAAAGACATCCTCTTCAATAAGTGGTGCTGGGAAAACTGGACAGCTACATGTAAAAGAATGAAATTAGAACACTCCCTAACACCATGCACAAAAATAAAGTCAAAATGGGTTAAAGACGTAAATGTAAGACCAGACACTATAAAACTCTTAGAGGAAAACAGAGGAAGAACACTCTTTGACATAAATCACAGCAAGATCTTTTTTGACCCATTTCCTAGAGAAATGGAAATAAAAACAAAAATAAACAAATGGGACCTAATGAAACTTAAAACCTTTTGCACAGCAAAGGAAACTATAAACAAGATGAAAAGACAACCCTCAGAATGGGAGAAAATATTTGCAAACGAATCAATGGACAGAGGATTAATCTCCAAAATATATTATCAGCTCATGCAGTTCAATATCAAAGAAACAAACAACCCAATCCAAAACTGGGCAGAAGACCTAAATAGACATTTCTCCAAAGAAGACATACAGATGGCCAAGAAGCACATGAAAAGCTGCTCAGCATCACTAATTATCAGAGAAATGCAAATCAAAACTGCAGTGAGGCATCACCTCACACTGGTCAGAATGGCCATCATCAAAAATCTACAAACAGTAAATGCTAGAGAGAGTGTGGAGGAAAGGGAACCCTTTTGCACTGTTGGTGGGAATGTAAATTGATACAGCCACTATGGAGAACAGTATGGAGGTTCCTTAAAAAACTAAAAATAGAATTACCATATGATCCAGCAATCCCACTACTGGGCGTATACCCAGAGAAAACCATAATTCAAAAAGACACATGCACCCCAGTGTTCATTGCAGCACTATTTACAATAGCCAGGTCATGGAAGCAACCTAAATGCCCATCGACAGATGAATGGATAGAGAAGATGTGGCATGTACATACAATGGAATATTACTCAGCCATAAAAAGGAATGAAATTGGGTCATTTGTAGAGATGTGGATGAACCTAGGATCTGTCATACAGAGTGAAGTAAATCAGAACTAGAAAAACAAATATCGTATATTACTGCATATATGTGGGATCAGAAAAATAGTACAGATGAACCTATTTCCAGGGCAGGAATAGAGATGCAGATGTAGAGAAAGGACATGTGGACACAGGGTGGGAAAGGGAGGGTGGGATGAATTGGGAGATTAGGTTTGACATAAATACACTACTGTGTGTAAAATAGATAGCTAGTGGGAACCTGCTATAAAGCACAGGGAGCTCAGTTTGGTGCTCTGTGATGACCTAGCTGGGTGGGATGGGGGGTGTGGGAGGGAGGTCCAAGAGGGAGAGGATATATATATACATATAGCTGATTCACTTCGTTATACAGCAGAAACTGACACAACATTGTAAAGCAATTTTACTCCAATTTAAAAAAAAAAGTATGTGGTTAAGTAGTGAATGCAGGTATGGTAGCTGCCCAGGAATTTCCGGAAACATTTTGAGAAATTATGGATGAAGGCACAGGTTTTCAATGTGGATGAGACAGGGCTGTGCTGGAAGAGGATGCCAGACCAAAGTTATATCAGTAAGGAGGAAAAGTGGTTGCCAGGCTATAAAGCAGCAAAGGATAGGCTAACTCTGTTGTTTGGTGGCAATGCTGAAGCCTCTCTTAGTTTATCATTTAGAGAACCCAAGAGCCCTTAAAAACATAGTCAAGGGCTCTCTTCCTGTTGTGTGGAAGAGTAACCCCAAAGCCTGGATTACACAGGCCATTTTCTACCACTGGTTTTTCCACCACTTTATCCCAGAGGTAGAGAAATATTGCTTGGAGAAGGACATCCCATTCAACATTCTTTTGGTGCTCAACCGTGCTCTGGGCTACCCCCATTCATGGATGACTTTCATCCCAACGTCAAAGTAGTGCATCTGCCATCGAATACTATGTCACTCATCCAACCTATGGACCAGGGAGTTATAGTGACTTTCAGGAAATATTATTTACGTCACACTTTTTGTCAGGCAGTAAAGGCAAGTGACGAATCAGAAACAATCTTGTGACAATTTTGGAAGGACTATAACATCTACAAGGCCATAAAAACCATTGATTTTACTTGGTGTGAGGTTATGGCCGTCACCATGAATAGGGTTTGGAAGAACCTTTGTTCATGATTTTCGTGTATTTGAGAAGGTGGATGAGGAGTCCAAAGAGCTCTTCAGCAACTTAGTGACCCTCAGAGAGAAGGCAGAGCTAGATCTGCAAGAGGACGACTTCATTGAACTCCTGGCTGTGCAACACGAAGAGCATACTAGTGAAGACCTGGTGGAATTGGAGGCCCAGAGAAAGGACGAAGAGAGACAAGAGGAAGAAGAAGTAATTGAAGAACCGAAGAGATTCATGACGCAGGAAATGGCAAGGGGATTTTCATTATTTGAGGAGGCACTGTTAGTTTTTGAGGCACAGGACCCGAACGTAGAATGGTACACGAAGGTTGCAGCAGCCGTTCAGAATGCAATCCAATGCTACCGTGTCATTTCTGACAAGAAAAAAAGAACTACTACTCAGACATCACTGGATCGTTTTTTCAAGAGGATAGATAGAATTGAATCCAGCAAGGAACCAGAATCTGTGCTGACGGTGTCAGGCGTGAGTGAAATTGCAGCTTGCCCTCTGTCTCCTATTGCTGGTGTTCCCACCACCTCTCCCTCCTCCAGTCAGTAACTCTTCTCGCCTGTTCACTCGATGCCAGCCCCTGTATGCCAGCTGTTGTACTATACTACTGTACTTTTCAAGGTACTGTACTGTAAGATTAAAAATGTTTTCTTTATTTTTCGTGTTTGTTTTTTATGTATTATTTGTGTGAAAAGTATTATAAACCTATTACAGTCCAGTACTATATAGCCAATTGTGTCAGTTGGGTATCTGGGCTAACTTTGTTGGACTTAACGAACAAATTGGACTTACGAACGCGCTCTCGGAACAGAACTCATTCGCATGTAGGGGACTTACTGTATTACATAAATTTAGTTGATAAAGCAGTGCCAGTGTTTAAGAGGATTGACTCCAGTTTTGAAAGAAGTTCTGTGGGTAAAATGCTATCCAACAGCATTGCAGGCTACAGAGGAATCATTCGTGAAAGAAAGAGTCAGTTGATGTGGCAAGCTTCGTGGTTGTCTCATTCTAAGAAACTGCCATAGCTACCCCAGCCTTCAGCAACCACCACCCTGATCAGTCAGCAGCCATCAACACCGAGGCAGGACCTTCACCAGCAAAGAAACTTACCACTCACTGAAGGCTCGGATGGTGGGTAACATATTTTAGTGATAAAGTATTTTTTAATTAAGATATGTGCATTGTTTTTTCAGACATAATGCTATTGCACACTTACTAGACTACATTATAGCTTAAACATAACTTTTACGTGCACTAGGAAACCAAAAATTCATGTGACTCACTTTATTGCGATATACTAAATTTTGATGTTTATCTGAAAATTATATTTAACTGAGAATGCTATACTTTTCTTTGTTAAATCTGGAACACTATTGATTTACAAATTCATTGGTCTGTGTGACCCGTAACATATGACACAGGTAAGGATATGTCAGCTTCAAGATTAGGTTATAAAAGACAGACTTCTGCCTTGGACATCCCCCCATCCCCTGGTCTCTCACCCTGGAGGATGCAAGCTGCCATATTGTGAGCAGCCCTGTGGAAAGACCTACGTGGCAAGGAACTAAAACCTCTGGCCAGCATCAAGTGAGGAACCAATCCCTGTCAACAAGAACAATGTAGGTGAGCTTAGAAGTGGCTCCTTCAGCCCTGTCAAGCCTTGAGATGACTTCAGCCCCATCCTACACCTGGATAGCCACCTTGTGAGACTCTGAGGCAGAACCACCCAGCTAAGCTGCCCCCAGATTCCTTACAATTGTGTGAGGTAATGTTGTTTTATGATGCTGAATTTAGGGGTTACTTGTTATGCAGCAGTAGATAACTAATACACTGACCCAACTGGATATTTAATCATGAAGCTATTTGGTATGTTATGTCAAGAAATCTACACTTCAGTGGAATAGTATTGGGAGTCTAAAAATAGAATGTGTATATGGGAATTTTGTAAATGATACAGGCATTATTTCAAATCAATTGTGGAAAAGATTAATTAGTAAATAAATTATGTTAGGATAGTTGCCTAGCCATTTAGAACCTTGCCAAAAATAAAGATGATCTCCTGTCTCTGGACAAGGCTTTTATTTTTTATATTGTTATTATTTTTTTAAATATTTATTTATTTGGTTGTGCTGGGTCTTATTTCAGGCAGGCGGGATCCTTAGTTGCGGCTCATGGGCTCTTTAGTTGTGGCATGCGAACTCTCAGTTGCAGTATGCATGTGGGATCTAGTTCCCTGGCCAGGGAGCGAACCTGGGCCCCTTGCATTGGGAGCATGGAGTCTTAACCACTGTGCCACCAGGGAATTCCCTGGACAAGGCTTTTAAATGAAATGAAATGGAAATTTTAGGATACAAAAAAGCAAAAAACATTCAAACATTTAAAAATTTTTTCCTTTATTCTCTAAGACATTTCTAAGCAAAATTTTTGTGTTATTTGCATTGCATTTAGTCTCCTGCCAAAGGTGAGACTATCTCAAGTATTTGTGCAGTCCAGGGCCACCCAAGCTGACATGGCTTGCGTGGTCCTAGAGCTGGACAGCATTTGCTGGACAACCTACAGCCCAACTTCCCGGGCAGTATTGAGTGACAGCTTCAAGGAAGAGGGCAATGGGTTCTAATCCCTTTAATACCTCCACCAAGCAAATACTGTGGGTGCTTGGTGACAGTGTGTACTTAACTCTTATTCCTCACTTGAGGCAGTTTCAACATTGACATTCACACAACTTTGTAGCCTCATTCAAAGTACTTAGGGGCAAGTCTCTCTCAACTTTCTAATAGAAACATTAAATAGCAAGTAAGCATTAACAAAGAAAGATGTATGACTTCTCATGGACATTCTGCAAAACTGCATGTACTCTTTCCTTATTGATATATATGTATTTACTTTCTTGGAAAGGTCACACAAATCCTGGTAAAAATTACTTCATGATCATAATTTGTTAGCTTCATCTTCTTTCCAGAAGAAAAATGAAAAAAATATATACATCATAGTGTTAGAGACTTTGGCTAGAATTTCCTATAACATTAATTTTCTAAAAAAATTTTAATATAGGGTTTTTTTTTAAATACAGGAAAGCACAAAATGACCCATTACCCACAAAATGGCCCACTACACAGATAACCAATTGACATTAAAAAAGTAAGGCATGAAAGGAAATTCAAATATTCCAACAACCTTTTAGAAAAACAAGGATACTACAGTTAATATATACTTGGTGATACAATGAATCCCAGTTTTAGAAAATGTGTGTGGTAGAGAATATATCTTAAAATTGATGAATTATGTTTTCTTTACAACTTTTTTCCTTTGTATATTTTTTACATAGTTGATATGTAAAATGTATATACATTTTTGTAGCCTGTTCTTTTTTTTTACTTAATATTATCATATAAACATTACCTTAATGTTGTTAAAATTAATTATATTCTTAATGTAATTTATTTAATTAAATAAAACTTACTTTAAGCATTCCATTGTAACTAGTTAACCATTTTCCCATTGTTGACACTTAAGTTGTTTTCAGTGTTTGCTTTTATAATTAAGGATTTTACAGATATCATTGTGCATACAGTTTTGTTGACTTTCAGATTATGTCCCCATGATAATATACAGAAGTGAAATTCTTAAGGCTCTTACTACAACACAATATAAAGATGGCTATAGAAAATATAGGGCTAAGCTAGTGATACCTCAACTGAATTTGGGGCCCAACATTTCAGAGTTTTTCTGTTAACATAAATACAGGCAAGCAAAGAAAATAAATATTTAAGAGATTATTTATCAGACTCTTCTGGAATCTACTTTGTTCTAGACACTGTGCTAAGTTCTGTAGAGTATGAAGATCAATAAATAAAATTCCTTCTCTTAAGCTTACTATGATTATATTTACTAATATTACATTATTGTAATGTAATAATGTATTATAACCCACAGCCCATTATTCTAATTTAGTTTCATCTTGGTATTTAAAGTTCTTCAGGGTCATATTCCCATTTTGCTGTATGCTTTGGGCCTTTAAGCTACTTTAATATTGGCCTAAGCAAGATGTTTGGAAAGTGAAAAATAATATAATTCATGTCAAATTACAAATGAATCGTTTGGGGTAGATATGATTTTATATAACAGAAAGGCATAAATTACTATGGATTATGCTTCTAATAAATTAACAAAAGGTAACTGCATCAGGATTTTAGTGAACTCTGTACAAAAAATACTCACTTCAGTCACACTTTAAAGGAAATGATATTAGGCAAGAATTGTGGTGTGGAAGATGATATCCTAAAAATGACTTGAACTTCATGACATAGTCTTCCCATTCAACACAAAGGAGAATTATATGTTCTAATGCTGAAGGGTTCAGAGTGAGGCATTTATGGAATTATGAGTAGGCCATATCAATATGGCATGATATTGTCACACCCATCAGCTGCTTATCCATCCCTAATATTTCCAGGCCTTGAGCCAATGTATTCATTTAATCCAAATACCAACATTACCCGATAATGGTTCTGATTTTTTTAAAAATTCATTCATTCATTCATTTATTTATTTGACTGCATTGTGTTTTCGTTGCTGTGTGTGGGCTTTCTCTAGTTACGGCGAGCGGGGGCTACTCTTTGTTGCAGTGTGCGGGCTTCTCATTGAAGTGGCTTCTCTTGTTGTGGAGCACGGGCTCTAGGCACATGGGCTTCAGTAGTTGTGGCACGCAGGCTCAGTAGTTGTGTCTCGTGGGCTCTAGAGTGCAGGCTCAGTAGTTGTGGCACACGGGCTTAGTTCCTCCGCGGCATGTGGGATCTGCCCATGCCAGGGCTCGAACCCATGTCCCCTGCATTGGCAGGCGGATTCTTAACCACTGTGCCACCAGGGAAGTCCCAATAGTTCTGATTTGATGTAGGAGATATTCCTCTGCTAAGGAAGGTCCCATGATCCTTACAGGATGACAAAAGGCATAAAGAGAAAAAAAAGTTTTGAGTTTTTTTCCTATCGTCAGCACCTAGTTGAGTAGGACCAGATTTTTTTGATTTCCCGCATGATTGTTAGGTTCATTCAATTAAACATGCTGTACCTAGCAGTTTTTCCACAATTTCGGGTGCCCAGTATTCCTGTTGTGGTAGTTTTTTTCATTCTCCAAAGAGTTACTTAGGTCTACTTTTAAAAAAGCAGATTAAACGTGGGTAAAAAGAACATAACTTAGCTAGTAGTTCTTAACCTTTTTTGTGTCGTGGAATCCTTTTAGAATTTGATTTTTAAAAAACCATGAAAATGCACATACATGAAAATGTTACAAAGTTTCATAGAGTTCAAGGATTGCCTTGATCTATGGATGTCACAGGAGTCCATGGTCCCCTGTTGAGAACCCTCATCTAGAGGTTAGAGAGATTGTGTATTAACTATAGCTCTTCCCTGCCCCCCACCCAGATTTTCCTGAACAATACCATAGTTGGTTCTAGATTTGTCTTTGGAGACATACTGATTGAAGAAATCTGCTTTTCAGGTATGATCATTTCTAATAGACTCATAACTAGTTTCTCTGCCTTCAGTGAGGCCACTGAGAAGTTTTACAAAAGAGAAAAAAAAATGTGCTTAGATATTTGGAGTGCTCTTTATTCATCACATAAACTCTGTTAAAATCACTCTGTGAGGGACTTCCCTGGTGGTCCAGTGGCTAAGACTCTGTGCTCTCAGTGCAGGGGGCCCGGGTTTGATCCCTGGTCAGGGAGCTAGATCCCACGTGCTGCAACTAAGAGTTCACATGCTGCAACTAAAAGATCCCACATGCGGCAACGAAGATTGTGTGGCAACTAAGACCCAGCTCAGCCAAATAAATAAACAAATATTTTTAAAAAATCACTCTGTGAATTAGTTAAATTTTTAAAAAATAGACTTTATTTTTTTAGAGCAGTTTCAGATTCACAGCAAAATTGAGCAGAAAAGGCAAGATTTACCATATTCTTCCTTCCTGCCCACCCACAGCCTCCTCCACTATCAACATCCCCCCACCAGAGTGGTACATTTGTTACAATCATTGAACCTCATTGACGTATAATAATCACCCAGAGTCCACAGCATGCATTAGCTTTCCCTCTTTAGTGTTGTACATTCTATGGGTTTGACAAATGTATAATGATGTGTATCCACCATTATAGCATACGGAGTATTGTCACTGCACTAAAAGTCTTTTGTACTCCACCTCTTGGTCCCTCCTTCCACCCTAACCCTGGCAATCACTGATCTTTTTACTATCTCCATAGTTTTGCCTTTCCAGAATGTCATGTTGTTGGAATCATAGAGTATGTAGCTTTTACAGATTGGCTTTTTTTACTTAGTAACATGTACTTAAGTTTCCTCTGTGTCTTTTCATAGCTCATTTCTTTTTAACACTGAATAATATTCCATTGTCTGAATGTACCACAGATTGGGACTTCCCTGGCGGCCCAGTGGTTAAGACTCCACGCTTCCAATGAAGGGGGTGCGGGTTCAATCCCTGGTCAGGGAACAAAGATCCCACATGCCACGTGGCATGGCCAAAAATAAATAACTAAAATGTACCACAGTTTATTGATTTGCCTGCCGAAGGACATTTGATTGCTCCAACTTTTGGCAACTATGAATAAAGCTGCTATAAACATCTGTGTGCACGTTTTTATATACATATAAGTGTTTAAACTCCTTTGAGTAAATACCAGGGAGTGTGATTGCTGGATTATATGGTAAGAGGATGTGTTAATTAACTAGATGGGGAATCCTTTCACAAAGTATACGTGTATCAAATCACCACAGTGTATACTTTAAGTATGTTACAATTTTATATGTCAATTATACTTCAATATAAAGCTGATTTTTTTAAGTATTTTTTTTTTAAGTTTTGTAAGTAACTGTCAAACTGTCTTCCAAAGCAGTTGTACCATTTTGCAATGTATGAGAGTTCCTGTTGTTCTATGTATTTGCCAGCATTTAGTGTTGTCAGTGTTCTGGATTTCGGCCATTCTGGTAGTTGTGGCGATCTCACTGTTGTTTTAATTTGCATATCCCTGAAGACATATAATGTGATGGCATCTTTTCATATGCTTATTTTCCTTCTGTACATCTTTTTTGATGAGGTGTCTGTTAAGGTCTTTGGCCCATTTTTCAGTTGGGTTATTTGTTTTCTTATTGTTGCGTTTTAAGAGTTCTTTGTGTATTTTGGGCAACGGTCCTTTATCAGATGTGTCTTTTGCAAATATGTCTGTCTGTGGCTTCTCTTCTCATTCTCTTGACGTTGTCTTCCACAGAGCAGAAGTTTTTAATCTTAATGAAGTCTAGGTTATCAATTATCTCTTTCATGGATCATGCCTTTGGTGTATCTAAAAAGTTACCCCTATATCTAAGGTCAACTAGGATTTTTGCCTATGTTATCTTCTAGGAGTTTTATATTTTTGCATTTACATTTAGGCCTGTGATCCATTTTGATTTAGTTTTGGTGAAAGGTATGAGGTCTGTGTCTAGATTCCTTTTTTTTTTTTTTTTTGCATGTGTATGTCCAGTTGTTCCCAGTACCATTTGTTGAGAAGACTGTCTTTGCTCTATTATATTACCTTTGCTCCTTCATTGAAGATCAGTTGACTGTATTTATGTGGTTCAGTTTCTGGGCTCTGTACTCTGTTCCCTTGATCTATTTCTTTATTCTTATGCCCATACCACTCTGTTTTGATTACTGTAGCTTTATAGTAAATCCTGAAGTCTGGTGGTATCAATCTTCCAGTTTTGTTCTTCTCCTTCAATGTTGTGTTGGCTATTCTGGATCTTTGGCCTCTTCATAGAAACTTTAGAATCAGTTTGTCAACATCTACAAAAATAACTTCCTGGGATTTTTATTGTGATTGTGTTGAATCTATAGAGCAAGTTGGGAAGAACTGATATCTTGACAATATTGAGTCTTCCTGTCTGTGAACATGGAATATCTCTCCATTTATTTAGCTCTTCTCTGATTTTGTTCATCATAGTTCTGTATTTTTCCTCGTATAGACCTTGCATATATTTTGTTAGATTTATTCCTCAGTATTAGATTTTTTAAGTGCTAATGTAAATGGTAGTGTGTTTTTCATTTTAGATTCCACTTCTTCATTGCTGGTACATAAGAAAATGATTGGCTTTTGTATATTAACTTTGTATCCTGCAACCTTGCTATAATTGCTTATTAGTTCCAGGATTTTTTTGGTTGATTCTTTCACATTTTCTACACAGACAATTACCTTCTCACCATTAAGTATTTTAGTTGTATTCTGTAGATGTTCTTTATGAAGTTGAGGATATTTCCCTCTATTCCTAGTTTTCTGATAGATTTTATTAGGAATGGGTGTTGGATTTTGTCAAATGTTTTTCCTGCATTTATTGATATGATCATGTGATTTTCTTTAGCCTGTTGATGTGATGGATTACATTAGTTGATTTTTGAATGTTGAACCAATCTTGCATACCTGGGATAAATCCCACTTGGTCATGGTGTATAATACTTTTTATACATTATTGGATTTGGTTTGCTAATATTTTGCTAAATATTTTTGCATATATGTTCATGAGAGAGATCAGTCTGTTGTTTCCTTTTCTTATAATGTCTTTGTCTAGTTTTGATATCATGGTAATTCTGGCCTCATAAAATCAGTTAGGAAGTATTTCCTCTGCTTCTGTCTTCTGAAAGCGATTATAGAGAATTGGTGTAATTTTATCCGTATTAAAAGTTTGGAAGAATTCACCAGCAAACTCATCTAGGCACAATGTTTTCAAAATGAAATTTTAAAACAAATTTATTGAAAAGCCAAATCCTTATTTTATTTATATTGAAATAAGCTTATTTCATTGAAATAAGATGAAATAAAAATTCATTTAGATTAAAATAAAATTTATTTTCCTTACTAAAGACTGTTTTATTCCTAAATGAACCACCAAATATTTATTTTTGCAAGTTTTCCAGCTCAAGATGAAGTAAGTGTAGTCAGAGAAAAAGCAGAAGAAAACAGTAAATCAGTTGTATCCATTGCCTCTAATTCTGTCTTGAGCATGATGCAGAAGTGTTTAACATATACCTGATAAAAAGGTTAGGATAGAAGAAGGTGTAGGCTCCACAAAGTAACGTAAATAGCAGCAACCAGATGTGGAACAACAGTGGTGGGCTCTTCATTTGAACTTCAATTGTAACTTGTTCCTTTAGGTTCACTTTATAAAGACAAAACTACACTGTTTAACCAGCTCACAGTTTCTCTCTCTCTCTCTCTCTCTCTCTCTGGTAATTCCCTTCACTGTACATTACAAATGTTTAACAATATACTTAAACCTTCAACTACTCAAAAGTCAGTTGTGAGATTCGTTGTAATATTTTATAAAATGTATTCCTTCCTCCCACACCTCCCCCAAATTTATTCCTTCAAAGAACTGATAACTCAATACAGTAGGGTCCACAGTGATAACAAATGCTATATTGAAATGACTTTGAACAATTCCAGAGTGCCGGTACCAGAGATCACGCAGAAATGAAATGTGACGCTTTCAGTACTATCTTCTGGAAAACCAGATAAGTTTTCAAAGTGTGAGCGTTAAAACGGTGGTTGGGGCTTCCCTGGTGGCGCAGTGGTTGAGAATCTGCCTGCCAATGCAGGGGACACGGGTTCGAGCCCTGGTCTGGGAGGATCCCACATGCCGCAGAGCAACTGGGCCCGTGAGCCACAACTACTGAGCCTGCGCGTCTGGAGCCTGTGCTCCGCAACAAGAGAGGCCGCGATAGTGAGAGACCCGCGCACCGCGATGAAGAGTGGCCCCCGCTCACCGCAACTAGAGAAAGCCCTCGCACAGAGACGAAGACCCAACACAGCCAAAAATAAATAAATAAGTAAATAAAACAAACAAAAAAAACGGTGGTTGTTTAAACAGGTAGATTATCAATGGCTAATGTATTTAGTCAGGGCCCTGTAGGCAAAAATATTCAAAGATTAAGGTGCCTACGTGCACCTTACAGCTTTTCCTTCAAATATTAAATATAGGAGAAAACCTATTTTTAAACATTCTTTTAGGTATTTTGATGGTTTATGAATTATCTGTAGGAAGCATAGTTGTATAGTTTGATATATGTGTCTACCATGAAATCCAGGTCATGTTTTATATAAAAATTCATTTTGAGCAAAACCAAGTTACTTGAGCTTAGGTCTGTCAAAGTGTTCCTCAGGTGTGCGTTGAGATGCTTTCCTCCATTTTCATGGGGCTCATTCTCAACCTCCATCACAGGAAGAATGCAAAGGCCCTTCAGCAATGCATAAACATTAGGAAAAAACTTGAGGCCAGGCAGGTGGAGGGCTTCATAAGGGGTGGATGGAAGCTCTACCTCTGTCCTTCTGTGTTTCTGCTTGATTCTCCAATTGTGGAGCTGGGCTGAGAGTGTGTCAGGGTTGGCTAAGTCACTTGTGTACACGTCAGCATGCTATTCCTCTGATGTGTTGAATTTGAGCTGTGCTGTGACCGATGGTACCAGAGATAAGCATTTACAGGCTTTGGGGTGTTGTTCTGAATATATACAGTTGATACTTGAACAGCTTGGGGGTTCGGGGCACCAACATTGCCTGCAGTCGATCTGCATGTAACTTACAGTCAGCTCTCCCTAACCACAGTTCCTCCCTATCCATGGATTTGCCCAACTGTGGATCACGTAGTACTGTGGTATTTATTATTGCAAAAATCCCGTATAAGTGGGCCCGTGCAGTTCAAACCTGTGTTGTTCAGGGGTCAGCTGTATCTTTAAGTTCTCGAGTAATGTGCTCCACTGTTGGAACACATAGGGATTCTTCAGAGTAAGTCTCAGAGGTTAATTGAGATTCCAGGTTACCTTGCTGAACTCTGTGGAATTTCCCAGGGAGTTTCATTTGAATATCAGGTTTGGTTATCAAACTTATGGCTTCCTCAAACCAAAATCCATGGTAAGTTTTAATATTTTCCATCACCTCATTAGTGAATGCAACGCTGCAATCATTCTACTGACTGCAAAGAAAACGTCAAAGATTTGCCCCCTGGAGATTTTCTCCAAAGACTCTTGAGAAAAATAGAACTTTTTAAAGAGGTTAAGATAGGACACTTTAAAGGACAACAGTGACAAAAATGAAATAAAAATCTGTTGATACACTGCCAAGGACAAATGCTCAGCCAGCTAGACGGTTATTCCATCTAAACATAAAGTAAGTGCTTGCAGGAGATCTATTTAAATTTCAAAAGCATCATTCTTGTCTGTCCACTGAGAATGATAAATTTCCTTCAGGTCATTATCCTTTTCATTATTCTGAGAAGAGACAGAAATTACATTGTCAAGTTCTAAAAGAGTCATGGTAATTGATGGATAAAAGAACAAACTTCCTCAGTTGTTCCCAATGCAACAGGTACGCCCCTAACAGGCACTGATTTTGCCAACCACATATGTAAGGCACAGGAAGAACAGAGTGTGTAGACAGTTTAGGGATACTTCCCTACAAGTCTTAAAGCAACAACTTTCATTTTTGAAGAAAATCTACTGGATACAACGTCTGCCTGGCCATGACAGTGCTCCATATTTAGTCCCAGTGTGAAATTACACAACCAGAATTTCTGTGTCAACTTGATGAGGAAGGAAGCCTACAAATTCTTCTCTTGAGTATGAAATTCATCAGCAAACCTCACCAGGACGGTCTGGTGTTCTTCCCCAGCTATGTTCACACATCGTCATGATCATGAGTCCCTTACTTCCCTGAGGGTTTCTTCCTGAATGAGGCTCTCACGGATCTCTAGCAGCTGATTCTGCTGTTTGCCAACAGAGTATGTTAACTGTTGTTGTCTCAAAATGCCTTCTCAGGACCTCTTCACCAGAATTTTTCTTGCATTTCTACAGTGCTTGAGAGTTATCAGAAGTCAAGAGAATTTACGGGAGTTCATCAGCCTCATGTCCATCCAGAGGTAGGTTTTGTTTTACATAAGAATTGAAATTTCAATACAAACTACTATGTATAAAATAAATAGTAAACAAGGACATACTGTACAGCACAGGGAAATATAGCCATTATGTTGTAATAACTTTAAATGGAGTATACGCTATAAAAGTATTGAACCACTATGTTGTACACCTGAAACTAATATAATATTGTAAATCAACTATACTTAAATCTAAAAAAAAAAGTTCTTTTAAGGAAATTTCAAATAAAGGTTTTTAGGTATTGTTTCCATTCTCTTCAAGAGTTAAAGATAAAATGTCTTCATCCAGTTCTTTACCTCTTTCTTCTGCACCGGGGGTCTGAGCATCACTTTGTATCCTTATATTTTTGTTCCTGTTCAGAAGTTTTGTTGATTTTGGTTTTGGTTTTTATGTTTCAGTGTCATGATTTCACCTTCACTCAATTCTTTTGTTTTCTGTCTGTTAGGCAGATTGTTCAGATGACTGGTGAGATAAAAAAGTGTACTATAATGACTATTTCTACAGATCATAGAGGTCTCAAAGTGTTTGGCACATCACCAATAATGTTTTATCTTCTAAGTTTTATATATATATATATATTTTTTTAAAGTCTATTTATTTATTTATTTATTTATGGCTGTGTTGGGTCTTCGTTTCTGTGCGAGGGCTTTCTCTAGTTGCGGTGAGCGGGGGCCACTCTTCATCGCGGTGCGCGGGCCTCTCACTATCGCGGCCTCTCCTGTTGCGGAGCACAGGCTCCAGACGCGCAGGCTCAGTAGCTGTGGCTCACGGGCCTAGCCACTCCGCGGCATGTGGGATCCTCCCAGACCAGGGCTCGAACCCGTGTCCCCTGCATTGGCAGGCAGATTCTCAACCACTGCGCCACCAGGGAAGCCCGAGTTTTATATTTTTAAATCTGCTTTGCTATGCTTCTTCACCTGCTCTGCATCTGGCCAGGTCCTCCAGGGAACTTAAAGACCAGCTCTGACTCTTCCTTGTGCAGTGGGGGCCATGAAGGAGTTAAGCGTCCTCATCTCTCAAGTCTTGCTTCCCCCTTCCTGTCTCCTCAGGGTATCCCACCCTCAGGCAAGGTTGGGGAGGAGAACCAGCCTAACTCTGCCAACCTAGAATTCTATGCCCAAACTATCAATTAAATATGAGAGTAGAAAAAGACTATTTTAGGTATGCAAACATTCCCCCCCAAATTTACCTCTCTTGCATTCTGGGGTAGGCACGCTTCTAAACTGCCCCCCAGTGATTTTGCCTCTGTGTGTGGGCTGGACCTAATGGTTTGCTTCTAATAAATAGAACATGGCAAAAATGATGGATATCACTTCCAAGATTAGGTTACAAAAGACTGACTTGGTCATGCTTGCATTCTCTCTTGCTTGTTCTGATGAAGTTAGTTCATTGTAATTTAAATGTGACTACTAGCATAGTTCATACTACTTAAAGTTTGAAAGCTTTTCCAGTATAGACTAGCATCATAAATTTTGTTTTAGTATTGCCTACAAAGTATCTGAAACCACAGCAATGTCAAGCATTGAATGTTCTACACATACAGAAACTCTCTTTCCTGAGATTTTTAGCCTTCCACATGTGCTCTTGCATTTTGTTCATTCAGTGTCTGTTCTAATTATTTATTGCTGCACACCAAACCACTTCCAAACCTAGCAACATAAAAACAAAAGTTTTGTTATCCTAATGGAATTCAGATAGGGCATGGTGGGGACGTTTTATCTCTGCTCCACGATGTCCAGGGCCTCAGCAGGGAAGACTCAAAGGCTGAGGGGTGATTTGAAAGGCTGGAAACTGGAATCACATGGAGGCTTCCTCACTCCATGCTGGCACCTGGGCTGGGATGACATGAAGGCTGGGCTGGCTGGGGCTGTTGAGATGAGCACCTATGTGGGGCCTCTCTCTGGTGTGGGCTTCTCCCAGGATGGTGGCCAAGTTCCAAGAGGAACCTTCCTGAGCATGAGTGTTCCAGGAGACCCAGGCGGGAGCTCTGTGGCCTTTTGTGACCTCACTTCAGCAGTCACAGAGCATCACTTCTTCCACACTCTATTGCAGGGGTCAGCAAACAGTGGCCTGATGCCTAATCCATCCTGCCACCTGACTTTGTAAAGAAAGTGTTATTGGAACATAGCCATGTCCGTTCGTTTATGTATCTTCTGTGTCTCCTTTCGTGCTCTGATGCAGAGTTGAGTAGTTGCAACAGAGACCATATGGTCTGCAAAGCCTAAAATATTTACTATGTGGTCCTTTACAGAAAAGGTTTGCTGAGCCCTGCCCTATTGGTTAAAGCAGTCACTAGCTATTCTGTGTCAAGGGGAGGAAACAAACCCCACTCTTGGAGGGGGGGTGTGTCAAAGAAGGTACAGCCATTTAAAAAAAAATCACCATGGCACCTGTTTGCCTCTCAGATTTTAATCCTTGTTTGGTTTTTAATTTTGTAAGCTATTTAAAATAGCTCTTCTATTTGTATACTAAAGTTCTGTTAGAGAAAGTTAAAAAGTGAGAGTCAACTATGTTACTTCAACTTTTATTCTTTTTTTCTTTTCTTTGTTTATTTTTTTTTTAGGCCGTGCCACGCAGCATGTGGAATAGTTACCCAACCAGGGATTGAACCCGTGCCCCCTGCATTAGGAGCGCAGAGTCTTAACCACTGAACCAGCAGGGAAGTCCCTCTTTTTTCTTTTTAAACTTGCTTGTGTCAGCTCCTGTGGGTAAATATTTGGCTGGTAATTCTTTCAGAGAAAGGTTAGAAAGGTTAATCCATGTTCACAGAGTTAATATCAGAGATAAGGAAGACCTTTAGTCCTCTCCCACCCCCCCAAAAAAGTGGAAATGGTAAACAGTTGTCCAGACAGTTAAGTCTCCCTTGGTCAAGAAGTTTCAGGTTTTAAAAATTATTAACTACATATTTATGAAAAATTTTTTTACTTAAATATGCTGTATTGGTGCCATTTTAATTAACCCCCCATTTTCCTCATCTGTAGAATGAGGGGGTTGGGTAGTTGGTGGCTCTCAACACAGGCTGCATATTCATATCATCAGGATCCCCATCCTAGATAATTAAATCAGAATGTCTGAGTATAAGCTGAGATTGAGCTCAATAAATACTAGAGGAGAAAGAAATTCATAAACTTTAAAAGATATTATCTCAATATATTTTCTTGAAGTATTTCCTACAACCACAGAGTTCTGTCAAATCATTCCTGGGTGGCGATGATGTGAAACTATTGTAGCTCACAGCTACTCCACGAAAGGTCTGCTTTTACTTCAATTCGCCACATATTCTGAGCCAAACTGGAATGCCCTGGAATTCTTCAAAGGGAAAAGAAATGCTCAGATGAGCAGACCTCTCCCATTGGAATTCTCCTTAACAGCTGACACAAGACTAAACAAAACCTCTTCCCCAAAGGCTTATCTTCTGGGTCTACCCTGAAGGTAAGAGGTCCCTTAGCCACCCTACAGTTTGTAGACAAACTAGAAATCCCCAATCTCCCCACAAGTTCATGACTGGATGCAGGACAAGTACACCAAAGGGATTCCTTATGATAGTGGCTTCTGGAACACACTACTGGAAAGTTAGGCTACCTTGAAAATAGTTATTGATATTCAGACAGTGTTCCTAGGGATAAATTAGACTAGACCAAAGAATACTGCATTTAGGGTACTTGTGTTCTAGGAATTGAGTGGAAAATTCCCCTGGGGTCCTCATTCCTTTACCTTTGCCTTCCCTAAAGAACCAAAGCACTCGTTAAAACCAGTAAGGAAATGCCTACATACATGGTCAGGATCCAGTACTCTAGAAGGGGCAGTTGAATGACCATATTACATGCCTGATATGCTATATTAGAAGCTTACATTCCTCAGTGTCTGGTGCTCTGGCTTTTGCCAGAAGCTTAACAAAAGACATGTAGACATCCATCACACTCCTTGCAGTGGTAGCAAAGTCACCAGTCATCAAGGCATGGATTTCAGAGAGCAATAGCCTGCAATGCACGGACAAATTAGAAGTGCCGCTGTATGCAAACTAGAACGATAATCAGGATTGGATGTGGGCAGCCACAGATGAAAGAACACCAGCTATTCTGCTCATGAAACAACCCCAGAAGTAGAAGGAGCAAGTTATTTTACTGTGGGAACCTGAATTCGGAGAATTAAGTAGTCAACCATTAGGAAAACCTCAAGTTAACTGAACGGCAGGGATGAGTTTCTATCATTGTGGAAAGTTCCTACAAAAAAAGTTATTGAAAAACCTTCTATACCCAGCAGAGCTCTGGGGACTCTGAGATGTGTTTATAAAAATATCTGAGATTACCTAATGAAAAAGATACATGCTACTTACTATACCCACAAGAATTGTTTCCCGCTGCCCTCAGAGTTTTTGTGGCTGCTATGCCTGAAGTAACCTACATTAACCAGGCAATCTGCAAACAAGATGGCAAAGTAAACAATAAAAATGTATTCTCCTTCCTACTTCCATTAATCCCCAGAACTAAATACTGGTATGATATGGGTCAGTTTTCTGGTCTGGACACTAGTTTTGCTTTGGCTTCAGTGAATGCCCCTGGAATTTACTTTATATGGAGTATATTGGGTTGGCCAAAAATTTCTTTTGGGTTTTTCCATAAGAGTTTACAGAAAAACCCAAACAAACTTTTTGGCCAAACCAATACTTCCCAGGTTCTTCCTAAGGTTCCCCAGTGTAAGGATGGCTACTTGAACCAGCACAGGGGAAACTGCTTCATTTTATTAACACACAGAGTTGACTCAGTTTCCCATTTGCAGATTACCGCCCTGAGGTCATTTATGAACTCAACTAATCTCATCATATTGGCTTTTTAGCCAACCATAGTAGCTGAATTCATTTTTTTTTTTCTAAATTAGTATTTTTATGCCCCTATTGTAATGAAAGCCAAGCCTCTTTGCTCTATAACTATGACAGGAAATTATTAGTCTACAGCAAGCCTTCTAGAGAGTGAAAGAAAGACGGGGGTGTTAACTCATTCTCTAAACTGAGTTCCTTGGAAGAATCAGAAGTCATCCTAGATGCCATCCAGTAGTGGGTGGCAGAGCATTCCCATCAACCAGGAATTTCAGGATAAGAAAGCGGTCTCTGTTACACTGACCTTGCAAACTGACTCTTCATCTTTGCTTGCTGCCTCTGAAATGGCTGCCCCCGGAGGCTTTGCCGTATTGAAACTGATCTATCTGGCAGTGGAAGAGTCCAAATCCAGGATAAAAAGTAGACAAATGGTAGAGGAAGAAAATGAGTAGCTTCTACATTCCACTGCACATTGATATCCCATTATAATAAAAATGCTCTTTCTTATCACAGCCTCTCTGACATTTTACCATACTCATCTTTGGGCAGAGCTTACTCTCTCATTATTTCTAGAAGAATCTTTCTTGTCAGACACTATGGACAGACACTTGGCCCTGAATTCTGCTTTTCCCCCAAATTTCCTTGTGTAAGGTATAGCAGTTTTCTCTCGCTGAGTTGTTTATAGGCCCATAAAATCTTTTTTTTTAAATTATTTATTTATTTATTTTTGGCTGTGTTGGGTCTTCGTTTCTGTGCGAGGGCTTCCTCTAGTTGCGGCAAGCGGGGGCCACTCCTCATCGCGGTGCGCGGGCCTCTCACTATCGTGGCCTCTCTTGTTGCGGAGCACAGGCTCCAGACGCGCAGGCTCAGTAATTGTGGCTCACGGGCCTAGTTGCTCCGCGGCATGTGGGATCTTCCCAGACCAGGGCTCGAACCCGTGTCCCCTGCATTGGCAGGCAGACTCTCAACCACTGCGCCACCAGGGAAGCCCGGCCCATAAAATCTTAACGGTTTTCAGAAAATGTGCCATAAAAATAATTTCTAACACAACAAGGAGGCGCAGAACCTCTTGGCAGCTGCTACCAGTGGAGCATCAGCCCATCCCGTAGCCGCTGAGATGCTGTGGATTAAATTTCTCTGAATAAGTTTGTGGCCTGTCAGTAGTTGTTCCAGCATAAGAATAAATGTCTCTCTGGAATAGAAGAATGGGCAGGGAATGAATAACGGTACATTTCTGTACGTAGGCTACCCACAAAAGTATACAGTCACATCCATACCGGCTTGTGTTAACAATAAAATGTGGAAGAGAACAATATAATCCCCTCCAATGTAGTATGGAAACCAACGCAGGGTTGGTGCCTAGAAATGAAGACAGATCTACGGGAAATGATAATTTGAATTTTAATTCTTTTCCATGTTTCAGCCCGGGCTGAAGGTGCTAATGAGCACTAAAAGTTCTGTAAATAACTAGAGAGCAAAGAGAAAGAAAAAAGGAAGAGCCACAGACTTAATAGCCAGCCCTTTAGAATTGATAATACATTCCTTTCCTAGTTAATCCACCCCATTCCCAGAGTTAGCGATATCACTGGCCCCAACAATATCATATAATAGTTTTCAAATCCATAGTGTAAAGAAGGCCAGCTTCCCTAGCCTGTCAATAAAGGATAGAGTCACTATTCTAATCTTTGACAGTTTCCCATCCCTTAATCTGCGTTTTTCTTAAGTTTTTTTTTTTTTCATATAATTGGGATGATGGAAAGACTTTTGGCAGGAGAAACAGAACTTCTCACATCTACTTTCTCTTTCTTAGTAAAGAGCTTGTTCTTTGTGGATTTGCCAACCTGGGCCCCGGTAGGGGTCATGTGAGAAAACTTGAGTGAGCACAGTAGGAACTCCCCACTTCCTTTTCCTCCTATTAAACCTCTGTAATATTACAGACAATTTTAGAAATGGGTATATTTCATTAGGGCCAAAGTGAAGGCCCTGGTGGAAGATTTGTTTCTATACAATGTAAAGCATGAATACTGAATTTATTAAAATGATCAGGAACCAGGAGAATAGAAATGGTGTCAATTCCCTATGCCCTTGCTAAGTAGATGAACACAGGATTAGTAATGGAAGGCATAACAAAAGGATGTTTCTTAAGAATGTGTGTTGTTCTTCGCTAAAATTCAAAGAAGAGGAATAAGGGGGAAGAGTCAAGAGTTAGATGTTTAGAAGGAATATTTTAAAGCAACAGTTTGGACTTTTGCTCTCACATGATAGGTTTTGGCTTAGATTTGCAAAGTTAGCGTTCCAGAAGTTGTTTTATTTCTACTTAGGTATTAATTAAGCTACCACTAGGTGCCATTCTCACAGACAGTGGTTAAGAGGGTCAAAGACTGATGGGCTTTTGATTTTTTAAAAGAAATAGTACTCTCATAAAGGACCTAGACATAAATAATTCCTAGAATTCTCCTGAAGTGTAAAGCATTATACACAATTGGAAGCACTTTCAAAAAATACCTAGGTATAATTAATTTTATCCCATACTAATTTCGATGTTATCGATTATTGCTTATTCTAGTATTACCTTGCTTACTTCACTTTATCTAAGCCTTAAGAAGAACAGAATTTTCAAATTCACCCTGAACTCTTCTTGAATTTGGTCTTCCAAGGGCCCTAGTCACAGTTCTGGGACCTTCAGCAGCTTTGTCAACTACCAAAACCTGTTACTTCTTCCGCTGAGGCTTTAACTTAAGCTTTCGGCTGGTGTCTGCTAGTCTTGAGCAAGCTTAGGTAACTTTGCCCAGTGCCCCACGTCCCTGAGTACTCAGAGCTGTTTCCTTCCTCAGCTGAAGAAGAGCTGGAGGGAGAACACGCCTTCTTGACTTCCTCTGTGATGGTTAACTCTGTGTGTCAACCTGGCCCAGTTGTTTGGTCAAACACCAGTCTAGATGTTGCTGTGAAGGTATTTTTAGATATGATTAACATTAAATCAGTAGACTTTGAATAAAGCAGTTTACCTTCCATGATGTAAGTAAGCCTCATCTAAACAGTTGAAAGTCTTAAAATCAAAGACTGAGGTTTCCTAAAGGAGAAGGATTTCTCCTCAAGACTGCAATAGAGAAACTCTGCCTGCCTGCCCTAAAGACTGCAGACTCTCTAGCCTCTAAAATTCCGTGAGCCAATCCTTAAAATAAGTCTCTCTTCTCTCTCTGTCTCTCTCTCTCTCTATCCTATTGGTTTTGTATCTGTGGAGAACCCTGACTAATACAACCTTTCTACTAAGAAAGTTATTTCTAGTGAAATAAGTCAGACAGAGAAAGACAAATACCATATAGTATTACATATTTGGAATCTAAAAAAAATGAACTCGTAGAAACAGAACAGGTTGGTGGTTGCCAGAGGTGGGGGATGGAGGGGATGGGTGAAGGGGGTCAAAAGATACAAACTTCCAGTTATAAGAAATAAGTTCTGGGGGTGCAATGTACAGCATGATGACTATAGTTAACAATACTATATTGTATATTTGAAAGTTGCTAAGAGAGTAGATTTTAAAATTCTAATCACAAGAAAAAAACATATGACTATATGAGATGACGTATGTTAACTAGACTATTGTAATCGTTTTGCAGTGTTTACATAAATCAAGTCATTAGGTTGTACACCTTAAATTAATACCATGTTATACATCAGTTACACCTCAGTAAAACTTGGGGAAAAAAAAAAGTTATTCCTCTATCTTTGCTTTTAGCATTTTTTTCTTTGAAACCAGAATTGAGCTTCTAATCTGCATCAGTCACTTGCACTTATTTACAGGCATTTCTTCGTGGGTTCATGGGTTTCCTTAGTAATAGCTCTAACAGATTTCTATTGTGCAGCTTCTTTTTTTTAAAGAGCCTTATCATTCATGTATCTTTTCTAGGAAAGAACATTTCAAAATTACATTTAACAGAAAGTAAAGTTAAAACATAAATACTAAGTGATTTTTTCATACTCCTTTGTCACAATTTTTTCAGATGGAGCTCTTAAAAATATTTTAAGTCTTTGAGGATGTCTGTCAGATAATGTCCCATTTCTTTTTTATCAGAATCACTTATGTATGTTGGATTGTGGGTAGGGAAGAAGAAATGTATTTAAATTAACTTAAGACACTAAAGACTGCAAGGTTGATAGTAAAAATGATGACAGAATACAAATGCCAATTTGCAAAGGAGAAGGCAGAGCTGTTAGTAGTGATAAACTAAGAATCCTATCAGAATTTCTCCGAATAAACTGGTAGCATACAGAACACTTGGCTACCTTAAGTTCCTTTCTCCTCATCTCCCCTGTTGCCTGAAGCCTCAGTGATGTCCCACCAGAAGAGCAACTTTCCAAGACTGCATGAGTGCCTTCTTCACTGGGGCTTGTGTATCTTTACCTGCTTGTGTGGCAAGTAGGTGCTTCTTTGGGTCTTGGAGATAGAAACACATAGAAATATGATTTAGTCCTTAAAGAATAAAGGAACCCACCCAGTTCCCAAGGGAGAGGATAAAGTTCAGAACAATCAGCAACATTTTTTTTGAGTACCCATCACATGCAAAGCACCTCACTCAGGCTCTTGGGAGTGGTACAAAAAAAAGTAGAAAACAGATCTCTTATCTTCAAAGAAATTACAGATGGGCTGATTTTCAAAAAAGCCGAAGACATACTTTACTGTTTAAAAACTCCCAGAGGGATTTGAATTCTACATTCTACCCGTGGGAGCATGTTTCCCCACTACTTGGGAAGCCTCTCTGTATTGATACGCCCCCAGAGGGGGTGAGGCCAGCTCTGTTTCTCCAATACAGGTGCCCAGCAGCAACTATGGCACCTACGTGCTCTGCAAAGAACTTTTCCAGCACTTGGTGTCTCCAGGGCCACAGAGCTGCCCTTTAGCACTCGGTGGGAAAGTTGACCACTTGAGAGTAGAGAATAAAAGAAACGTGTGTGAAAATATTTGGCGTATATAAGTGGTGTGTATAAAGGGAATGTGATGTCCAACCTTGTGTTTTTCCTTCCTTCCTGGAACCAGTTTGAACAATCGTTACCCAGTTAGTAGAAGTTGCAGGTCTGAACAGAAGCTTCCTGGTCTCTCCAGAGGGTGATTATAGCTGATGGTTGGAAGCTTGGCATTTCTAGAGAGAAAGAGGTGGCAGTAGCCCTTTTGCAACTTTTAGGCAGTGGTAAGATTTCTAGGCCTTTATCTTTAAGCATTATGTTGAGCAGACTTCAACGTTTTCTTTCAGCATTTTATTCAAGAGAAAGAGAGGAGTGAAGGACAATGGGTCCAAAGTTTTTAGCCTGAGCCACTGGAAGGATGGAATTACTTTAACTAAATAAGCAGAGGCAGACTCAGGGAGAAGCAGGTTTGGGGGGAAAGATCAGGAGTTCAGTTTGGGACATGAAAATTGAGACGCCTATTAGACATACAAGTAGAAATGTGGGGCAGGCAGGTGAACATATGCGTGTGGACAGGTCAGGGCTGGAAATGTGCATTTCGATGTCATCTACATGCATGAGACTGAATGAGATTCCCCAGGAGAAATTGTAGTCTAAGACAAAGAGCCAAAACTGAACCCTGGAGCAGTCCTGTGTTTCAAGTCAGAGAGACAGGAGGAACCAGGGAGACCGAGTAGCGGCCATTGAGGAGAGAGGAGAGCCAGGAGAGAGGGGTGTCCTGAAAACCAGAGGCAGAAAGTGTTACAAGGGAGAAAAATAAAGTGATCAATTGTCGAGGACACTGCTGATGGGTCAAGTAAGGATAAAGAAGATGTGCCTTAGATTTTACAACTTGGGAGACATTAATAGACCTAACAAGGGCAACTTATGTGAAGAGGTCGGGGTAGAAGCCTGAGTGAGTGGGCTCAGAAGAGAAGGGGAGAGGAATTGCAGACAAGGGGGGGTAGATGATTATTTTGAGGAGTTTTTCTGCGGCAGGAACAGAAATAGAGCAGTCAGCTAGATGGGGGAATGAGGTCAGGAGTGGTTGTTTGTTTGTTTTTTTTTTTTAAGTGGAAGAAATAGTACTATATTTGTATACTAGTGGAAATGTCTAGTAAAGAGAAAAAAAATATGGATGCATTACAGAGGGGAGAATTGCTAAAGCAATTCTCAGAACGCTGAACACATTCTAACCTTGTGCCAGGAGTTTGTTCCCACTCTGTGCGCAATAAGCGCCAGCAATTCTGGTTAAGGAAATAGTTTCTGTAGGGACAGAGTGGAAAGACTTGTGGCGCTCACTTGAAAGCCACAATCGCTGCATCCTGGAGCCCAAGGACAGGATGGGATGAAAATGCTGACCTCGATGTCTCAGCTTTGACCAGACGATACATTTTTTTCTGGGCATCCCCACAAATACCACCCAAGCATCCTTTCTGTGCAATGTAGGTTATAATAAAACCTTCCTAAAACAGATTTGACTATTTGTGATCAGTTGGAGGGACAAAATCAAAGTTTCCCCTTTTACCTTAGAGATAATTGTTCCCATAGAAAATTTAGGCTGTCTACAGAATTATACAGGAAATTTTACTTAGTTTTTTAAAAGGTTTCAGGCATTATCTTCAATGTCTATGCAAATAATAAATTTCAGTTTAGGAATTGATTTGTGGTAAGCCCATAGTTTCTTACATCAATTCATTTTTTACCCCATTTCACCGATTCTCTATTAGGCAATGCTTTCTTAGCCTACTTTGAATACACTAGAGTATTAGAAAATAATAAAACTACTGTTTATGTAAAAATATTTTGTTAGCCTGATTTTTAAATAACTGAGAAGAATTTCTCCCCATAGGTATGGTTTAGAGAAGTTTTAAATAATTGATACCTTCCTAAGCTTTCCTTAAAAAAAAAGAAAACCAGTTCAATCAGGACTTTTCAGTATTTTCCACCAGTTACCCCTCCTAGCAGAGGAGAACAAATCATACTCTGGAGATTACGGGGGTATGGCCAAAGTAGCCAATAAAATCATTAAGTTTCTTTGAAGTCTCTTTTTGAAATATTAAAATCAAGTATTTCATTTTATACTATAATAACAGCATATTTTAAAATATATTAAAATGTTTTAAATTATCATTCAGGGAAAAAGAAATGTTCCGCTTGTATCATTGGTTCAATGAAGAGGCTGCTTTTCTTGGATTCTGTCCACGTCAGAAAACTGGGCTGCACCGAAGGCAGCTGACACCAATATCAGATTCATCATCTCAACAATGTCTCTTCTCTATTTTGGAGTCCCAGTGTCTCTAGAACCCACATCCACAAAAAAACGGCAAACAGTTTTTCACTGCTTTATGGGCTATAAAAGGGTAAATGCTGAAAAAATATTTGTAGGATGCTGCTGGAGAGAGAGTGATGGTGCAATATTTTCAGGTTCCTGTGATAAACAATTCTGAGAGTTGCAACATCCTGCTCACAGGCCAAGTAACCAGTGTCATATGATCTGCTCTCTGACCCAGTCAGCCTTTTTTACTATTTCCACAGAATTCTTGTCAAAACACTTTTATGTTGAAGAAAGATGAGTAATGATGTTTTCTATTTCACTAAAGCCAAAACTTTCACTATGCTTAAATGAACCGAGAATCTCAATGATATAGTCCTTATGATTTCCATCTAACTCTCAATCTTTATTATTATAGCAATTTTATTGGTGTTCACAAAAAAAAAAAATTAACAGTTTTGCTTTGCAGTTGTTATCTGAAATTATTTATACTTCAAACAAATAAGCCAAAAGCTATTAAATAAGAAAATTGAGTGAGACTTTCTTTATCACCACAATGAACAAGTTAGTCAAATTATCCAGGTTTTTGTCTTTGGTCATCACCTCTCTTTTCTTGCCTAATGAAAAGCAAGTCGACCTTGAGTTTGAAACCTTCCCCCATCCCATATTATTTTGAACCAAATCCTAAATATCATATGATTTTATCCAGAAATATTTCAATATACCAAAACATTTGAGGGCAGTTATATCAGGAAATGGAGCTGATTTGCAGGAGCCAATGGTTTTGTGTATAATCCAAGTAGTAACAATGATTTACGAGGTGAGAAACTTATAAGGTAGATAAATATCTATTGTACAATAGATATCTCAGCCTTCTTGGACTCACTGAGAAGTCACATGTTCAAGTTTGTCTACTCTGGTCAAAGTATAAACCATGTGGGCCACAGATACCCACAAAATTTGTTCTTGCCTCGTGTAGCGTCTTGCATTCACTTAAGGAGACTCCAGAGCTAATATCAATGGGTTCCCCGATTACACCAAAAAATGCCGGAGTTTTCAATCACTCTCTACACATAAAAAATTTTCTACTCTACAGTATGCATTCAAGAAAAACACAAGTTTGACTGACATGGAAAAGCAGAATTTTGCTAATTTTACTTGTACATGTGTCACAAAACCCTTTTAAGGGGCAAACATTTTAAACAGTTTTTCTCCAAATCCTGGAATAAAATTGACACTCTCTGAAAATGTACCATAGTTATCCTGGAGCTTTGAGAACTGCAGTTAGAATCCTGCAAGAATAAATATGCCCCTGCTTGAGAAGAGAACGAATCTGAAACCTTTGTGGTATGTGTGAAAGCTGGCTAGAGAAGGAAAGATGAAAAATGCTCTAGGGCATGATGTGTGTTAAGACTTCAAGTTGATCCCTCTCCGTGTTAGCAGATACAGTATCGATAATATCTGCTGACACATCAAGAGCCAAGGAAAACCACTCGAAATCATTTGCCTTCTTGTTTAATTGATTATTGATGTTGCTCCCAATGTCCTCAACTCTTAGAGCAACGCTTCACACCAAATGGCTAATAGTTTTAAGCAAGTGTGTGTTTTCTGGACAGATTCCTTCAGCTGCTGCAATCCAACATGATCTAGTGAACTTACCAGCAGTAAATGGCTTTCCTCGCTTGGCTAACAAATGAGCCAGTAGGAAACTGGCTTTTGTTGCAGCCTTATTTTCATTTTTTATTTTTGTGAAGAAATTTTTCGGTGGTGAGATATTCCATTTAAGATTTTCCAATTTTTCTGACTGTTCCTCTCCTGTGAGGTTTGAATATTGTGATCAGGCTTAGTCTGGTAATGTCAGCACAGCCTTAATGTCATTGTATAATGAACACAATGCTTTGCCATCTAATTTGATCAAAATAACCCACATTCCACTGTGCCTTAGAGGCATGACATTTGAAGTCCACTTTTCTTGTTTTGACATGCTGGGTATGCAGTGGCAGTGAAAAAAATAAAATGTCACAGATACAGTGATACATAAGGCACTTGAAACACTGTCAAGTTCTAACTGTGACAGTGGGATCTGTCAAGTTCTAAGTGTGTCAGTGTGATTCATAGGCCGCGAGCGGCATTGCAAAGCAGTGATAGCAGCACGTAAGGCCTCTGTCCCAACTTACTCAACTCTGCCATTGTGGCACCGAAGCAACCATAGACAATACAGAAGTGAATACACGTGTCTGTGTCCCATAAGCGTTATTTATGGACACTGAAATGAGAATTTCATGTAATCTTTCACATGTTGTGAAATCTTCTTCTTTTGACTTTTTTCAACTATTGAAGAATACAAGGGCCATTTTTAGCTCCAAGGATGTTGAAAACATTTGCTGAATCCTGCTCTAGAGGATGAGCCAAGGGAAGAGGTTTTTAAGAGAAAGTCTGGAAAATGGCACTGGAACTCTCACTTCTGTGCTGAACTCGGAGGAGGCAGTTTCTGACAATGTCGTGGGGCAAACTTCAGGTATAAGTGGATGGTAAGAAAATGATTATGGGAAATACAAGCAATCCTTTCATGAAATTTCCCTCTGCATGGGGGGAAGGAAATGAGAGGTAGCTGGGGGATGATGTGATTTAAGAGAAAATTGTTGTTGTTGTTGTTGTTAAAATAGGAGAGATTTGGACATGAGCACTTAACCTTTATTTTCTCTTCCTTTTTTAATAAGAAAAATAATACCTATCTTGAAGTTTTTTAGAAAGGTCAAATGAGATAAAGCATGTTTTGTACTCAAGATGATGCCTAGCTTATGGTAGATTCTCAATAACTCATATATTAATATTCATATATGTTCATTATTTTTTTTTGGTTAAAAAACCCAACAGAGTCTATGCTTCCCAGATTACTTTGCTATTAGGTTCCTAAACTATCTTATTTAAAATCAAGACTGTACTCTTATTGAGGTGTTTTGAAAATGGTTAAATAAATTGGAAGTTGACCAGTTAGTCAAGATTTTGTAACTTCAGTCATTTTGATTTTGTAACTTCCTCAGCTTTCCTTCTTCTAAACTGAGTTCAGTGAATTTAGTCTATCTTCACATGAGAGCCACTTTGCCCTTCAGATCCTTTTCATCGTCTTTTTCAAGCCGTAATACAGTCATACCAACTATTATACAAATGAATCACACAAATCATACACTGATTTGGTATATTAGTAGGTTTATTTTTATTCTTAATAGTTTTTTTGGGGGGGGGAAATGTAAATTTTTTTAAAATTTAATTTTATTTATTTTTTTATACAGCAGGTCCTTATTAGTCATCAATTTTATACACATCAGTGTATACATGTCAGTCCCAATTGCCCAATTCATCACACCACCACCACCACCCCCCGCCGCTTTCCCCCCTTGGTGTCCATACGTTTGTCCTCTACATCTGTGTCTCAATTTCTGCCCTGCAAACCGGTTCCTCTGTACCATTTTTCTAGGTTCCACATATATGTGTTAATATACGATATTTGTTTTTCTCTTTCTGACTTACTTCACTCTGTATGACAGTCTCTAGATCCACCCACATCTCTACAAATGACCCAATTTCGTTCCTTTTTATGGCTGAGTAATATTCCATTGCATATAGTTACCACATCTTCTTTATCCATTCGTCTGTCGATGGGCATTTAGGTTGCTTCCATGACCTGGCTATTGTAAGTAGTGCAGCAATGAACATTGGGGTGCATGTGTCTTTTTGAATTATGGTTTTCTCTGGGTATATGCCCAATAGTGGGATTACTGGGTCACATGGTAGTTCTATTTTTAGTTTTTTAAGGAACCTCCATACTGTTCTCCATAGTGGCCGTATCAATTTACATTCCCACCAACAGTGCAAGAGGGTTCCCTTTTCTCCACACCCTCTCCAGCATTTGTTGTTTGTAGATTTTCTGATGATGCCCATTCTAACTGGTGTGAGGTGATACCTCATTGTACTTTTGATTTGCATTTCTCTAATAATTAGTGATGTTGAGCAGCTTTTCATGTGCTTCTTGGCCATCTGTATGTCTTCTTTGGAGAAATGTCTATTTAGGTCTTCTGCCCAGTTTTGGATTGGGTTGTTTGTTTTTTTAATATTGAGCTGCATGTGCTGTTTATATATTTTGGAGATTAATCCTTTCTCCGTTGATTTGTTTGCAAATATTTTCTCCCATTCTGAGGGTTGTCTTTTCATCTTGTTTATGGTTTCCTTTGCTGTGCAAAAGCTTTGAAGTTTCATTAGGTCCCATTTGTTTGTTTTTATTTCCATTACTCTAGGAAATGGGTCAAAAAAGATCTTGCTGTGATTTATGTCAGAGTGTTCTTCCTATGTTTTCCTCTAAGAGTTTTATAGTGTCCAGTCTTATATTTAGGTCTTGAATCCATTTTGAGTTTATTTTTGTGTATGGTGTTAGGGAGTGTTCTAATTTCATTCTTTTACATGTAGCTGTCCAGTTTTCCCAGCACCACTTATTGAAGAGGATGTCTTTTCTCCATTGTATATCCTTGCCTCCTTTGTCATAGATTAATTGACCATAGTTGCGTGGGTTTATCTCTGGGCTTTCTATCTTGTTCCATTGATCTATGTTTCTGTTTTTGTGCCAGTACCATATTGTCTTGATTACTGTAGCTTTGTAGTATAGTCTGAAGTCAGGGAGTCTGATTCCTCCAGCTCCGTTTTTTTGCCTCAAGACTGCTTTGGCTATTCGGGGTCTTTTGTGTCTTCATACAAATTTTAAGATTTTTTGTTCTAGTTCTGTAAAAAATGCCATTGGTAATTTGATAGGGATTGCATTGAATCTGTAGATTGCTTTGGGTAGTATAGTCATCTTCACCATATTGATTCTTCCAATCCAAGAACATGGTATATCTCTCCATCTGTTGGTATCATCTTTAATTTCTTTCATCAGTGTCTTATAGTTTTCTGCATACAGGTCTTTTGTCTCCCTAGGTAGCTTTATTCCTAGGTATTTTATTCTTTTTGTTGCAATGGTAAATGGGAGTGTTTCCCTAATTTCTCTTTCAGATTTTTCATCATTAGTGTATAGGAATGCAAGAGATTTCTGTGCATTAATTTTGTATCCTGCAACTTTACCAGATTCATTGATTAGCTCTAGTAGTTTTCTGGTGGCATCTTTAGGATTCTCTATGTATAGTATCATGTCATCTGCAAACAGTGACAGTTTTACTTCTTCTTTTCCAATTTGGATTCCTTTTATTTCTTTTTCTTCTCTGATTGCCGTGGCTAGGACTTCCAAGACTATGTTGAATAATAGTGGTGAGAGTGGACATCCTTGTCTTGTTCCTGATCTTAGAGGAAATGCTTTCAGTTTTTCACCATTGAGAATGATGTTTGCTGTGGGTTTGTTGTATATGACCTTTATTATGTTGAGGTAGGTTCCCTCTATGCCCACTTTCTGGAGAGTTTTTATCATAAATGGGTGTTGAATTTTGTCAGAAGCTTTTTCTGCATCTATTGAGATGATCATATGGTTTTTATTCTTCAATTTGTTAGTATGGTTTATCACATTGATTGATTTACGTATATTGAAGAATTCTTGCATCCCTGGGATAAATCCCACTTGATCGTGGTGTATGATCCTTTTAATGTGTTGTTGGATTCTGTTTGCTCGTATTTTGTTGAGGATTGTTGCATCTATATTCATCAGTGATATTGGTCTGTAATTTTCTTTTTTTGTAGTATCTTTGTCTGGTTTTGGTATCAGGGTGATGGTGGCCTCATAGAATGAGTTTGGGAGTGTTCCTTCCTCCACAATTTTTTGGAAGAGTTTAAGAAGGATGGGTGTTAGCTCTTCTCTAAATGTTTGATAGAATTCACCTGTGAAACCATCTGGTCCTGGACTTTTGTTTGCTGGAAGATTTTAAATCACAGTTTCAATTTCATTACTTGTGATTGGTCTGTTCATATTTTCTGTTTCTTCCTGGTTCAGTCTTGGAAGGTTATACCTTTCTAAGAATTTGTCCATTTCTTCCAGGTTGTCCATTTTATTGGCATAAAGTTGCTTGTAGTAGTCTCTTAGGATGCTTTGTATTTCTGTGGTGTCTGTTGTACTCCATTTTCATTTCTAATTTTATTGATTTGAGTCCTCTCCCTCTTTTTCTTGATGAGTCTGGCTAATGGTTTATCAATTTTGTTTATCTTCTCAAAGAACCCTTACTAGTTTTTTTTTAATGTAACTTTTTTTTTTCTTTCTGTAAGTAGTACGTGGAGTTACCATATGACGAAGCAATTCCAATTCCACTCTGGTATTGCTGGGTCCACACAAAAACTTGCACACAAATGTTCACAGCAGCACTATTCATAACTGCCCCAAAATGGATACAACATAACTATTCACCAACTGATGAATGGACAGATAAAATGTGGAATATCCATATAATGGAATTTTGTTCAGCCATAAAAAAAGAATTAAGTGCTGATATGAGCTACAAAGTGGATAAAACTTGAAAACATTTTGCTAAGTGAAAAAAATCCCATCACAAAAGACCACATTTTGTATGATTCCATTTATTAAATTTGCAGAATGGATAAATCTATAGAGACAGAAAGTAGATTAGTAATAGCCTAGGGCTTAGAAGAGAAATGGAGAATGACTGCTAATGGGTATGGGGCTTCTTAGCGGGAGGGTACTTTATAGTCTGTTGTCTGATAATCTGATATCTGGAGTCTCTGTGGATATATTTCTGTTGAATGTTTTGCTGAAAGGGTCTTTACTCTTCGTGCATCTGTCTATCTTTGGTTGTGTATGGGACTTTGTATATGAAATCTTATTTTTAGAAACAATCTGAAGCCTAGACAGATGTTACATTCCCTCAAAGAAGAATTCTGATTACTTTTTTCAGGCACCTGGGAGTGCCAGCAATCAAGTATCACTTTAATCCAATTCCAAGCTAGAGATTTTCTGGGCTACTCAAATGATGTGAAGCTGAGCTGCAGACGGTGCAAGGACTGGTTCACTTCCATTTCACCTTAATTCCTGGTGTGCAACCAGGTTGTGCGATTTGGGGGAAATTCCCTCAATTTCTTCCTTTATCATGCTATTTAGAATTAACTGTCTAAAGACTAACACATGATTAGGGACTGAATTGGATTAAAAATAAACATTTATCTTCACTTTCCCCTGAAACTGCCCTAAAATGATAGTAATGGAATAACACGGTAAAAACCCACAAGGACTAAGAGAAAAGAGAGAACAGGGGATGAGAGCTGCCTATAAATTTTTGGAAGACAGGACAGCTGATGGAGGAGTGATACCTAATCCAGATAGCAGGGTAAAGGAAGCAGAGACCAATGTGGGCCAGTTCACCACAGAATCCCACAGAAAATGTGCTGTTCCCATTATCAGTCGACAGGGGGAGGCAACCACAACTTGCATTGACGTGTTATGGTCTGTAATACACAATTACTGTATCACATCAAGGATATTTGAACTTGCCCATGTATTTTCACAGTCTGGTCAGGTGGGCCCTAGATCTAATACAACTGGACAATGTTCGAATATGCTATATTGGTGATATTATGGTTATCTCAAAATCTGAGGATCAAGCTAAAAGAGACCTTACTGAGGTCATAAATCATATAACTAATTGGGGATAATTGATTAACTCCAAAAAAGTCCAGGGCTGTACACAGACTATGAAATTTGGGGGGACTGCATACTGTAGACAATGAGCAATAAATTATTGCTTCCCACCTCTCAGGCTATAGGGACTCAACACCTAGTGGGTCTGTTTGGCTTTTGGAAAAATTGTATCCCTCACTTAGGGATACCGTTAGTTTCAGTTCATAAGATTACCCAGAAAAGGGCTATATTTGACTGAGGAGCTGAATAGCAGCAAGGCTTCTTAAAACCGCAGAGGGCTGTAGCCCAAATTATCCCATTAGGACCTTATGATCCTAATGATGAAATAAAATTAGAAGTGTTGGCTGCCTGCACTCATGCCAACTGGAGTCTCTGGCCAAAGGCAATATCTATTGCTCAATGGTGAACTGGACTTTTGAACTAGAAAAGTACCAAATGCTACTCTCTAGTATATTCCTTTTGAAGACAGTTACAGGCTTGTTATTGAGCATTTATGGAACAGCTCCAGTAACAGAAGGATATAAGATTATATTAAGACCTGAAATACCAGCATGTCATGGGTGATGTTAGAAAAGCATTCCAACAAGAAGGACAATGCCCAAACAAGTTCCATCCTAAAATGGATTTGGTACACAATGGGAGCATGTTCCTGGGAGTTTCCATGGGAGGAACTCACTGTAGTCACAAGCAAGTAGGCTTTTTTCCCCTAGGACTGACTATAGAGCCTCCTGAAGAGGATTGGCCAGCTGTTATTTGGCCCCTACTGAGCCTCAAACTCTTAATAAAAATTGCCCTATTTGCCAACAGGAAAGGCAGAATTTTCGGTTCCTCTGGGGAAGTATTCCCAGGGGAAAAGGTCCATCATATAGCTGGCAAATAGATTACATTGTCCCTTTACCTATTGTTTGGCAACTTAAATATTGGCCTTAAGGGTTTGGTTTCACATACCAATGGCTAAAGTCAGTGTTGCAAATTCTGTCAAAGGACTGCAACAACCACATAAACACACACATGTATCACCTTCCTGTTTGGCTCTCCTAGTTACATTTCATCAGATCAGATCAAGACACTTCACTGCCTATATATAGAGTGAAACGGTAGGCAAAGAAACATATTCAGTAGGCTTAGCATATTACTTGTCACTCTCAAAGTAATGGGTTAATAGAAAATGGGGATAAACAAAACATATGCTTTTTAAACTGAGGGAAAACAAGTGATTGAAGGGCCGTTCCACAAAATTATAGGACTATGTCTTATAACTTGACCTGAGGTGGATTAAAGGTAGAATTACATTAGATAATTGGGTAAAACTAATATTGTAGAAGCTAATAAAATGTATGATAATACTGATATTGACAATCAAATGTGAATGTTGGGAGACTGAACTAAACCCCTTTAGGATATTATCCCTGTGGAGAAGAACTGGCATGAAGAAAATTTTGACCTGAGCAATGGTAGGTCGACTACAGTCCCTGAATCCCTCAGCAGATACATACCATAAATACAATGGCTGTAGAAGAAGTAGACAAATTGTAAAGTTAGTTCAGAAGTACGACAAAGTTTATGCTGGAATTTTCAGCTATTTGTTTAAATCCATACCAGCTGCCCACGGATTATTACAAATGCATGGAATTTTCATGTACATTTTGATCGTCTACTTGATTATATATCATCAAGCAAGTAATGGCTCTCAAACCAACAGTGACCATTTTGTCCTAAAATGGTCTTGACCATGGATGAGGGGGATAGACCGTGCTGTGAGGGTTAATTCCTGCAGACCTGAAATTGGCCCGAACTGTTTTACTAAAATAAGAAATGTACCCACCTGACACTGACCTCTGGTCCAGGCATAACATCTACTGATTATTAGTGCTGTTTTGTAACCATGGGTGGGAGGAGTTTCAGGGCAAGCTGTTGACATTGTTTATTGATAACAGTGAAATTGACTTGCACCTGGTCTGAGACACCCAGAGGGTTCTGTCATTGGAACTGGTTACATAGCAAGTATATGCCCACGTGACCAACAGGGGATGAGAAACCCTGGTTGAGACTCTGTCTTGGGCTCCTTGGTTCTGAGATGGTCCATGCTCATACTGGTGGTTCCAGATCTGAGAAAGTGTGTCTAGACAGCCCTTACAGAGGGCTAACAAATGCAGGGCTTGGCTGCCCTGGACTCTTTGCTGTGAGATGGCCTTTGGCTGTGATGCATATCCTTACTTTAATACTATTGCTATATTGTGTCCTTTTCCTGCAATAAACTATAGATTTATAAGCACTGTCATTTTAAGTCCTATGAGACTTTAGCAGTCAAACCTCGTTTAACTGTTACTGTTAGTGCACTGTGATGGGAATCTAAGTGTTTTTCATATTCTTCTAATTTCTCAAAAAAAAAAGATCCTCTACATCCAAAAAGTTGACCAAAAAAAATCTGCGGTAGTGTATTTTTACATTCTTCTGAACTATTGGGTGGTATTCCTATGTAGTTGCAAGTTAACACACTAGAGTGGTCAGATCCATGAACTTTATTTTTAATTTTGTTTATTTATTTTTTTAAAATTAATGTATTAATTTGATAGCAATTGTGTGGTGGACACCAGGCTGCTTCTGTTTTCCTCCACAACTTTGACAAGAGGGGACACCCACAAGCAGTGCCAAGGATCTAAAAATAGAGACTTTATTAAATCATTCAGTTGAGCTATCTTTGTTGAAGTAATTGTCTTATTTAATAACCATGCAAAAGGCCAATGGAAGAGACACGATGAGATGAGGAAGAGGGAAGAGTCCAGGATGGCTTGGCCAACTGAGTCAGTTGTGATAGTGTTGAGCCTGCGATGCCTTTGCACATCCAGATAATGTCCACAGACAGTTGGGAACAGGACCTGGGGCTCAGGGCCAGGCCTAGACTAGAAGGTCCAGGCTTAGGGCCTCCCCTCCCACGTAGCCTCTGGGAATTACTGGTGGATATGCAGAGGGGAAGACCTGTGCACAGGTGAGATAACCCGGGAGGATCCAGGAGAGAAGAATAGGCCCCAGGGAAGCACCCTGTGGACATCCATCCTTAACAGAGGAAGAATACAATCCAGTGGAGGAGGTTGAAAATCAATAAGAGATGGGAGAAAGCGGTATCTCAGAAACCCAAAAGAGGAGAGACATTCAAAGGAATGGTCGTAAGGCCTGAATTGTGTCCACTGGAAATGACACTTGGGTCAGGGTTCTCAGCAGTACACTGAAGCAATAAGGTAGAAATCAGATAGCAAGAGATTGAGGAGTAAATAAAAGGTGAAAAAGTGGACATATCAGTAGATGTATTCTTTCTGGAAACTGAGCTCTAAAGGACAGTGACATTGCCAGAGGGATAGTTTTTGTTTTGAAGATTATTTTGAACATGACTGTTTGCTGAGGGAAAACACACACAGACAGAGGCTGGAGTTATAAGAAAGATGATAACTGATGAAGCCAGTTCCTGAAAGAGGAGAGAAAGATTAGAATCTAAGGACAGTTGTGTGGATTAGACCTGGTCAAAAGGTTCACCTCTTTCTCTGCAGCAGTGAGAGAAGTGTCTTTGTAGAGCGTTGAGAAGTACAGTTGAGTGATGAGAGGAAGACCCGACTTTTCTCTTTAGAAGCTTAGCTAGTACAGGCAAGGAGAGAGAATTTAACCAGGGAATGCAAATGCAGGTAAATCTATAGAGAATTGGAGCAGAAAAGCTGACGGAACTGACACCTGACGGCCTCTTATTTTCTCTGTGAAAAATGAAACAATATGATCAGATAAGAGAACAAAGTGAAGGTTTGGAATAGCCACTGAGGAGAATGTGGAGGGTTGTGTAATAGAATTGCAGAGTAGTATTTAGACCCGGGAATATATCCCCTAAGTGTGCACCAATCCACATGATTGTAAGGTTTCTTAAGCAGGATTCAGTCGAGCGTAGAATGGGCAGGTATTTCTGTGGTGTGTGAAAAAAGACACTAGGCTACAAAGGCATGGTCGAAACCCATGACCACTTCAAAGAACACCTCCCCCCATCCCCACCCCACAGATTTTTCATGGGTCAAAATACTGAGTATCTAGAGAATGGAGACTTTTTTCCTCTTCTGGGGCCTAGGATTAGTCCCTTATATTCAGAAGACATTCAGATATTGTTGACTGATTGGATTAATTAATAAATAAAATCTGACTCTGCTAAACATTTCTGAACACAAGCATTAGGTTTAAATTTTTATCTACTGGAGGTGAATATATTGATTAATTCAAAGCATTAGAACACTGTTCCAAGAGCTATATTCCCATAATTTACTTATGCTTAAAATGATTAAACTGATGCCAAACTCTAATAAAACCCATTCTGTAACACAAAAGTTTATTAGAATAAAAATATATGTACCGTATCCGACATTAAAATTATTTCACATCGCATGTAGGTTTTACCTCCATTAGTTTTTTTTTTTTAATACTTTTAAAGTCTGTGCTTCAAATAATTTGCACATCTGTAAACAAATCTTAGATTACCAAAGATGCAATGTATCCATTAGATACTGAACATCAAAATTTAGGAATTGGAACTGATAGTTATATCCTATTGCACTAAATATTCCTCTAGAATTCTGGACAGAGAAGAAAAAAGAGATTAAAATAAATCACTTGAAATGAGGTAAGTTGTATGAAAAGGTTTTTAATAGCAAATATCACCAATGTTGAGGTGAGAATATTAAAAATATTCATGGAAAATTCACTTAAATGTTTGCATAGTCTAGGTTATTTTTTAAAACAAAAAATTAAAAATTACCAAAATTCCTTATTAGAAAAAGAGACAATTACTGGTTCTATAACATCTGTGTACATACTGAGTCTTTTATTTAGAAAAAAGAAGTGATACAAACATTCACAAGTTTAGCAAAAAGGAAAAAAAAGTGACTATTAGGACTAACATTTCAAGCTGCCTTTTGGAAAGAAAATTAAAAACAGAGGTAGATGGTTAAATGTATTAGTAGCCAAGTTACTCAAATGACTAATTTTTTGTTTTGGTAGACATTCACCAAATTTTTATGCTTGAAGCCAAACAGTAAAAAATTTAGGAGAAGAGAGTAAGATCTAGCACAGGTTATTTTCCTTTTATCAAAGAAAAGTAACAAAAATAAACCAGGCTTAAGACCCCTGTTATGGATATGATTGTATAAAGCACTACAGTTCATGCACTTTTTAAAGCAGGAGAATGAACCTTATCCCTAAGCTTCCTAGGTTTATTTGAGGCCAAGCCCCAAGCCCCAGCAGGCCTGGTCAGTCAAAGTAGGACTGTAGGGTGCCTCGGCGCCGGACATCGCAGGTCCAGCAGTGGAAGCCTCCTCCCAGGGAATTGGCATTACGAATGTTAACCTTAATGGTACTGATACCTGCATGGAAAGAGAGAGACGTGGCCAGTTAGATGGACTCACATGAAGATTCTTCTATAGAAATGAGCCTAAAAATGGGTAGGAACCCTGTGGTTCTAACCCTTAAGTCCACCCCAGGATAGTCTTTCAGTTTTATTCATCAATTATATTTCATCTAATCTATTCCACTGCTAATATAAAACCTTCACCAGAAAGTCAGCAGAGACTCTGAAGTCTATTTTGTTCTATTGACTATTCACAAGTCAACAGGTTTCATGAGCGGATATATCTGACAAACGTTCAGAAACAATCCAAACAGTAAAATTTCAAGGCCTTTTAGAATTATGCTTTAACTACTTTGTCAGACTGTTTCTAATTTACCACATCAATTTAGTAAAAAAAAGTATAATTTAGCCAACCTGAAAAGTTGACTTTACCTACCCACGTATAAGCAGAGTTTATCTAACACAATTAGCTTGACCAGCCCACCTTAAGGAAACAATGGAACAGAGCTCATCTGGGTTGTATGGTCATACAGGTATCAAAGCTACTCAGGCAATTAGTTTAATCCAGCACCATTTGTATTAATATGGTTATGATGTACATGGCCCAGTCAACCAATGGTATTTTGGAAGAATCTGTTGTGTTTGGCATAATGGGGTTTTAAAAAGAAAATCTATTCTCCTCTCTCGAGGAATCCATTATTTTGAGAGGAAAGCTAAGCTACAGAGTTGCTAAAGGGTCCATTGGTATAGTTAGAAAGGCAGCATGAGTCATCTGGAAAGCCTTTCATGAGAAAGTAAGACTGAACAGGGCTTTGAAGAGTAAAAATAGGGTTTGGACATGGGTTCAGGAGTGGGCTTGGGATAAGAAGTGGGCTTTTAACCATGAGCATGGGTTTCCTGATAGAAAGACATATCTATCTTAGTCAGATGGCTAGAGCCATATTAACCCTGAATTGGAGAGAATTTAATTTGTTTTAACAAGTTCCCTATGTTCAAAAAGACTTTATTAAAAACAAAATTATAAATCAAATATTTGGTACTTAATAATATTTTAAGTTGAGAAACAATAAAATCTTAATGGACAAGGAAACTGAACCCAAGCAATTGGCTTATTTAACAAAAGCCACGAAAAAAAAAGTGGGATAGCATTAGGGGTGAAATCATTAGATTGGGCTCAATCTAAAACTAATGGGCTAATCTTTTTAAACTGATACTTCATTAAAGAGGGATGTTTCAAAGGGGCAAACAATATCTTCTGAGTAGTACACCTGAAACATAAGACATAAATCAAAACATGACTTGATTTCAACAAGTGTACCGCCTGGCTTTATTTGACACTTAGGATATGTCAAGTAGAATGATAGTGATAAACACACACTTCTGCACCCTAATAATAGCCGTATGAAAATTCTTTCAACGCTTTTCTCAGTATAGAATAACTGGTCTAAATTTTGAATACCACGATAAGCAAATTCCCACCCAAATAATAACCAGTTCTGCTTTTTAGTTGGAAGCTGAAATGATTTACTGACATCCTCTATTGTATTTCATTACTTTGTTCACAGTGCTTATCACACATATGTCACTTCTACATCTGTATCCTTATACGTCCTTTAAAATATGTAATGACAATTAAATTACTTTTAAAGGACCCCAACAATTTCTTATTTGGTGAAGGGCCAAATCTATATGCTCATCTGCAAAGGGGTAGTTCTCCACACTTGGGCACCAGGAAGTTAGATAAGTCACAGAAGATTGATAAACTTATTGCTAAGGGGGTGTCTGAGGAGCCTGGGATGCATCTCCAACCTTTTGAGGTTGTGATTGTTGAAAACAAATACATTGTCCATCTATGAAATAATAACTTGGTGCTTCTAAAAGGAACAGAAATTTAATTAGATAAATCATACATCAGACCTAGCATGTCATTTCTTCTCATTTAATATTTTTGAATATGAACATGTTTCATTTATTGTACATACCCAGCTTTTCAAACATCTTTTGAATCGGGACTTCGTTGGCATCCACCATAACACGCTTTTCATCTAGCATTAAGACATTCATGGAAAGCCATTTGGATGACATCCAGAGTGGGTGATCTAAAAATAGCAATAACTGTTAAATCATGTCTGCTGTTATTCTTGGTTAAAGCAAGGATTCAGAAGTGAAGAATCTTCAAGTGACAGCTCAATTCTTTCAATAGTTCAGTTTCCCTGTGAAAATTTATTTTAATCTTAAGACTATCTGTAAATGTTATGAATCAATCCATACTCATTACACATTTGAATTTCATCTTGTTGTCTTTAAAAAGCCATTTCTTGCTTTCTGTGATACTGTTTTATACTGATTTTTCCTGTACTTTCATTTTCATTTTCTATGGAAGGAGAGGTTGTGAACACAAGTCCAGCCTTGTTCTAGTACCCGTAGTGCCAAGCACCAGTTTACTGCTTACCAGGGAAATATTCTAAATTGCTAATATGCAGGCTGCTGTCTATAAGTGAAAGATTCTTGGCCACTGAAGTAATTATTTTAGGCTATGAGTATACAAAAGTAAACATACCATCTGGGATGACTGGTATTGGAGGAGTAACTATGGTCCATCCTGCTTTCTTGAAAAGATCAATCTGCAAGACCAAAATAAAAAAAAAAAACCCCCCAAACCCAAAGAGGCTTAAATCTATAGATACTATTCTTATCATTCTTGGTCTCTGATAGCCCTTATGATTAATAATTCTTTTTGAGAAGCTGTCTTCTCAACTGCCAAAATTAAAAAATTAAAATTTCAAAACATTTGGATGATTTTGTCTGAATCGTAGTTAAAATGTACACAAAATCCTCAGATTGCCAGATTAAAGTTAAAAAGTAACAGAAATGTTAAAGCTTTTAAAACTATTCTTGTGCTTTTCACAGGTTTCAGAGATTTTAAAAGACCACGAAGATATTTTCCTTGAGAAATCCCCATTAAAGAAAATGAAAATATTTCCTATTACTTAGTTATAAGAAAACAAAATACGACTATGTCAAACCCATAGTCCATCCACTTCATAGTCTGTCACTTTGCGTCTGTGACCATGGTATAAAGACAGGTGTTAGGAATATACTCCCAAAGAACCATAACTGTCCCTAGTGACCTATTATAACCCAACCATCCCTAGTTCACATACCCACTTAGTATATCAATAAATTATATTAAATAAATATTTAATAATATATATAATTGATTTATATAAATTATATATAAATAAATTAAAATTAAGTGAATAAGGAATCTTGGTCATTGGGTCTAAATATATAGACTAGAAATGAACAGTGATGTGGTAAAATAGTGAATTTTGCAATGGCGCACTGCAGCCCAGCAAATAACACAAAATCACTCACCGCCCAGCTGGAAGTAGGGGGCAGCGGGCAGAAGTAGGAGGCTGCAGGGGGGATAGACCTGCTGCAGTGCAGTGGTTCTGCCCCTCCCCTGCAGGGTGGGCCTGGCTGAAGGGGGCCCCACTGGAGAGGGAAGAAGACACCCACTACCTAGTGGTGTTACCCCAGACATGCAGAGAGCATCTTGTTTGCAATTCATCTGCTGAGGAACCTCAGCTGCAAGTTATGAGATAATACCACTCTGTTCAATAAAAACACACACATACGCACAAACTTGAGGCCCTGACAGCAGCAAGCAGCCAAAGTCAGTCTGATGACACTACACTAATTATCACGGCTATAGTGTATATTTCTGAGTGTTGGACATCTTGTAGTAAATATAACATAAGCAATCCAATGTTTGATCATAATAATGTGAGCATTGCTGAATCTGTCATTTAGAACCATTAGGAATCACGGGAGTGCTTAAAATAATAGTGGCAATTCCTTCAGTTGCCGAACTCTATTGATTTTCCAGAGTCCTAAGAACTCCCCTACCTGGTGACATGGTCGGTCAGGATTGGAAAGCACAAGACCGGGCCCAATGATATTGAAGGTGGCATCAATGTGCATCGGATTGGGGTCTTTAAAGGAGATGATATGTACTCTGTAGTCTGGAGCGAGATGCTTACGCATCCATTCAATGCCCATGTAGTTTGTCACCTGAAAATAAAAAAGGAGACATAAACCTATAAACATTTGGTTGTATGTTCAGATAACTAAAAATAGGATGAAAATATTTTAATTTCAGAAATTTAAAATATAATAATAAAGTGAGAAATTTCCCAGGTAGCCTTTATCAACCTGGCTTCTCTGTGCAAAGATGTCTCTTCCAGCTCGAATGAAGTCAGCAGCATCAAAGCATGGCTCGAACTCAGTCGTCACAAATTTTCCCTGAGCAGCCAATTTGTGTCTGTCTTCTACAGAATGGATGGGGTAATCCTAATTGGAACAAGAATGAACACACACAATGCCTTGGTTCATGAGGAGATGACTGATAGGGCCTTCATTACTAAGAAAATTAGTTCAACATCATCATTTCCTGAAATACTACTGCCCTGTTCTAGACTGAAACATGCATGGGAAGATGTAGGCCCATGCTAAGCAAACCAAAATAAACCAAACCACCAACAAAAAAAAACTAGGCATGACAAGTTCCTCAAACTTGGAAGCAAGTGGTACTGAGGCAGTAATGAAACTGAAAACATTCCATGACCCATACAATGATTTATGTGTCTATCTACAGTATTGAAAATCTGCAAGATGAAGTCATTCTGTTCATTTGAAAAAGGAAGTTGGCCCTGAGCCTAACTCATACCACAAAATGCGATGCCATGCATCCCCTACCAAATTTGATTGGGTGTGCGGTTGGGTAATAGATTCATTACTTACTTCTGTCTTTAAACCCCTAAAGGGTTTAAAGAAATTTTCATTTTTTGATTCTTCTATAAGTGATCAAATAGTAAGTGATCTAATAAGAGACATATACTTCCTTTCACTGTGAATATGGCCTACAGACCAAATTCTTTTTCTAGAAGAGGCTGGAGTTCAGCCTAGTACTGTTCTGTCTCCACCAATGAATAGCTGTGCGCCTTTAGACAAGTTTTCCTCCCTGTAATGGAATGAAACTACTCCCTCATGGGGTTGTTGTGAAAAATAAACAGGACTGAGGATGTAAATAAAGTACTTAGTTCAAGATCTGGCACATGGTAAACACCAGTAAGTGTTAGCTATTATTATTACTGTTATTATCACTTATCATTTACTCTTATTTTCATCATAAAACAATCAGTTTTCGAAAAGTAGGTGATCTCAGCTTCTGAAATACATAATAAATACAAGGTATCAGAGACTCTCTCAGTCTCTGTGGATTATTTAGAAAAGTTACGAATAAGCTCTCCCATAATTGGGGACTTACCTGGTCATAAAGCTCATCAGCCATTGTGGGCTTAGGAGCTGTTGTCCACTTGGCCCCGCGGCGGAAGTAGTCTTTGATAATTGCTCTGTATGCGCGGTACTCAAAGAAGCGAGCGCGCCAGGCCATGGGAGCCTCGATAATCTCATTTCCCACAACTATCAGGATGTCTCGAGGCATTGCACCATATAAACCTGTCAGGCCAGAAGGTTCCAGAGCAACTTCAGTGATGCTAACTTCCAAGACAGAAGAGTCTATATAATGTGATTTCATTCTTTGGTAAAAAAATAAAAATTACAGAAAACCTATATGTGTATATGTATATCATTATACGCAAATGAAAAAATATTAAATGGTACATGCTAGACTGTTAACATGAATTCTGTGTGGGGATGGTGAAGCCAGGCCAAACAGAAAAAAAAAAAAGAAAAGAAAGGAAGAAGAAAAGAGAAAAAGAAGCATCTCTTGTTCAAAGAGATCTTGAACCACCAAGTTTTCACCTTTTGTAACTCCTAACAGAGTTTTTCAGGGAATATCAGTACCACGAGATGAAAATTGGGCCAAGGATCACTTACAACTGTAAATTAGAACACACCGAACTCCGCAACTAAGGACCCCACCTGCCACAACTAAGACCCAGCACAACCAAATAAATAAATATTAAAAAAAAAAAAAAGAACACACTGAACTCAGGCACAAAAACAATCCTGCAGCAATGTCAGTTAAAAATAAGATGGGAATGTTTCTGTTCCCCTTTTAATTTCTGTTCTTGAGGAAAATTAAATGGAATCCACTGGTCTTATGTAAGGAAATGCTCATGAAGTTTAGAAAAACTGCTTCTTTCAAGGAAATTCTAGATTTACAATGGAGTTTAGAATGTGTACATCTAAGTCTTACCAAAAAGAACCAAACTGTTCCTAAATAATCTTTAAAGTTTTGAAGGATTATTAAAACAAAGGGATCTCTGAGAAATAATCAGAGCTTTCTCCTTACATATTGAGAGAAATAAAAAAATTAAGACTCTAGCAGTTTAAGTATCCAACATCACTTACCCGTAGACTCAAAATCAGGAGTTTTATACTTCAAGGACCAGTCAATGGTGTCAGGCCTCCTCACTGTCACTCCTTCCATTTTTAAAATATTGCACATTTCTTCAATTTCGGCAACAGCCTTTTTCAAATGATCTTTGGGAAAATGATGGCCCCCATACTTTTGGTAAAAAGTCCAGTACTTTTCATATGTGTTGGCCTAGAACCAGAAGAAAGTAAGTGAAATAAATACTTACAGGAAAAAATTACAGCTCAAGATAGATTCATAGGTTGTGAACAATTACTTGTATAACTTAATGGAATTGAGACTGAGACCACACCTGGTGCAGTGTTCATCCCCAGAACCAAGCACACTGACTGTGGGAAGACACTCAATATTTGTTGAATGAAGATCTCTAAATTCTCTGGATGTTTTGAGACCTTTTGTTCCTTCTGCCTGAGATCTTACCATGTGCCTTACCACACACAGCATGTCTGCCCTCACATGGACTTGGAATGCTCTTGGGCCAGTTTTTACATGCTTCATAGACAAAATAGGACATGGACGCTCCCATTAGACAGTCTCAATGAAATCAAATAAGAGAACAAACAAAATAGCTTAAGAGAATAAAAGCACACCTATACGAAGATAAAACCATGGGCTACCCAGGCATCCCAGAATTCTGTCTAAAAAACAGCACTTCAAGATACTTTGTAGGAAAATAGGACACTGCTCCCTTAAAGGTTAGGGACATACTCTCAACTATGCTTTGTTTCTCTTAAAAAGCCATTACTGATTATTTTCTCATTCAGCAGAATCACCACTTGGCAAACCTGTGCAGCGGTGCAAGTCTACCTTTAGTGCTTCCTACACTTCCCTGCCAAAGTGTCTCTCCCCACCAACCTCTCTTCTCCCCAATCCGTCTAAGCTCTCATAGTGCTTCAGCTCCTTTCACCATAAAAAGAAGTGATTTGATAAGCAAATCCCCGAATTTTTAAGTAGCTGAAAAAAAAATCTTAACATTTAGAAAGTGTCCAAGGGTTATACGCATTTTAAAAGACAACTGAATGGAGAGCAGTTGAATGCTTTAAAAAGGCTCAATCAATTTGCTAAAAATTACTGTTGAATTAGGGTAGGTACAACAACTATAAAAGACTGGTTTTCAAAAGTGGAAAAGTCTGGAAGGATTCTTCATTCAGATTGTTTTCCATGTGCAAAGTTCTTAGTCAAATTAAAAAATGCGTTGGGAAATGTAGGAGACGCACATGGATATAATTTATCAAGACACATAAAGCAGAATTCCAATCAGAAGATCCAAATGCTAAGTAAAAGCCTTGGACCTTCATCAAAAGATTGGCAAAGCAACGTACATTTATATGTTTTAAGTTTTTTTTTTTTAACATCTTTATTGGAGTATAATTGCTTTACAATGGTGTGTTAGTTTCTGCTTTATAACAAAGTGAATCAGTTATACATATACATATGTTCCCATATCTCTCCCCTCTTGCATCTCCCTCCCTCCCACCCTCCCTATCCCACCCCTCTAGGTGGTCACAAAGCACCGAGCTGAGCTCCCTGTGCTATGCGGCTGCTTCCCACTAGCTATCTATTTTACGTTTGGTAGTGTATACGTGTCCATGCCACTGTCTCACTTTGTCCCAGTTTACCCTTCCCCCTCCCCGTATCCTCAGGTCCATTCTCTAGTAGGTGTTTTTAAAATGTTTGCTTATATCATTGATTAACCAACCACTAGTCCTAATCATGTCCGATAAGGTTTCCATTATTATAAATCAGATAACTTCAGACAGTGGTAAGTGCCATAAAGAAGGGGAAACTGGGTAATGAGATAGACTATCTAGATGTCTAGCTCTTTAATGTCAAAGACCATGTCTTTTCCAGATTATATGTCTCTACTTCCACTTTCACCTCAATATTTATTTATTTGATAAATATCAAACATACGGAAGCAGACCTGCCTCTTGTTAGTTCAATACCTAGGTTCACATCAATTAGGCTGGAGCTGAGTCTTCTGGGGAGGGAATAAGAATCTGAAAAACAGGTCTTCAGCAAACAGGGAGATGCCAGTGAAGCTCTAAAACAGGGGCTGGCAAACTAAAGTCCACGGGCCAAATCTGGACTGCTGCCTGTTTTTGCAAATAAAGTTTTATGGAACATAGAAATACTCATTTACATATTGCCTGTGGTGGTTTTGCACTACAGTGGCAGAGCTGAGAGTGGAGTAGTTGTGACAGAGACCTATGGTCTGCAAAGCCTGAAACATTTATTATCGGGCCCAGTAAAGAAAAACCTTGCCAAACCCTGTCTAAATGATCAGTTAGTTGCTTTATTTTTGAAGATCTATAGGTAAACAATAAGCTCAGTTTCTGGCCCATGAAAAATGTTATCAGAATTAAAAATTTGATTGCTTGTTAAGATCAATCCACTCTTTTAAAGAACAAAACAAAACAAGAGCACTCTGTTGTTTTGTACTCCTAGGAGGTCCTGCAGTAGCAACCAGAGGAGAGGATAATAACGACTCTTTATATTCCCCTCAGACATCCTGGTACTACTCATCCATTCACCACTTCCTCCTTCTCATGCCACGCACATCTCGTACAGCCCACGAGGGGACAAGAAGTCTTTGAAAATTTAACACTGGGTTAAATAGTTTCTGCTGCGCAGCCATGTTTTTTTGCTGGACACATTCCAAAGTAGCCCATGTGACTATTCGTGCAGAGTGAAGCTTGCTTGATAAATATAAAGTAAACTTTCCTGGGAGAAAAAAGTTATTTGAACAAGTGTGAATTCTCTTGTATAGTTCATTACTCTGGCTAAGGTTGGACAAAGTCTGAATGATCAGGCCAGGCTACATTTTCCAAGAGATAGTTGGAAATTATTTACACTTCCTTTATAACCCTGCTAAATAAGTTAGCAATCATTTACCAAGTGTCTGCAAGATAAGAAAACACTATATTAAATGCTTAGCATGTGATGTTTTTAATAATCTGTTGCAGACATGTAGCTGCATTCCTAGAAACTTGATAGTCTTTCAGAGCCTAAAATCTTTTAGGGGTGTTTGCCAAATGAATTTTAAATACTGTCTTTGGAAGGCTAGGAAATCTCAATAGAAACATTATTTATCCAGCTGCAAACTTATATTACATTAACCTTGATCGACTTTGTATTTTTTTTATTAATTTTTATCGGAGTATAGTTGCTTTACAATGTTGTGTTAGTTTCTGCTGTACAGTAAAGTGAATCAGCTATACGTATACATATATCCCCTCTTTTTTGGATTTCCTTCCCATTTAGATCACCACGGAGCACTGAGTAGAATTCCCTGTGCTATACAGTAGATTCTCATTAGTTATCTATTTTATACATAGTAGTGTGTATATGTCAATCCCAATCTCCCAATTCATCCCACTCGACTTTGTATTTTTAAAAGGTCCTTTTATCAAGGGCTTTAGAAAAAAAAGACAAAAGCAAAACAAAAAGCAGATATTTGATGGAAAGTATTCACTATGTTTGCAGAATAAAAAGCCACATAGCTTTCAAAAATTGTGCTTCCTGACAACTATGTTCCTCATTCCCATAAAATTTTTCTAGCACTTACATCTTCCAACATATCGTATGCTCTAACTGCCTATAAATGGTTTACTACGTTATTTTATATTTCATTGGTCCCAAACAGATTAATATATCTGTGTCATTCTTCTCCAACTAGAAGGTAAGACCTTCTAGTTGGCCATGCATGTCTTAGATTTAATTTCCTCTCCCTCGATACCTAGTTTCTTATGTGTCATAAAGCAGAAATAACCAGACAAATGAATGAAATCAATACTGCTAAAGCTACTATTATCTACAATCATTATACCCTCAACACACTTGGCAAACTGCATCCGTACAACTATAATGAGTTGTAGTTTTGTCCTTTAAAAATAAGTAACATGTAACCTTTTACCTTCCTATTTAATCTCATTAGGTAGATAGCAACCCTCTTAATATCTTCATTTTAGTGAGGCCCAGAAATTTGTGGAATCAAGATCACAAGGTCAAATAGCTGATTAACTGAGATTAGCTAATAAGCTTTTATCAAATACCTAATTCAATCCTGATCTCCTGACTTCAGCCTGGCACCTTCCAAAAGTCCATGAAATTTCAAAATCTAAAATCATAGATCAAGTGACAAAGAACTCAAAATAATGTCTTAGAATTCTGATTCCGTAAGATCACATGATATAAAAGTCAATTATTCTAAAGACAAATAGAAGGATAAACTATTGCCTGAATTTGAAATTTAATTCCACCCAATTAAAGTGGTTAGGGGATGGGACTTCCTTTCAAGAAAAGACTTAAAAGATTGTGCCTTTTTAAAACATGTGGATGATACATAAATTAATCTGTTCATCAAATTTCAAATATCAAAACCAAAGGTAGTTTCAGAACAACTAGAAGAAGTTATGACTTTTTCTATTACCTTCTCTTCAAGGTCTAACTCAAGAATTATTTTCTTCGTTTAGGAAGAAGACTTCCTAACTATCCAGCATTTGGTCATTGCTTTTCCCTTAGCTCTCCTGGTATTTGAATTCAACTGCCTTGTGCTAGTTGCCATAAGATACTTAGTATTAGTCTTCACTTCTACGTAATAAACATCATACCTCTCCAGATGGAAAGCAAGTTCTTTTGTGCTAATAACTCTGGAGCCCTGATACAAGGTAGGCAACATTTCTGATGATGATGACAGTGATGTAACAGAACTTATTTCCTCAACCCACATTACAAATAAAAATGTTAATATTCAGGAAGAATTTAAGTACACTGAAGATATATTTGTAACCCATTATTAATGGAAGCTTAAGCTGCATCTGAAGTGTGGATGGAACCCTTATGCAGTATATAACCGGAATACCAGCCCACAGAGACTCTGGTCATAAAAATATTACAGATAAAGAGCACTAAGAGTTTAAAAAAAGGAAGATATTACTTGTTACCAGGGAAGTCCTGGAAGGCTTTGTGGGAGGTGCCACTGGAACTAGGTGGTAGGAAGAGGGGGAGGTTTAAACTGCAGACAAAAGGGGTGCAGGAGGGTAGGTGGGAGACTTCTAGGTGGGAGAAAAGGCCTGAGGCTTGTTTGGTAGTAGTCTAATGTGGCTGTTTATATGGTTATCTTATAAAGTCTGCTGAAACCTGGGTGAAATTATTAGAGGAGAGAGGCTAGCAAAATAGAGGATTGATAGGAGCAGATGAGTAACAATATTGAATTTGGGTTTTAAAAAATTACTCTGTTAGAAGCTAGAGGTGGTTTAGAGAGTACAGCAAATAGGGGAGACCAGTTAGGAGTTAACTGCAATAGTCCAGGCAGTAGATGAGATCCTGACCTAAGGCAGTAGCAGAGGGATGGAGGTAAGGTTCATTTTGATAAAAGACTTGTTCGATCTTGGAGAATGGATGTGGAGGATGTGACTGAAGGAGAAATAAATAAAAGTTTTAGCTTGAATAAACAGGAATGCCAAAAACTGAAAGGAAGGAATGAAGAACGTCCCAGTGTTGCAGAGTGGCTCGCAGCTGAACTCAAATGTGCCACGTCTGAGGTCCAGTGGCAATATCCAGCAAGGAATTTAACGTGTTCATATGGACAGAATTCAGGAGAGAGATCTAGACCAGAGTGGAGGGGTGGGAGGAAACTATGAGAACAGCTACAGTGAAATTCTGTTCAGCCCAACATTACAGACCGTAAAGGAAGATGTGAGGAATAGTGAAAGAACTAATATCCCCCCCACCCCCCGAAACTGTCTCCCCAAACCTGAAGGAGGGAGTAATCATTGGTGTAGATAGTGTCAAATACTGCAGAGATGCCAAGTAAGATATCATCAGCCACTGGATCTGGGTGGTCTTGGGTAAGCTAAAGTGAACGCAGTTACAGAGGAGAGTGGGAGCAGAAGCCAGACTGCAGACCATGAGGAATGAACCCGCTCAGACATGTGAAACCCCGGCTTTACCTTCACCTCCACAGTGAATGGTGGAACACAGGCATTTTCTGCTCTGCCCACTATCACTTCCTCTAAGGGGTCCCATTCGTTGTAGGAGGAGACAGGGCAGTCCTTGGGCAGAGGATCAGTGGCCTTGTCGTCAGCTGCACAGGAATTCCGGGAGGAAGCCGTAGCTGCCTGGGTGCTCTGGAAAGTTCGCTGCACCCATCCTGTTACAGTTCTTCCAAGCTTCCAAGAACAAAGAAAAGATTATTGTGTGGTCCTGCACAGTACTTGGGGGAGGGGGAAGTAGAGGTGGGATGAAAACCCAGGATAACACAGCCAGGCATTTAAAATCTTTTAGGAGAATGTAAACCGAGATGTTAGTGGATAGGTGGGTAGTGGGGTTACAGATTTTACTTTTGTGTTTATTTATACATTATCTTTTTATCTATTATGTTAATTGGTATAACTCTTTAAAACTTCTCAGAAGATTTTGTCCCCAAAGACCATACACCCCCATTTATATCTCGGAATGGTTTTCTGCAATCAAGCCTTAAGCAAGTTTTCTGCAGATGATGGGTCACCCTTCTTCCCAGAAAACTACAGACAGTGGCTCCGGATCTCCCTGCCAAGTCCAGCTGGGGGAGGGAGCCTCCTGTCCCTTTCAGTACCAAAGGTTACTAGTGTTAGGATCCTCTCCCCCCGCCCCACGCAAATGAAAATACAGAAGCATTTTAAATGACTTTATCTTTCAGAATAATCAGCTTCAAACCATCAATTTGTCCTCACTGACACACACTTCACATTATTTGGCACTGCAATTATGAGAGAGTGACCAAGTGCCATGGGCTTATTTTACAGATGGTCCACAGTACCCTAGCCAAGATAAGGATTAACTAACCCAGGTACAAACTTAAACAACTAGGAAGGAGATCTAAGAACTTCAAAGAAAGGCTTTTGAAAATGTAGAGCCCATAAACTCTAGAGCAGGGAGAGTCCCGCATACACTGGGCAAACCTCAACCCCACAAATCTCTATCCGGTTCTGTGAAAAGCCTTAGGAAGGAGGCAGGAGGGGAGCCAGGGTGGAGACTAAAAAGCAGGAGGGAGTGAGTGACAGCTGTTCTGAAGCCAATTGCTGGGGGAAACCAAACTGCCTGGCTATTCCTGTCCCAGGAGCTAGAGAGGGTTTGCTGCAGGCGCGTGCTTCCATACCAGGGAAGCGGAGGGCAGGACCGGGCAGAAATCTGGGTACAGACCGAATTCGCTCCAACTCCTCTCGCTACTCAGGACTCCGTTACACTTGGAATGAGCCTGCTCGCTCCCCCTCCGTCCCCGAGTCCCACTTCGCCCCTTCTCCAGTCCATCCACGGTACACGCATGCCCAACTCTCTGCCCACCCATAGCGATGAGCCGCCAAAAGGCCGCCCTTTTTCACTAATCGGTGTTGCTTGTCGCCCTCGCCCCCTCCGGCTGGGGAGGGCGGCGCCCCCCGCGCTGACGGCCAACGCAGCCCGAGGCGCGCAGACCGCAGCTGTGCCCACTGGGTGTGGCCCCAACGCACGCCCCCTTCCCCTGGGACACCGCCAAGCTTCCGGCAGCCGGCAAAGGCTCCTGAAGACGAGCTTCCAAGGGGGCCCAGAAAGGACAGGGTCGTGCAAGGCCGGAGGGGGAAAGCCAGGGAAGGAGAGGGGGAAGAGAGCACGCGGCCGCCCGATGAGGCGGCGGCGCACGCACCCGAGACCCGATGTAGTGCACCGCTTCGGCGCCGCGGCTCCCGCCGCGCAGACACCGCACCCGCAGCATCGCCTCGCGCCCGCTTGGTCCACAAGTCGACTGTTCTCAGCCCTCGGCCACCTCCTTCCGAGTGCCCCGAGAGCGCGCCCGCAGCAGGGTGTCCCGGTGCGCGGCCTTTTGTAGCCTCGCCCCGCCCCGGCCGCCACCCCGCGCGCCCCATTGGCTGCCGGGAGCAGGTGGCGGGGCCGCAGAGCGCACGGCGGCGCGCGGGGCCGCCCGGGAGTTAGGAAGGGCAGGGAGCGCGGGGGACGCGGGGTCAAGTCCCACGGGCTGGCACTCTGTTAGCTTGTCAGTCCTCCCACGGGTTTCTGCCGAGCTCTGCCAGCCCCGCCCGGGTCCGCCGTACCAGGCCCCCTGTCTCAGGGACGGGGAGGAGGACGCGATTTCTGACGAGTCAACGTAATGATATATACAAGTATGGTTTTAAATTTACATTTATAGATTTAAATATGCAAAGCGTGAGTACAGTCTCACGTTTAAATTCATCTCCGTGTACTGACCCAGTCCCCTCATTTTGCAGTGAACAAAACCACCTGAAGTTTAGGTGGCTTCTTAGGGCAACACCAGGATGGAGCCTGGAGGGGACCAAGTCTGGAACTCAGGTCATCCGCTCCCCGGGGTGCTGCGTGCTCCACCCACTAGCCTGTTACGTGTTCTTTGGAATACTTGTTGTTTCAAATAGTCTTCGGCCGTGGTCCCTGGCTTGAGAAACTCAGTCATGAAAATAGAGATAAATGTGGGCCAGAAATAAGGGAGGACTACAGGGAGTTTTTTCCCTTCTATTTCATGTATTTAAAATTTTGTTTCAATTTGATAAGGATACATTTGTTAGAAAAGTAGCTCCCAAACAGTGCAAAGTTTTAATTGCTGAGGATTTGTGCAAAACTAGAGAACTCGGTTTAACATTTATGTTGTTAGAAGGAGAGGGGACAGAGAGTATTTCATGTCTGTGCCTACAATATATGTAATTATTTATTTTTAATGAGCTGTCTTTTAAACTGTGGTGTCTTTCACTCATTTTCCAGTTCAGGCGCTAGACAAGCAGGATAGCATGGTGGAAACAGCCATGGAGAGGGAATTGGGAGAATTGGTTTCTGGTCTTGACTCTGTTATAGACTACCTTGTGTCTTCTTGAGTTGCAATCTTCTTATCCTCAAAGGGAGAACAATTGCATTTATTGTCCCCAGCACACAAATGGGCCAAAAGGAGAGATCGTACACGTAGAACTTAATGTGGCACTAAAAGCTATACGAATTTGAGGTAATATTTTACCAGCCCTAAGAATAAGGAGGCCTCCAAATGTGATAATCAGGTGAAAGGAGTCAATAAATCTAGGTTCTTGTCTTAGCTTTGCTACTAACTTGCTGTGTGACCTGGAATCAAATTCTTTCCTCTTTCTCATGAAGGTGTCACACTTCTAGTAAAGGCTTTGGGAAATCTCTAACATTTCTCAAACTTTACAGGGTGCCTTCTCCCAGCAATTAAGTGCAGCCACCTCTAAGTTCTAATTCTCTCAGTGTACTTAGCGTGGCCAGAGATGTGCTGCTCTTCAATAACGGAATGTAAGGGGACAGTAAATATACACAGCAAGTGGTATTGACCTTACTTGTTCCATTTCTGTCTGAGATCTGAGGACATCCTCAGGTCACTCATTAAAGGCACTATTTTGATTCTGTAGATGTAAGAATTGGGAGTGTCTGGAAATAATAAGGCCAGGAGGTTATTAAGTTTTACATTACAAAAAAAAACCTCATTATAGTCATAGAACATACCTTTATCTCCTGGAATCCAGAGGAAAGTGTATGGATAGAGCCACCCAGACCAGTCCTACCACTGTAAAAGCAAATCAAAGCACTTTCCTCACCCCCTAATTTTCCTTTCCTATTAATTAATTAATTAATTAATTAATTTTTAATTTTTAATTTTTTAAAATTTATTTATTTATTATTTTTATTTTACTTATGGCTGTGTTGTGTCTTCATTTCTGTGCGAGGGCTTTCTCTAGTTGTGGCAAGTGGGGGCCACTCTTCATCGCGGTGCGCGGGCCTCCCACTATTGCGGCCTCTCTTGTTGTGGAGCACAGGCTCCAGACGTGCAGGCTCAGTAGTTGTGGCTCACGGGCCTAGTTGCTCTGCGGCATGTGGGATCTTCCCAGACCAGGGCTCAAACCCGTGTCCCCTGCATTGGCAGGCAGATTCTCAACCACTGCGCCATCAGGGAAGCCCCTTATTAATTTATTATTCATTTGTTTTTTGCTCTTGAAAAAGTTCCGTAACAATTTTTAGATTGACCTTATCAGTTGGAAGCACACGTCTTCCACACTGGTTTGTTTGTGTACTGCTGAGCCAACTCTGCAAAGTATTCGATGGTGATACCTGTTAACACCTTGGTCTTTGGTTGCTGCTTTTTTCAGAAGAAATGGAATACACTGTGAACTCTACCGTCTTTTCCCTCATTGGCAATAGGTTAGTATGACACCAATAACTTTGACTGAGCCAGTACCTGTAGGATCTTGGTGGTCTCGTAGCTAATGGTTATGCATATTCATGTCTAATAGTAGTATACTCTTGTAGGTTAATCTAGAGGCATAATTTAGGGTAATGTGGCAGATGGGGGGGGCAGGTAAGAGGACAAGGAATAGAAAACACATCAGAAGCATGGCAAATTCTGCTTTCCAATATCTCCCTCATTACTGTTGCTTTGGGGATATGCCCAACTCTACCTGGTTCCAACCAACAAAGTACAGAGTTTTTGAAACGTGTCCTGAGATTAAAACAAAAAGCTAGTATAGTTATAGGGTCCAGAAAATAAATAACAAAAGAGCTTATTGTAAGAAATCATTATTTCACTATCATGACTGACATCAGAATCTGTACATAGGAAGCAATCATAATGTGTTCCTAGAACTTAGAGATACAGATACTCTGTGAAGCTCACGCTCACACACACACACACACACACACACACACACACGTACACACATGGATGAGATTGGCTATCGGCAGAAGTTACCCACTCTAAGAGACATTTGTACCTATAGTTTAAGAGACAGGATATCTCTCAAATGAAATCAAAAAAGTGGCATTACTCAAATTCAAACAAGGTGACTTAAATATATTCTCATGACTGGAATGTAATTAAAGGAAGATGCAATTTTTAAAAAGTATTATTTGGACTGCATTAATAAAATATCTCTGGAAGGGTACACAAGACACGGATAACTTAAGTTGGCCCTGGGACAGGGACCTGGGTGACTAGGGGACAGGGCAAGAGGGAGATTTTTCACTGTATACCCTATTGTACTTTTACATTTTGAACATGTGAATGAATTACCTAATAAACAAATAAATATGTAAAGGACTGCATTTATAGAGGTATGATTGCCAAAATGGAGTTTTTACAAAGGAAGCCAGAGTGTACCATCTATCAGAGTCTATTCATCCAGCTCTATCTAAGGATGGAATCAGAATATTCTGGTGTCTGGAAAGGTGATATCTATTGAGGACAAGAATGATTTCATGGGTTTTGATGAAATATCCTTTAAGAATATTCACCTCCTTCAGATTCTGAGTTTACCAAGCAAGCTTCCAATTCCTGGGAATGGGGACACGGGGAGGGCGTTACCCTGCAGGATGAGCACAAGTGAAAGATAAGGCTGGAAAGACAGAACCTTCATTGTCAAGTATTAAATCCTTTGTCTAGCTTATCCTTCACAGTCTGGTGAGTGTGGTTAGTGTAGCTCAGTCCTTGTTGTCAAGGTATGTTCTCCTTCTTAATGTTCTCCCTTTCCAGCCTGCCTAGTCAATTCTGAGTAAACTGATAAAATTCAGTTTCTGGACCTGAAATGCTGGGGGACCAGCTTGGCCCCCACCGCACCCCATTCTCTTACCTCACAGCATCTGTCACACTGCACTGGAATTGCCTGCTGATCTCTCTCTCACTGGGCCGTTGGCTCCAAAAGGGCAGGGAGCCTCTTTTATCTGCCACTGTATCCCGAGCACAGTGCCTGACAAAACATAGGCCCTCCATCAATCGTCCAGTGAAGGGAGGTGCTGCTCTGAAAGTCCAGGCTAGGATCACCGGACCTCCCTCTTTGAGTCATTGCAGTCATTGATTTCAACATCCTTTATGTCTCTAGAAATCCTCTCACATAACTTCAGCTATCCCCACTATTCAGCTGACTTCCGAGTTGTTCTTTCCAAGTAGCAGCGCTTTCTCTCCTGAGTGTCTGATCTGCATTTCCAACTACTTGCAGCTCAGAATGTTAACCTAGTAGCTCTGATACCAATTTTCAGCTATACCTTGGGCAAGTCGCTCGCCTTCACTCAGCCTGAGGTTTCTCATTGAAAATAAAGGCACTAGTCACTAGATAATCAATATGGTCGCTTCCAGCTCTAAAAATGCTATACTTCTACACTGGTGTTTTGTCAGCAGCACCTCAAACTCAGTGTGCCTGCAGGGGAACTCACACCAGCCCTTCCTGCTAACTCTTGTCAATGGCTCCGTCATATTTTAGTCATTTTGGCTTGAAACTCTCTGGGCATTTTTGCCTCCTCCTCCTAATCTAGTCCTCCATATCCAATGAGTTGCAAAATTTTATGAAAGCAGCCTCTGAAACACTGTCCTCTTACACATCTTTTTAGGATTTTTATTAGTTGTCAACAGCAGGGTTATTACTGCCCAGCATTTCTCAGTGTGGTGGAGTCTTTCATCAGATGACCACTGCAAACCGTAGCTCCAACTAAGTTAAACCCAGCTTTCTCCAAGTATTTAAAATAATCTTGGCTTAAATCGGCATTCAAACTGACCTGGCTTTAAGAAAATTAAGGAAGAAACATGTAGCGTCTGCTTCAAGAAATCTTCTAATTTCTTTCACTTCAGTCTTTAGTTACCCTCTGGAATTTAAAAGCAGTAAGCACTCTTCTACTCTTTCAGGTCCTAAGTAAACTTAAACTAAAAGGCAAAGGTCATAATGATAATATGTGATAATGTCTTGATACATGAGTATATGGCAGGCAATTTTTGTTAACGGAAAAACAACTGCACCTGTTCCAGCCCAGTCTTTTACTTTTAAACAGCAGCTTTATTGAGATATAAATTCACATAGCATAAAGTTCACTCTTTTAAGGAGTACAAGTTGGCGGTTTTTAGTATAGTCACAGCGTTGGCCATCTATCATCACTAATTCCGGTACATTTTCGTCATCCCCAAAAGAAATCTCCTGTACTCATTAGCAGACACTCCCCTTCCACCTCCTCCCAGCCCCTGGCAACCACTAATCTGCTTTTTATCTATTGATTTACCTATTCTGGGCATTTCATGTAAATGGAGCCATGCAATATGTGGTCTTTCGTGTCTGGCTTCTTTCAATTAGCATAATGTTTTTAAGGTTAATCCATATTGTAGCATGTATCAGTACTTCATTCCTTTTTTTTTTCTTTTTAACATCTTTATTGGAGTATAATTGCTTTACAATGGTGTGTTAGTTTCTGCTTTATAGCAAAGTGAATCAGCTGTACATATACATATATCCCCATATCCCCTCCCTCTTGCATCTCCCTCCCACCCTCCCTATCCCACCCCTCTAGGTGGTCACAAAGCACCGAGCGTATCTCCCTGTGCTATGCGGCTGCTTCCCACTAGCTATCTATTTTACTATTCCTTTTTAAGGCCAAATAATATTCCATATCTATTCTATCCATAGATAGATTTACCACATTATATTTATCTATTCTTCAGTTGATGGACGTGTATAGTTTTCATTTTGGGCTATTATGAATGATGCTGTTATGAACATTTATGTACAAGTTTTTTTGTGAATGTATTTTTCATTGATCATGGATGTATATCTAGGAGTGGAATCGCTGTACCATATGTTAACTCCATGGTTAACACTCTGAGGAACTGGCAAACTGTTTTCCAAAGTGGCTGCACGAGTCTTACATTCCCACCAGCAACGTGTGAGGGTTCCAGTTTCTTCACATCCTCATCAACACTTGTAAGTCCATTGTTTTTGATCATATCCATCCTAGTGGGTGTGACATGGTGTCTCACTGTGGTTTTAATTTGCATTTCCCCAGTGACTAATGATGTTGATGGTCTTTACATGTGCATATTGGCCATTTGTACATCATCTTTGGGTCACCTCAGTCTTAGGACAGATAAAAATTAAAATACCTTTATTTAGAGAGGAACTGATGCCCGTTTATAGGAACCAACAGAATTCTTTCAAGTGAGGCCAAATTAATAGTTGTTTAAAAATGCAAAGGGGGAATACGTCTTTAACTATATAGCATAGGACTCTGGGGTTAAAAACACACTTTTATCTTTAAAAAGTTACAAAAGTTAACCTCAAAGCTAAGTGATTTCTCTTAAGGAAAGCTAAGGAAATTTCTCTTTTAGAGCACAAAAATAAATAGTAACTACTGCTCACATCAAGAATTAAACAATGGGCTTGTAAGAGACATTACCACCAATATTCCTATCTTTTGGAGGAGCCTCTGAGACTTGCTTAGGACTTGGTAGATAATGTAACAAATCTGCTGTTTCGAAAAAGATAAAGTTATCATTTTAATATAAATGAACCCACAGAGAAAAACTCAGTTCACATGAAAGATAAAGTATAAGGGGAGGGGGGCTATCATACAGCGCTGCCCCTGACAGTGCTCAATTAATATTTGTTGACTGAATTAATTTGAAAATAAGATCCACTCTACTTAATAATAGCTACCATTTACTGAGTGCTTAAATGTGCCAGATTAAGAGCTTCATGTATGTTATCTTCTTCACTCATCTATGAGGAAGTATTCTTTTTTTTAAAAATAAGGACAAATTTTATTTATTCATTTATTTTTAAATTGTATTGATTGATTGATTGATTTTTGGCTGCGTTGGGTCTTCGCTGCTGTGCACGGGCTTTCTCTAGTTGCAGCGAGCAGGGCTACACTTCGTAGCGGTGCGTGGACTTCTTATTGCTGTGGCTTCTCTTGTTGCGGAGCACGGGCTCTAGGCGCACGGGCTTCAGTAGTTGCAGCACGTGGGCTCAGTAGTTGTGGCTCATGGGCTCTAGAGTGCAGGCTCAGTAGTTGTGGCGCACGGGCTTAGTTGCTCCGGGCATGTGGGATCTTCCCGGACCAGGGATGTGTCCCCTGCATTGGCAGGCGGATTCTTAACCACTGTGCCACCAGGGAAGTCCTGAGGAGGTATTCTTAAAATAATCTCAAATCTCATGTAGATGAAGAAATTAAGCCTTAGGGAGGTTAAATAAATTGCCCAACGTCAAACAGCTGCCAAGTGACTGATAGAGGCAAATTCAAACGCAGGCACAGACTTCAAAGCCTGTGCCCTTACCTTTCATACCTCTTGATTTTCTCCAAATTCTCAGGGAAATACGTATTGCAACACAAGGTATATGTGTAATCCAACTACTTGCAATATCAGATTCTCTCCTGTAAGCTTCATGTTGTGTCACGTGCTTCCATTTATCCTTCAGGATATCTCTGAGTGTTTTTTCTGGGAGTTATTTATCAGATAACTGCCCTTCTTAGGATAACACTGTACCTATAAAGATTGCATGGTAGAGCCTTTGACAAACTGAGCTTGTACAGGTCAGCTATAGCTGAATGCCAAAGACAGGGAAAGACCAGAACATAGTATGAGCACTCCAATGCTCGCTTCGGCAGCATGTATACTAAAATTGGAACAATACAGAGATTAGCATGGCCCCTGCACAAGGATGACATGCAAATTCATGAAGCGTTCCATATTTTTATGTAAAAGGACGAAATTAGAACATTCTCTAACACCATACACAAAAATAAACTCAAAATGGATTAAAGACCTAAATGTTAGACCGGATACTAGAAAACTCTTAGAGGAAAGCATAGGCAGAACACTCTCTGACATAAATCGCAGCAAGATCTTTTCTGATCCACCTCCTAGAGTAAAGAAAATAAAAGCAAGGATAAACAAATGGGACCTAATGAAACTTAAAAGCTTTGCACAGCAAAGGAAAGCATAAAGTATGAGCACTCTAAACAAGCACAGGAATGGCTTAGGTGTTTTACTGAGAACTCTACAGAGGCAAGAGAAGGTATTTTAGCGTAGGTGTAGCTGTTGCCCCTGCACTTCAGTCAAAGAGGGGAGAACATCAGGAAGGGGATGGATGCGCCACAAGGGTCTATCCCATGGGGATGGTTCTGGAAATAGACTGCATATTCATCCCCACTTGAGTCCACCCTTAAGACTTTACGCAGGGGCTAAAATAGCTCCACTCACCCTGCTGAAAAAGGTGCCTCACATTTCCCCCTGAGTTGGCACTTCCCTTTCCTAACCCAACAGCCGCCAGCACTGGTGGTGCTGGCCAGGGGTGGGCCACCTCTAGTCAGCACCCAAGAGTGAGGAAGGCATTTGGCCAATTCCAGAAATGGTGGAGAAGTTACTGAATCACCATCATTCAGTTATATAATGTCAGTGCCACAAAGATTTCTTTGCCCATGAACAATTCCTGATTTTGCAGGAAATATCCTTGGATGCCTTAGTGGTGGGAGAGCAGCTTTCACTGGACCCTCTCCCTCGTCTCATTCATTCAGCCTAAACTCCTCTCCCAGTATTTTTTCAACCTTCTTCTTAACTCTGACTCCCTATTTTCACGTCTGGCCTAGATCCTCAAAAAAAAAAAAAAAAAAAAAAAAAAAGCTATGAAATAAGAAAGGGATTGAGTGATCAACAACTAGCGGATGGGTAAGGAAATTAAAACACATTCAGCACTGGACTCTTAAGTGAAAAAATAAAAAATTTTAATGAATATTTCTTAAATGAATGAATAAATTTAGGATTTAGAGTAAATAAATTTCATCATAGGATAAAACATGCAGCCACTAAGAAGAATGTTTACAGAGAATTTTAATAACCTAGGGCAATTCTTCTGTCATAATATTAAGAGAAAAAGAACAGAATATGAAATTATACATATAGCATGCTCTCAACCGTGATGAATACCTATGCATGTAAAATCCTGGAAAGAAATTCACTAAAATTTTAATAGTTACTATCCTTGGATAGAGCTATAATGGGTGTTCTTTATATTCTTCTTTCTGCTTTTCAGCAACTTGTGCAGTTTTCTCTATGAGCCATTCTTACATTTATAATCAGGAAAAAAAACCCATAAATGTCAATTTTTTCTTTAGAAGAAAAGGATTCTGTGTATACTGCAAAGAACTCTCTTAGTGTCCCAGATGTTTTCCGTCACAGCCCCAGGAAAACTGTAAACCCTGCTCTGGGAGAACACCTCCCATGGCCACCTGGCTTCTCTGTGTCCACACAAGTGATGATCTGGCAGGACGCGGGGATTAGCATGGGAAGGCACGTCTGTCTGTTGTGCACTTTGCCCAGCTCTCTCAGATCTGTGCTTGCTGTTTCACTCCCATCTGTCTCGCTCGTTGCTGGTGAGGAATCTCCCCAAATTATCACTCCCAGCAGAAGGTATTTCTCTAACTAGGCCTTGGGAAATGGAGACGTAACATTTGCCAGTTTTCTGTACCCCTCTCTCGGGTTGGCTTGGGCAACATCCCAGGAGAAAGCACTTATCCCCACCCCCATCAAGATCATTTAAGTGGCAAAGCTCCCCCCACAGTCATGTCACGTTCTCACTAAAGAAAGGCCTGCCTAAATAGAATTATTCAGAATTTGCAAGCTTAGGGTCCAGGTAGGAGCCAATTTTGAATTTTTGCTTAGGAATCCTACATTTCCATTTCTGCCAGGCTGTTCAGAATTTAAAAGCAAAGCTATATACTAAGACTGAGGATTGTAAGGCCTGAGCCACAGATGTTCAGCCGTAAGATGGAAATGAAATGATCTGAGAGGCATGAATGTTTAATGAGGCCTGATTTAGAAATGACAGAATATGTAGCCCACACATGGCCTTTTCTAGAAATTATCTTGTTCATGTGAATGTTGACACATATCAACATTCTCCAGAGAGCGCATCTGCCACGTGAGACGGTGTACTTTTCTGGCCCAGCTCTGTAGCAGCCGAATTACTGACTCAACGAGCAATGTATGGCTGGGAAAATCCAGTAATCCCAAATTCTCATACACAGCCAATTTAAATAAATGTCTACTACTATAGGACAGATTCTTCACTGACTCTGGTTAGATCAACTTGTAATGTTTCATTGTTGTCCTTGTTTCTCAGGTCCAAAGCCGTCTCTAGCCTCCACAGGCAGAGAGAAGCAATTCCTCCCTGAGTACCAGTGCACCTTGTTAATACCTCTTTTACAGCACTTGTTACATGCCTGTAACAGCTTGTTTCCAGATCTGTCTCTATCACCAGACTGAGACCTCTGGAGAGCAAGGGCTATAGGTCCCGTACCAGAGCACAGTGATTGCCGCTTAATAAATGTCTGTGGAATTAATTGCCTAATCAAAATGTTCATTGTTTTCCCCTCTCAGAATCGATACCGCACTTTAAACAATGTTTAACGTATTTGAGAGAGGCATATTTATAGAATTTTAGAACCGGGAGGGACCTCACTTTGTCGATGGGATAACCACGGCTCAGAAAAGCCCAATGACCCATATGAATCCATCAAACGTTGCTGAGATCAGTGCAATTCTCTTTGCGAGAGTTAAATGAGCTTTAGGAAAATGGACTTTTATTTTACGTTCTGGGAATTCAAATCGGTAAAACTTTAACTTCCAGGCTTAGCAAAATGGTGCTAACAGGCCTCAAGAAGTATTTTAAAGGTGAATAGTATAGGTCGGCATTTGGCCCAAGTCTGCCCTCTAAACTTGCAGAAGATACGTATCAAGAGAAATCTTACTTTAATGTGTTAAAACTATTCTCATGAGTTTGTGGGACATTTTATTTTCCATTACAGGTTTTAGATTTATAGAAAAGTTACAAAGGTAGTACAGAGTTCCTATATACCTGTCACCCAGTGTCAGTTCCCCCTAATGCTGTCATCTTACATTACCGCGGTACATTTGTCAAAACTAAGGAACTAAGACTGTGTATTCCTATTAATGAAACTCCAGACTTTATTCAGATTTCACCAGTTTTCCCACCAATGTCCTTTTTCCATTTCAGGATCCCATCCAGGATACCACATTGTGTTTAGTTGTCGTGTCTTCTCTGGTCTTCTCTGGTCTGTGACAGTTTCTTAGTCTTTGCTCTATGGCAGTTTGATTGTTTTTAGTTTTTATTGGAGTATAGTTGATTTACAATGCTGTGTTCATTTCAGGTATACAGCAAAGTGAATCAGTTATACATATACATATATCCATTCTTTTTTAGATTCTTTTCCCATATAGGCCATTACAGGGTACTGAGCAGAGTTCCCTATGCTATATAATAGGTCCTTATTAGTTATCTATTTTATATATAGTAGTGTGTATATGTCAATCCCAATCTCCCAATTTATCCCTCCCCCCCTTACCCTCTGGTAAGTATAAGTTTATTTTCTACATCTGTGACTCCATTTCTGTTTTGTAAATAAGTTCATTTGTACCCTTTTTTTAGATTCCATATATAAGCGATATCATATATTTGTCTTTCTCAGACTTACTTCACTCAATCTCTAGGTCCATCCATGTTGCTGCAAATGACATTATTTTGTTCTTTTTTATGGCTACCATGATAGTTTTGAAGAGTACTGGTTGGGTATTTTGTAGATTGTCCCTCAAATTGGTTTGGTCTTATGTTTTCCTCATGATTAGACTGGGGTTATGTGTTTTTGGAAAGCATACCACAAATGCCAAGTGCCCTTCTCATCACATTACATCAGGAGGTAAATGATATCCCCATGCTATCACTGGTGAGGTTAACCCTGATCACTTGGTGAAGGTGGTATGTGCCAGGTTTCTTCACTGTAAAGTTAGTATTTTTCCTTTCCATTCTCTATTCTTTACAAGTGAGTCACTAGGACCAGCCTGGAAAGGAAGAGAGGTTTATCTTCATATAGTATTTGGAATTCTTTCATTAGGGAGATTTATCTCTTATCCTCCCTTTATTTATGGAGATTTTAGTTTAGTAGATAATAGCAATTCCTTGAATTTGTGGGAAGTTAAACTAAAATTATAACTGTATAAGACTGTAAGTTTGGGTAGATATAAAGTAAGCATATGGTGTTAGAATATGAATTTAAGAGATAAACACCTCTTTGGGGGACACCACCATGGCTGAGAGAGTTCACATCAATAAACTTTCCAGATTACTAAAATGTATTCCTTCAGTCACCAAGAGCTTTTTTTTTTTTTAATATATAAATTTCTCCCATTCTTCTGGCTGCCTTTCTACGGTATATCATATGCTTTTATCTTCTTGAACAGAATATCCTGAACAAAAATTTAGCCTTTTTACAAAAATTGATCATGATACTGAAATTCACAGCAATGATGATGGTTAAACTTGATGACCTCTGAAGTTTTTTCCAATCCAAGTTTAACAACTGTCAGACAAGATTAATGAAGTTACGTCCCCAAATAACCAAAGACTTCTTATTTTAAACCTAAGGTTTTTACTTTGGGCTGGAGTACAGTGGTCTCAGCCTTACTTCTAGACCAGAGAGAAGCAACAGGTGCTCACACAAGAGCAGGCAGGACAGCTCATACAAATCATGTGGGGGAGGTTGTTAAAAGCCAGATTCTGATTCAGGCCTGAGATTCTGCATCTCCAACAACCTCCCAGGTGATGCCAGTGCTGGTGGTCCATAGATCATTCTTCGAGTGACAAGGACCCAAGGAACCCTACATACCCAACTTTGTAGTCTGGCTGTTGGCAAGGCTTTAGGAGGCCAGGAAGTTCCTGGGACAGGGCAGAACTTTTCTCTCATGCTGCAAAGAGCTTTGAATAGACATGGATCATTCAGAAAGTACAGTCAGAGCTTAGAAAAAGAAGGAGCTAGGTGACAAGAATAAATAACTCATTCTTCTAAAATAAGCCAAAAGAGGGAAAGAGAATTCTCTTCCTTAAGAGAACTACTTTAGAGGCAAACAGTTCTTGGACTTTCTGGTTCCTTTGATGTTGAAAAGAAGCACCCAGACTACATCAAAAGGACAATAAGCTAGTTTTACATAAAGATCAGTTTTGTGGAGAGAGGTCCACTTCTAGAACTTGAGGCTTCTTATCCTAAAATTACACTTGAGGATTTTAGGATGACACTAGTGTACATTTTATATGATTGCTTCTATTTTCTCACAAACACAAGGTGGGTTTGTCTGTTCTTCAAGATCTAAGCCACAGCAGCCAAACCCTTAGCTGCTTTCAAATTAAGCTAATATGCATATGGAATCTACCTATTTAAATCTAAAGTCATTCCTCACTATCCAAGGGGGATTGGCTTCAGGACCCCTGTGGATTCCAAAATCCATGGATGCTCAAGTCCCTTATATAACATGTTTGCATATAAACCACACACACCCTCCTGTATATTTAAAACATCTCTAGATTACTTATAATACCTACTACAATGTACACGCTATGTAAATAGTTGTAAACACAATGTTAAAACCGTGTGAATAGTTGCCAGAGTGCAGCGAATTCAACTTTCGCTTTCTGAAACTTGCTGAAAATTTTTTTCCAAATATTTTTGACCCGCAGTTGGTTGAATCCACAGATGCAGAAGCTGGGGATACAGAGGGCAGACTGTACAATGAAATTATGATTCCTGAGTGTAATGTAGTGTCTTTATTATGGCAACTAATGAAGGGTTTCTTGACTGTGAAAAATCTTTCACATCATCGTATGCATTACAGCAGCCTGTCTGAGATAGTTCTAGTCAGAAATGCAGTACTGAGGAAAGAACACTGTGCAGGCTAATCTGGAGACCTGAATTCTAGCCCCCATTCAACCAGTAACCATTTGGATAACATTAACTACTTGGGCAAGTCACTTAACCTCTCCAGGCTTAACTGTACAAACTAAATGATTTCAGGGTTTCTTTCAAGCCCTAGTCTTTCACCACTCCATTCCCATAGCTCAGAAAGATATTTTGCATACATTTCAAAATGCTTATCCCTGTTTACAATGTCATTAATAAAGCTGATTCTGCCAACTTGTGCCTAACCCTTGAGCAAGTTGCAGCTTTAATGTTATATCAAGTAATCATCAGAGGAAAAATAGCTGAGATTTGACCTCATTTCCCGAGTAGATATGTTTGTGGTTGTCAGCTAGCTAAGCTAGTGGTTTAGTTAATATTATACAGAGTTATTGCTAAACTCTTCTTTTCCCCAGATAATGACTAAAAATCAAAGTTTATAGCATGAATTATTACCAGTTGATAAGATTCTGAATTTATCGTACTGGGTAACAAATATTATATGAGTTGATTTAAGTAATTAATTTATTTATTTATATATTTTTAATTTTTTGGCTGCACTGTGAGGCATGTGGTATCTTACTTCCCCAACCAGGGTTCCAACCCGCACCCGCTGCAGTGGAAGCACGGAGTCTTAACCACTGGACCACTAGGGACGTCCCCAGGGTTGATTTTAGATGAAAAAATGACTCTGGTATCATTGACTGAATTATAAAAGGTAAAGAAGAAAAATGTTGACTGCTGCCTGAAAAAACTTAGCTTGGTAAATATATATCTAAGACAGTGGCAGGCACTATGGCAGGGTGAGATGCAGTCAGCATAGTAGTGGGAACATGGGCTCTAGAGCTGTACTTCCAGGTGTGAAGTCTGACTCTACCACTTGTTGGCTGTATGACCTTGTGAAGTTGTTTAAACCCTCTGGATCTCAGCTTTCTTGAATGTATCAGGAATAATACTAGTACATAACTCACAGAGTTGTTATGATGATTAAATAATATATGTAAAGCACCACTCACTACACGTTCACTATTGTTATTATTATTCATAGGAACTGGGGGACTTCCCTGGTAGCGCAGTGGTTAAGAATCCACCTGCCAAAGTAAAGGAGCTGTTACAGTGGAGGATTACTGGACTGAATGTCAATATTATGACATAGTATGAGTGTGTTTCATGTTTGGTAATTGCAATCATTGTTGCTTTTGTTGTGGTCATCCATTTACAATGCTTGGTGTCAGTCTATTTATCTCTTGTAAAAATAAAATACAGTGTGTGTGTGAGAAAAAAAAAAAAAAAAGAATCCACCTGCCAATGCAAGGAACATAGGTTCGAGTCCTGGTCCGGGAAGATCCCACATGCCACGGAGCAACTAAGGCCGTGCGCCACAACTACTGAAGCCCACATGCCTAGAGTCCGCGCTCCGCAACAAGAAAAGCCACCGCAATGAGAAGCACGTGCACCTCAACGAAGAGTAGCCCCCTCTCGCCACAATTAGAGAAAGCCTGTGAGCAGCAACGAAGACACAGCGCAGCCAAAAATAAATAAATAAAATAAATTTATTTTTAAAAACAGGAACTGAAATGGGGAGAAGGGGAACTAGTCAAGACAGGAAGGCAAGCGTGGCCACATTAAGAAAAAGATGCTGAGAGCAAGTTCAGAAATGGGGAAGATAATACTTTCCACATCTGCTTTCTACATCAGGTATTCTCTGGACGTGACTACAACACTCTTGTATATAACTCTTCACTATTTGCATGTGTGTTTGTGTGTGTGTGTAATATTTCAAAGTGATTTCCTATATATCATTTCATTTGATTATCAGCAATCTAGGGAGGTAAAATCTCTTATGCAATCTAGCAAATACTGCTGACTCTCACAGTATGTGGGTAAGGCAAGCACAGGATGGACCCTCAGGGCACCAAAGTACAGTGCAGGAGAGCACAGTAGAGCATAGCAGGCCATCCCTTCCTGTCTGGATTACCAGAGGTGTTGCTGGGCTCTTTATATGTCACTGGAGATGTAATGTGGAGCTATTTTCTTTCCCAAGATGACCTTATTGTACATTTCCTGAAAGGATTATATTTGATGGTCCTCACAGCTTCACATTCATCAAATATATTGGGTTGGCCAAAAAGTTTGTGTGGGTTTTTCTGTAAGATGTTACAGAACGAACTTTTTGGCCAACCCAATACTTCATGTTCCTTGGTAGTAAGCATATATTTTGCATGCCTCACCCAGCCTTAGCTATGTATCAGAAAGTAGCCATTTAAAGCACTTTCTCTGTTTAGCCCTGAGAGATGCTTGTATTGCTGTCTTGTTTTGTTTGTTTTTGCTATGATAGCAAGGCAATATCCTATAGAACAGTGCCACAAAAATATTAAAAATAGAATTAAGGGACCAGTAGAAATGACAATATGGTGATGATCAGAACATAATCTCTAGCTGAGTAATAGGAAACATGTGTCAGAGAAGTTATTGGCTTATTGTTATTAATTAAAACAATAATTAACATTGGCCACTTACCATGTGCCTGGCAGTATGCCAAGTGTTTTATGTGACTATAATCAACGTGATATTGCAATATGCCCAGCATATAGCAAACAGGAGGAGTTTAATAGATATTTGTTGAGTAAATAAATCTGTGAGATAGGAATTACTTTTATCAGTTTTACAAATGATGAAAATTAGGTTTAGAATTTTAAGCTTTGCCTAAGGTCACATAACTAAGAAGTAACAAGTGAACCTAGCTGGTAAACCGAAATTTGATTGTAGCATAACATAGTGTAGTGGTTCAGAGTGGGAACCACAGAGCTAGTTTTGAATCCTAGCTCTGCCACTTACTAACTGTGTGACCTTGGGGAAGTTACTTAGCCTTTCTGTGCCTCAGTTCCTTCATCTGTAAATTAGAAATAATCATCCCAACCTCCCAAGATTATTGGGAGGATTAAATGAGATCACACATGTAAAGCACTTAGAATTGTGACTGGCACCCTCTAAATATAGCTATTACTGTTTAGTAGAGCCTTATGTTACATACCAATAGTTTTCTACTTTTCAAAAGAAATTTTTATACATTATAACGTCCTTATAAGGTGGACAATAATCATTACAATTAAGATAATAGAACCTCGTGGAATATAATCTATAAAAATATTGAATCACTATGTTGTACACCTGAAACTAATATAATATTCTAAATCAACTATACTTCAGTTTAAAAAATAATATTATCTCACTTAATCCTCAACAATAATCCATTTTATAGATTACAAGAATCAGGCTCAGAAAGGTTAAATGGATTGCTAAGGATCATACAGCAAGTAGTTAGGCCCTGTTGAGAAAAGGTAGAATGAAAGATTAAAGATAACACACAGTGCCAACTCTTAAAATAAGAAGGGAGTAGAGGGAAGACAGGTAGGAAAACAACTAGCTCATTCAAGGCATAATGAAGCCATGTACTAAAAGGGGTGCAGGTGACACGCTGAGGAAAGCCAAAGGAAGAATTGATGAATTCTGTTTGGAAGTGGTATGTTTGCCTAGAATCCATCCCAGTGGCACCAAAGCAGGTCAGACACTGTTTCATGGCAATGAAACATATTGAGTCTGCTTGAAGTCAGAAAAGTTTGAGGGTCTGGGAGTAGGAGAGAAACATGGAAAGAAGTTTCCCAAAGAAAATTTTGAAAAATGCCTAAGCATTCATGACTACTCCCACACAGTTTTGGACGTGGGAGGGAAACAGTGACCTTCATTTCAAAGGACAAATGAAGTATTCAGTACCGAGGATAATGTGAACAATGTGGGAAGTGAGTTATACCTGGCCTGAGGCATGTAGAAATTATGTGAAAATAAGTAACTATATAGTCAACAGATTGTTTCATACACCTGGGTGTGAATCTTGGGAAAACCTAGAACCACAGTTGAGAACACTTCAAACTCAAAATTTTACAGCCTTAGGGCTTATTTGGTTCTGGACTCCCTCTAGTGGTTCAACCTTTGGTGCTTTAATTGCTACTCTTCAGTTCGTAGAATCATCAAATTTTGGGTCATATTAAAAACAAGCAAAAGGACCACACAACTCCTATTAGAGTGGTTTCCCACAAGAAGAAAACTATGTGATTGACTGGTATGATAATGTGGCTATTAAGGTAGTTGAAATAATAGTGTTGCAAATGGTCTGACCTAAAGGGACACAGTGGATTTCACTGGCTGACTAGAAAAGCCAGTTATAGTTCTGCTGAGAATGTGTGGATAATAGCTGAAGGTCCAGGAACAGGATTTCTGTTTGCTTTTGTTTGCAACCTAAGGTGAGAATTCAACCTTTTAGGGATAGAGAGAAGTGACTATTTTCTGGGTATATGGGTCCTACAAGGTCAGAGAATTCTAGCTTAACCTTGTATAAAGTCAACCTTTCAGACCAATCCAAAGCAACATGTGGTTTCCTTCATATCATATCCCTAATACTGCAGCCTATACATCTGTTTTAAACCAAATTCAGAAAATTCTAAGAGTGATTTAACTTTATTTGCTTCCCTATATTGGCTTTGGTTATGCCCCTTGGCTATGTCTCCTACTTCTTGCACATGACCACATGAGGAGGCAGAGTCTTGTGTTCACTCCATTAAACTTTCACTTCCTGGCCAGTTCTGCATTATAGATATACATAAATCTGCCAACTCTTTAGTATGACGGCCCTTTGCATATTTAGGACAGTTATCATGTCCTGTCTTCTTTCCCTTTTTTGGATCCCCAAAGCTTCTTGGAACCAGAATAAAAGAACCTCTGTGAGGTAGAGGTATCATAATTGAATAACTTAATGGGCATTATGTTCACATCTTCAGAGGTAAAAACATTGGCTTTTTAAAAATTTTTTATTGGACTATAGTTGATTTACAATGTTGTGTTAGTTTCAGGTGTACAGCAAAGTGAATCAGTTGTGCATACACACATATCCATTCTTTCTTAGATTCTTTTCCCATATAGGTTATTACAGAATATTGAGTAGAGTTCCTTGTGCTGTACAGTAGGTCCTTATTAGATATCTATTTTATATATAGTAGTGTGTATATGCTAATCACAATCTCCTAATTTATTCCCCCTCCCCCCCCCCCCCCGCCTTCACCTTTGGTAACCGTAAGTTTGTTTTCTCCAACTGGGACTCTATTTCTGTTTTGTAAATAAGTTCATTTGTACCCTTTTTTTAGATTCCATGTAAAAGAGATATCATATGATATTTATCTTTCTCTCTCTGATTTAGTATGATAATCTCTAAGTCCATCGTGTTGCTGCAAAAAAAAAAAATTGGCTTTTTATTTCAGAAAATACAAAGCTGTTCTTGAAAAGTCTGAGTTTAGAGTCTTTGTTCTCCAAAGAGAATAGAAGGCAATACGATTAAGAGAAAGAAGCAAACAGGATGTAATGGGTGATTTACCCATTTCAGGACCTCCTCTTATTATGCTATTTTCTAATTCCTTTTAAGTTGTTCCAGCACAGTAGTTGGAAACATACAGCAGAGATCTGATAAGTGACTGTGGACTCCAGAAGTTAGTCATAGTGTCTGCCCTGAGGTTTGGATAGAGTGAGGCCAGGAATGGGCATTAGTCATAAGATCCCAGATCTGACAGTACTTTCCACTGAGAAGAGACCACTATAGAGTCTGCAGCTGATTATTTGCATAAGTAGGAAGAAAAAGCACTCAAACCCCAGTGACTTAAGCATTCCATCTGCAATCTCAATTTTGTAATCACATAAATTTGGGTTTCAGTGAAAGTGGGAAAAACAGAGGTAGAAAGATGTGAGTAGGATAAAAAACAAGGCATATTATCTTGACTTTGAATATCTGTAGCTCTTTTTGATGAGCAGAATTTAAAAGGATAGGAGGAAAGAGTAATTCCCGGTGGGGAGGGGAGAGGAGAGGTGGAAAGAGAATATTAGGTGGAGGTCTTAATAATGTAGACAGGCATTGCCTCTAATACAGGACTTAGTACTGTTGTGCCCCAGATAGACAATAAGGACTTAATCACATGAACAGAAGAGGTTATGATAAAGTTGTTGTCAAAGAACATCCAAAGGAGAAGTCAGGAATATGAACAGAATGTACTGGTGTGCCACAACTAAGTCAGATGGCCTGGTTTTCCTTCTTTCCCTTCTTCAAGGGATTTAAAATGCTACACTGTGATTCTCTTTTGCTCGGCTGGTGCTTTTGTATACGAAGGACATGCATGGACTTTACAAACAGGTTGGAACCCAGGTTATTGAAGGTGCCAAGGCTGTATTTCTCATCCACTCCAAGTCACCTAAGACATTAGCGTCAGAGCACTCCAAAATACTGTGCCCCTGAGGACTGTCGAGGTTTTTTCACAAAATAGCAAAGTCTCTAGGCTGATACTCCAAAAGCGCAGATGGTGATGCTCGAGTCCGGGAGCCAGGGAAAGAGAATGCTATGTGGCGACTCCCCAAACCACCAAGGTACATGCTTAATGACCTAGTGAAGGTAGCTTACGCTGCCTCCCAGACACCCGTGACGAAGGCCTTGTCCGTAAAGCTATGGAAAGGACGACTGGAGTTCATCAATCCCAGCACCACAGCAAACTAGCCCCGAGGATCCGAGCGTTGTTTAACTTCGTCTAACTTCATCTAACTTTCCGATTGGTCCTTTCTGCCTCCTGTAAGGGAACGGCAACTGATCCCTGGCGCATGCGCATCTCGTGCTTCCGGCAGAGGAGCTCTGTGTACCGGTCTTTCTGGCCCGGGTGGAATTCCTACTCCACTTTCCTGGGCCTTGCGTCTTCTGTGAGCAATGGCTCCGGACTCAGGTCCCTTTTCCGAAGGGCCGCTCTTAAAGCTGCTACCCGTCGACGCTAGGGACCGGGGCACCCAGCGCTGTCGCCTGGGCCCGGCGGCCCTCCGCGCCTTAGGCGCGCACCTGGGCTCGGCGGTGGAGATCTCGCTGCCTGACGGCGGCTCCTGCCTCTGCACCGCCTGGCCGCGGCGGGATGGAGCGGACGGTTTTGTGCAACTGGATCCGCAGTGCGCGAGCCCGGGGGCGGCAGTGGGGGGGCCGGGGTCCCGGGGGAGTCTCAACCTGAGCCGACTCCGGTTAGTGCCCTGCCCACCCCTTCGGCATCTCGCCGTGTGGCCGGTGTTGCGGGAGCTGGCGGGCGTGCCCGGTGCCCCAAATCCAGCTGCGGTGCTGGAGGCGGCGCAGGAGCTGCTGAGGAACCGTCCGGTCTCTCTGGGCCACGTGGTGGCCGCTCCTCCGGGCGCTCCCGGCCCGGTGGCCGCCCTGCACATCGTCAGCGGGGCACCCAACCCGAATCCGGCCGGGCTGGTCACCCCTCGCACCCACATCAGTCTGAGCGGGCTCCCTCCGTCGGAAGCGGAGCCGCAGCCCGAGGTGCCCCTGGGGGGCCTTTCCGAGGCGGCCGACTCGCTGCGGGAGCTCCTCCACCTGCCGCTCCGCTACCCCCGCGCCTTGGCCTCGCTGGGGCTAGAAGTGCCACGCGGGGTGCTCCTGGCCGGCCCCCCCGGAGTGGGCAAGACCCAGCTAGTGCGGGCCGTGGCCCGAAAGGCGGGCGCGGAGCTGGTGGCCGTGAGTGCCCCCACGCTGCAGGGCTCCCGGCCCGGGGAGACCGAGGAGAACGTGCGGCGGGTCTTCCAGCACGCCCGGGAGTTGGCCAGCCGCAGGCCCACCCTTCTTTTCCTGGACGAGGTGGACGCCCTGTGTCCCCGGCGGGGCGACCCACACCAAGCCCCCGAGAGCCGCGTGGTGGCCCAGGTGTTGACGCTGCTAGACGGCATCAGTGAGGGCCGGGAGGTGGTGGTTGTGGGATCCACCAACCGGCCGGACGCGCTAGACCCAGCGCTGCGCAGACCTGGGAGATTCGACCGAGAGGTAAATAGGCTCAGCCAGCTAGCCCATTAACCCTGGAACCCCGGCCTCTTCTGGCCCTGGTTGGCTGCCCCGAGGCGTTTGCCACTTAGGTTTGGAAGTCAGTGAAGCTGGAGTGGGGCTCTGTAAAGCAGAGAACCCATTCTCTGCTCCACAAATGATCTGTGAGCCAGGACCCTTTCCCCCTCCAGAGTCAAATTGTTCTGAGAAGCAAGGGGGCCGTTAGGGATGAGTTGTGCAGGTCCTGAGAATGGGGAGTACTATAATCAGTAGTGTTAGTTTTTAAGGGAACTAGGACTGCTACAAACATATTAAACTCTTAAGGATCTGGAATGAGAATTTAGAGTAGGATAGCCTCAAGAAACAAATGTATTGAAATAAGGGGGAAGGCAGGGAAGGACTAAATAATCGCAGACATTTAACTCTTCTAGATTTATTCATCCCTTGTCCGAACGCCAGCCTCCTATCCCACAATTGCTCCCTGAGTTGCCAGGAAGGTTGAATATTAAAAGCTGTCCTATTTTATAAACTTCAATCCTAAATTCATTCTTGATTTCTACTAAATATTTTGAATAGTGATTATTTAAATGATGTTTGAACTTTGTGGTAGGATTCTAAAGAGACAGGTGATAATTGCCCACTTTAGCATAAACTGTTTAGAACTTGAGTGGATTTCTTCCTCCACCAGGTAGTACCTGTCTCCTGAATAAGCTCCATAAGGGCAGGGACATAGACTATCTAGTTTACTGGCTCCTAGAACGTGGTAGGTTCTCAAAAATAACAAAAACTTATTAAATGACATATGTAATTTTAACTGTGCAACTTTCTAGCCAGTGTTACTCCTCTGGAAGATAAGGATTTTCATGTATTCAGAATCTAAGGTATGCTCAAGAGTACACAGTAATAGTTCCAAATTTGTTCGCTAAATTATTATACATGTTTGTGAGGATTAAAAAAATAATATTTTAAGCTGTAAACTGTTTCTTTCCTTGCTTTGCACATAGGTTGTCATTGGAACTCCCACACTTAGACAAAGAAAGGCGATTCTACAAGTGATTACCTCAAAGATGCCCATCTCCAGTCAAGTCGATTTGAGCCTCCTTGCAGAAATGACGGTTGGCTATGTTGGCGCAGACCTGACCGCACTCTGTAGGGAGGCTGCCATGCACGCTCTGCTTCATAGTGAGAAGGTAAGAAGGATTGATTTATGACCTTCTATGTGAACCCTTTTATTAATGTAACAAGTTAATTTGGAGATTAAAAAAAGGGGTAAGTAAATTTTCTTCAAACTTTTGATACCATTGACAGCTGTTTCTTAACATATTTTTTTAAAAATAAATTTATTTATTTATTTTTGGCTGCGTTGGGTCTTCGTTGCTGCGCGTGAGCTTTCTCTAGTTGTGGTGAGCGGGGGCTACTCTTTGTGGCGGTGCGTGGGGTTCTCACTATGGTGGCTTCTTTTGTTGCAGAGCATGGGCTCCAGGCATGCAGGCTTCAGTAGTTGTGGTGCATGGGCTCAGTAGTTGTGGCTCACGGGCTCAGTAGTTGTGGCATGCGGACTCAGTAGTTGTGGCTCGTGGGCTCTAGAGCTCAGGCTCAGTAGTTGTGGTGCACGGGCTTAGTTGCTCCGCAGCATGTGGGATCTTCCCAGACCAGGGCTCGAACCTGTGTCCCCTGTGTTGGCAGGCACATTCTTAACCACTGCGCCACCAGGGAAGTCCTCTTACATATATTTTTACATCTGAACTCCATATGAATAGTATATGACTGAAAGTAGGGACAGAGAGCTGAGTTCTTCAGGTTTGCCCAGAGCGTTTTCCCCCACTCCCATAGTAACTCTTTAGTGCTGAAGCCCAGAGCCGTCAGGAAAAAGAGAGTGTGGCCCCAGAAGAAGCAAACCTATTTCTTTTTAATTTTTGTTTTATTTTGAATCTATTTCAGACTTAGAGAAAAGTTGCAAAAATAGTACAAAGAATTTTTGTATATCCTTCACACAGATTCGTCAAATGTAACATTTTACCACTTTTGCTTTATCATACTCTCTTCATGTGTATGAATGTTTATGTGTGTGTGTATATATATATATATACTCATACTCTCAAATGCAGCCATGATGCCCCTTTAGCATTGAAAATTTAAGTGTGTATTTCCTAAAAACAAGGACTTTAAAACCACAGTACAATTATCAAGATGAGGAAATTAACACTGACATGATACTTCTACCTAATCTATATAGACCTTAACCAAATCTCACCATTTGTCCCACTAATTTCCTTTGTAGCAAAAATTTTAAAAGGAAAAAAGAAAAAAATATTTTTTAATCCAGGATTACACATTGTATTTAGCTGTCATGGTTGCTTAATCTTTAATCTAGAAACATTCTTCAGTCTTTCTTTTACGACTTTAATTTTTTAAAAGTACAGTTCAGTTATTCTGTAGAATATTCCTCAGTTTGGGTTTGACTGATGTTTTCTCATGATTTGATTCAGGTTTTGCATTTTTGGCAGAAATATCACAGAAATGATACTGTGTTCTTCTCATTGCATCTGTTAGGTAGGAAATGATATATCTTTGTCCTATTACTGGTGAACTTAATTTTGATTTCTTGGATAAGGTGGTATCTCTGAAAGTTCTCCATTGTCAAGATACTATTTTTCCCTTTGTTGTTAATAAGCATCTTGAAGGGAAAATAAGCTTTTCTAACTCAGGAGACGATTAGGTGCCTGGAATTTTATTTAAATTCATCTTGGACATTCAAATCCTTAATTCATGACTGCTTTTCTTAAAAATAGTTAGGATATTATCTTAAATATAGTAGTTATCAACACTATAGATTGGAAAATCTGTTCACTTTTATGTAATGTCATCCTGAATCCCTAAACCCCTTCAGAAAAAAATTATTTTCAGCATGCTGAGGATTCTGTTGTAACGTTAAAATTGTTCTTTGACCTTATAATTTTTTAAAAACTAATTCTGAGTTTGTTTAAGCTATAAAAGGATGATTTATCATCCTAAATTTTGAAAACCTTTTTACCTAGGTCATTTATATCCTTCCTCATTTTCCCTTCCTTTATTTTTACTCTTACACCAAAGGTGGGGAAGGAGTTATGTGAACTTGTAAGTCCTCATCTTTTCGGTTTAGAACCAAAACCGCTTGAAGATTTAATGACAAGTCCCATGTGTGAAGATTTGAGGATATATGCCTCTTGAGGGGAGGGCAAGAATACCAGGGTGTGGGAAAGGAGGTTTACATTTAGAATTCCCTCTGCTTTGAAGTTCCAGGTTTGACCTTAAGCACGTTGGCTTAGGTGGACCATCCAGCTGCAGCCGTCCTAGGGTGGAGCCCACTGCTACTTCAGGAGGGGCCTGCCCAGGCATAGTTACCACAGGTGATGGCTCAGTTCATAAACAACCAGGGGAAGTGGAAGAAAGAAAGGCAAAAAGGAAGAAGGGACAGAGGCATCTGGGAAGGTACTGGCTCCATCTTTTTCTTCTTTCCCTCCCCAGGCAGCTGAGGGGCTGCTGCCGCCTCTGTCTGTGCCAGGGCAGGCAAGGGCGCATCACAGTTTGTTCAGCTTTTTGTCAAGTAGGCCTATTAAAGGGTTAGAAAGACAGTTTAACACACACACATATACACATAGAGGGGAAAGGATTTTTACCTGCCTGAAAGGATTATGAAAATCAAGTGAATAGCGTACACACAAGTAATCTGCAAGTGTACATGGGATTTTCAAATGTTAGTTGGTGTTACCTAAAAATTAATTAGTATTCAGTTACCCAATATCTAATACTACTAGCTAGTTAAAAAAAAAAAAAAAAAAAGCACTATTTCAGAAAACTATTTAATAGCATTCTTTGTGAGAAATTAAACAAGATAAAAATTATAAAGAAAGTAAAAATTGTCTGAAATCTCACCTCCCAGAGGTTACAATTATTGACATTTTTTAGGAACACTGTTCAGAAAAGCTCCACGTATACATATTCACTTATTTAATCTTTCATAAATGGGATAAAATAGTTTGTTATTGAAAATGGGAATTTGGGGATAACTAAATGTTCAGAATTTGATGTAAGAGGGCAAATACTTAAATATAATACAGATATTACAAATAGAAATATAAGTTTTTAATAACCAGAAAGGAAATGATTTACTGATTTGACCATTTTAGAATGGCAAAACAATGCTATTAAAAAAAAAAAAAAGAAAGAAAGATGACAAGTTCAAAAGCAAAACAAACGAATAAACAATACTATAAGCAAAGGCAAGACATGAGACAGACTGGGAAAAATACTTTCAGCCCATGACAAAAGACCAATTTCCTTGGTGTAGAAAGAACTCTCACAAAGCAATAAGAAAAGACCAACAATCCAAGAGAAAATGGGTAGTAAGATATGAACTGATAGTTGACAGTAAAAGGATTATAAATGGCTTATACACATGAAAAATCCTCAACTTTCTTTAAAAATTAGTCTTTTGATTCTTTTTCTTTTTTAAAAACTTATTATTTTGAAATAATTAAAACTTCAGGGAGAGTTATGATATAGAGAACTGCTAAATCCTTTATCCAAATTCACCAGTTTTTAACATTTTGCCAAATTAGCTTTATCATTCTCTCTTTTCTCTTCTTCTCTCTGTACAGTTGCCCTTTGAACAACACAGGTTTGAACTGCACCAGTCCACTTATACATGGATATTTTTCAATAGTAAATACTATAAGTACTGCACCGTCTGGGGTTGGTTGAATCCACACAGACGTGGGGAATGGCAGATATGGGGGGCCACCTCTACTTAAACGGGGATTAACTCCCATGTTGTTCAAGGGTCAACTGCCTAGGTATACACATTTTTTTTTTTCTGAATCATTTGAGAAGGGGTTGCATGCATCTTAACCCATTAGCCCTTAATATTTTAATGTCCATTTCCTATGAACAAGTATGTATAATCTCATTATATTCAGGAAATTTAACATTGATCAAAATGTTGTCAGATTTACAGTTCCTATTCTAATTTTGCTAACTGTATCAATTTTTGTAGCATTCGTTTCCTCCAGTACAGGATCTAGTCCAGGATAATGTATTGTGTTTAGTTTGTTGTTTCTTTTTATCTTGTACACTTCCTTAGCACTTTTTTGGTATGTGTGCGACATTTGACCTTGACATTTTTCAAGGATGCAGGTCAGTGATTTCATAGGACTTCTGTCAGTTTGGGTTTGTCTGTTTCTTCATAGTCAGATTCAGGTTATGCATGCCCATTGGGGATACTACATAAGTGATAGTGTGTCCTTCTTATGATGTCACATGTGGAGGCACAATACGTCCACCTGCCCCTCATTGGTGGTGTCCCTAATGGTGACTGATGTGATCAATCAGTCAAGGTTTTGTCCAGTTTATCTGCTGTATAGCTGCTATTTTTCCCTTTGCAACTAATAAGAAATCTGTGAGGAAACCCTCTGAGACAATGCAGATATCCTGTTCCTCATCAAACTTTCCCTCCCCTAGATTAGCATCCATTGATTCTTGCCCTAAACAGCCTTTACTGCGATGGTTGCAAAACTGATTTTCTAATTCCATTATTTCCTCTACCTCACTCTTGATTAAAGAAATTTAATTAACACAATAGTGAGCACCATTTCCTCTGTCACACTGGCAGAAATTTAAGGTTTGGTAATGTCCATTGTTGGAGAGGTGTGGGGAGAACAGCTTCATATATTGGTGCAGCTTTGAGGACAGTTTAGTAGTAGCTGTGAAAATTGTAAGTGTGCATACTCTTAAGCACAATAATTCTACTTTGAGGAAATATATAAAATACTTGAGCATGTGCACAAGGACTTTCAGTTGCAGCTTTGTTTTTAATAACAAAAGACTGGAAACAACCTATGTTCAACAGAAGGATGTTGTTAAAATACTCATACAATATGCAGTTGTCAAAAAGAATGAGGTAGAGCTGTATTAGTTGACATGAAAAGATTTCTAAGATAAATGAAAAAGTACAAATTAATATGTATGGTATGGTCGCATTTGTGTATCTCTTTGAAAGCATATACATATGTCATAAAACATACTGGAAGAATACACAGGAGACTGTTGACATTCTCTGGGGATGAATATTGGTGGAGTTGAGGGGGAGACATTTAATTTTTTTATACCATGTGTTACAAATTTCTTTATAGTCATAACAAAATAGATGTATAAATTCAAAAGAGGATTTAAAATTAAAAAGTAATTGTGTTTGTGTACCACAAAAAAGGCCCACCTGATTTTTGGTTTGATTTTGCTTTTTGGGGTGGATTTCTTCAGAACCAGGACAATCCAATGATTGATGAAACAGACTTCCTTGAAGCTTTTAAAAAGATCCAGCCCTCTTCATTTCGAAGTGTCATTGGACTGATGGACATCAAGCCTGTTGGCTGGGAGCAGATTGGTGGCCTTGAAGACGTAAAACTGAAGTTAAAACAGGTGAGATAGAGAATCTGCTTAAGCCAGTAGAATATGACAGTCTAAGTGTAATGCTTTATGGTGAAAACAGGCTGCACTGAAACTTCTTGCCGTCATCACTAATGCGATCCTAACATCTAAATCTAATGGTCGATTTTCAGTCCTTATTTAACTGGACCCTATAGGCATCAAATATTATTTTTCATACTTTCCTGCCTCACCCTCTTTTTGTTTGCTTTTTGCTCTAAAGAGTTTATAATTTAGACCGGGGTCAGTAAACTCTTTTCTGTAGAGGGCCAGAGAGTAAATATTTTAGGCTTTGTGGTCTCTGTTGCAACCACTCAACCCTGCCATTGTAGCACGAAAACAGTCGTAGACAGTATGTGAGTATCTGTGTTCTGATGGAACTTTATTTATGGACACTGAAGTCATATAATTTTCACGTCACAAAGTAGTATTCTTTTGAATTTTTTTTTTTTTGAGCATTTGGAAATGTAAAAACGATTCTTATTAGTTCGTGGGCTATACAAATACAGATTCTCTGTTCATAGGCCTGAGTTTGCCCTGGGACTGGTAAAAACACAAAATTATAATAAACAGTATGGCCTGGGTGGCTACTTGATACTGGTTCTCACAGTGGCTGTTGAGGGACACAGCTCTCTTCAGCCCTTCTTACCTGCATTGCAGGTTCAGCAGTTGATTTTGCCAATACCCCTTTGGGTGATCCTGCCATAAGGAAGTAGGTTTCTCTAATTGCACACACACAAGACTGATTTATAAGTATCAATTATAATTTATTTGTCTTAACTGGAAGCTATATCTACAGTGAGCCCTGGAATCCTTGTGTCCATGGATAAGCACGTTTATAATATGCCCTAATTATTTATTTATTTATTTATTTATTTACTTTTGGCTGCATTGGGTCTTCGTTGCTGCACATGGGCTTTCTCTCGTTGCAGCGAGCGGGGGCCACTCTTCATTGCGGTGTGCAGGCTTCTCACTGTGGTGGCCTCTCTTGTTGCGGAGCACGGGCTCCAGGCATGCGGGCCTCAGCAGTTGTGGCACACGGGCTCAGTAGTAGTGGCTTGTGGGCTCTAGAGCGCAGGCTCAGTAGTTGTGGCGCACGGGTCTAGTTGCTCTGCAGCATGTGGTATCTTCCCAGACCAGGGATCGAACCTGTGTCCCCTGCAATGGCAGGCAGACTCCTATCCACTGCGCCACCAGGGAAGCCCCCCTAATTTTTTACATGCTTTGTCTCATTTAATCTTCACAAAATACATGCGGGAGATGAATAACACCTTGCTGTTAGAAACACTGTTTCTTTAGCTCTGAATATTAAGCTTTCCTGCCTTTCTGAGCACTCCTGTCCTCTACCTTAAATGTTAGTTCTCCAAGCTCCTGAGAGTTTTCTTTTTGCATTTTCTGAGTGAGCCTTTGATCTCCTCAATGCCCCAGGCCTCAGCTGTCCCCTGAAAACTGCTGACTCAGAAATCTTTATATCCAGCACAGATAGTTCTTTTGATCATTAGAACTACTTAAATGCCTGCCTACTGGATAACTTCCAGGGATCTCAAACTCAGCATGTCCAAAGTTCAGCTAATCAGTTCCACCTCTACACCTGTATTCCCTCCCTCAGTGAATACAGCCGGTCACCCCATCCCCTCAGTCAGAAACCTGTCTTCTAAATGCATGGAGTCATGTCATGCATCACGTAACTTCCCCTCTGGATTTCCCCTGCGTAAAATACAGTTACATTTTATGTTTCATATACATCCCTCCCACACCACCTCCGCTGCCTGTGACACATCAAGCCTTATTATTTTTGTAGTCTGAATCCTTGCAAGAGACTGCTAAGTGGTCTCCCTCCCTCTAGTTTCATTTCCTTCTATCCATTCTCTATACGGCTTCCTCATTGTTGACTAAAACTGTCAAGGCCCAATGTGATCTGAACCCTACTTCCACTTCAGCTCTATCACATCTTGCCTCCCTCATCCTCCCCTCTGTTCCTGCTTACTCTTGGGAGATGAATTGCATGCTTTCATGTGTCTCTGTATATACTGTTCCTTGTCTGTGGAATGGCCTTCTCTGGTCTGCTTGTTAGTTTACAAGCCTGTCTCCCCAGCTAAAATAGGAGTTTCTAGGTACAGGGGTCTTGTCTGTCCTTTTCTGTAGAGGCAATATATCAGTAGTTAAGAGTTGTGCTCTTGATCTACACTGTCTGGGGTTAGTCTTAGTTCTGCTGCCTCGCTAGCAATAAGATAATAAGATCTGGGCAGGTTACTTCACTTTTTAAGCCCGAGTTTCTGCATCTGTGAAGTTATGATGATAACAAAACCACCTACCTCAGAGGTAGTGAGGATTTACTTACTATTATGAGTGCCTACTTTGTGAAGGTGTCATTCTAGGTGATGGGGATTTAGAGGTGAACTTCACTTACATTCTAGCAGGAGCAGAATGACAAACTCAACATGGAAAAATAGTAGTTTCAGATAGCAAATGAATAAGTGCTCCAAAAGTAGAAGATGGGTAGTAGCGTAGACTGCCTAGGAGGAGGAGGGTCTGCTTTAACTGTAGTGGTTAGGGAAGACCTCTCCAAGGAAATGACATATGAGTGGAGACATGTATGATGAGGGATAGCACACAAAGATCTTAAGGGAGTGTTCAGGCAGAGAGAGACTAGCAGGTAAAGGCCGTGAGATGGGAACAAACTGGGGTGTTTGGGCGATGGGTTATGTGAGGCCTTGTAAGCAGTGGTAAGTTAGGAGTTTGGATTTGGATTTTATTCTAATTCTGATGAGAAGTCATTGAAAGATTTTAAGCAGGAAGTGATGTGACCTCACTTAGGTCATAAGATCACTGGCTGCTGTGTGGGGATCGGACCACATTTCCAGCTCATAGCAGGTACCTGAGGATTGTTGAATGCATGAATTTACTGAATTTTTTGATGTTCATCATTATACTAAAACAACTCTCTCTTTTTGTGTCCTGTCTCTTTTTGTGTACTTTTAGAGCATTGAATGGCCTCTGAAATTCCCTCGGGAATTTGTTAGGATGGGCCTGACAGAACCAAAGGGAGTTCTCCTGTATGGTCCCCCTGGGTGTGCTAAAACCACCCTGGTGAGGGCCCTGGCCACGAGCTGTCATTGCTCTTTTGTTTCAGTGAGCGGAGCTGATCTCTTTTCACCTTTTGTTGGAGATTCAGAAAAAGTCTTGTCTCAGGTTTGTTTTTTTATTTTCCCTCATGCAGTTAAGTTTACTTTTGAGTTTTTGTTTCATGCCTTAAGGATAAACCTTATTTTTTAAAATATAACTGGCTTTTTTTCCTATTAGGAAAGTTATACCTGATTGTGTATAGAAAATTTAGAAAATATAGAAAAGTGTAAATAAGAAATCCTCCATAATTCCTCTACCTACCGTTAACATTTTGGTGAATTTCCTTTGTCTTTCTGTTTCCTTGGGCAGGGAATGGGTGGATGTAATATATATCTGTGATTTTTTAACTTAATATTATCACTTTTAAAATTCAATAATATTAAATATTCTTTGAAAATATGATTTTAACCCCTATATAATACTGTTATCCTTATTTATTCATTCCCTAGTTCTTAGACATTTAGAATCTTTCTCTTCTTTTTATACTTAAAAAATTATAAATACAGAGTAATGCAGAAAACATACATTCATATGAATAAGGCATGATGTATAGCTTTTAAATATTTCCATTTTTCGAACAAAAGGTATTTCGACAAGCAAGAGCAAATACTCCAGCAATTGTGTTTTTGGATGAAATTGATTCAATCTTGGGCTCTCGATCAATCAGCAGAACAGGATGTAATGTTCAAGAGCGTGTTCTTTCTGTTCTCCTAAATGAATTAGATGGTGTTGGATTGAAGACTATAGAGAGAAGAGGAAGTAAATCAGATCAACATGGTAAATACAACGAGCTGGAAAAAAACGAAGAGGTATTTATTAGCCAGAATACACCAAAATTCCAGGCCAACATTAAGTAGAATGCATCTACACTAGCTTTTCCTATGCTGGATTCATTTCATAGAATTATATAATTTCAGTGTGACTCTTAGGACTTTTACAGAGCTGGTAAAATAGTGATTTACCTGGGAAAGGTGAGGCAAATTTTATAATAAAGTATCTTAGATATATATGAATGTGAATTTTTTCCTAAGATTAGAAACATAACTACATATTGCTAGTGGAGAAGGGAGTTTCTTCTTATTTTTATACCCTGAAAAACTAGTGTTCATCCCTTTCTAAAATTGTTTATGTGAAATGAAACAAAACAGACTATTATTTCCAATGATCAGTAATTGAAAATTTTCAGTTTTCTTGAGGAATGGGTTTCCTTGGTTATAACAAAGTTAAAGTGACCTTGGAAATCCTCTTCCTCTCTTCTGAGCCTTCTCCATATAGAGTTTGGTATCCTTAAGTAATTCCTGACAGATAATTTTTTTTCTTTTATTTTTTTCTTGTTCTTACTTGTTTCCCATTTTTTAAATTGTTTCATGGAAAGACAGTCCTACAGCTCCTTAGGAACATATGCCACTAGAATTTGACGGGACCCATCAGGTTTTCTAATCAGATCTCCTCATCATGCAGGATTTCCTTCTATAGCCTCTGACAGGTGTTTACCCAGCCTCTGCTAAAATACTTGCAGATATAGGGAACTCATTGCTTTGAGAGATCACATCACTGGAGAACTGCTATGACAATTTTGAATGCTTAGCATGTGTAAGGCCTTGCTCTGGTTGCTCTTAGATATTGCTTATCTTCAGGATTTATATAAATGCAGCTTATGTTAATTGTCATATTTCTACCTGTGGAAGGAAAACAAAGAGGTAAAATAAATCTCCCTCTTCAAGAACATGAGAGCGAAGACTTTTCAGAGCTATACATGTGTTAATCAGATGCTTCTGTCTTTTCAAGTTGTCCATTTAAGTTGTAATCATTCACTGGGGCTCAGGTGCATTTAGGTCAACAGATAGATGTTCTCTGCTGTGGTGTAAAGCTTTTCATCAGTTCTCACACTGAGAGATGCCCCCTCAGGATCGATCACTCCCTTCAATGTGTACACAGAGTAGCTCTTTGATAATAATTTGTTTCTGGGGTACCTTGATATTGAGAAGGTGGTCTGGAAAGGAAATGTAAGCATTCTAGTCCCAAGAAAAAAATACCCCCCTATTTAGAAACAAATGGACCTTCTGATTTGTAATTTAAAAAAAAAATACATTTAATAGTTAACAACTTATTGACATTACTTTGTGTTGTATGTTTTCCCTCAGCTAGAGTTTCAGGAAGTTTTTAATAGCAATGTCATGATTGTTGCAGCAACAAATAGACCTGATGTGTTAGATGATGCCTTGTTACGGCCTGGAAGATTAGATAAGATTATTTATATTCCACCTCCAGATGAAAAGGTAATCATTGTGCACATTTACTCTGTGTGAGCATTTCTAACAACACATCAGTGTCTGAGCTCTAAGAAGACGGCAGAATTGAATCCCTTACTGGTGTAGGTATACACGGTGTGTGTCCTGTATTGGATTCCACGTTTTTCCTTACCTGGGCCCGTCATAAATCATCATTTTCATCTGCTTTTGCTGGGTACTCTGGCCCTGTTTTCAGAGAAACATAAGCCTAAAAGCAAGGTAGTAATTTCCTTTTTGTGGAAGACTCAAAATACTGAGTTTATTGAGTCTACTCAACATTATTTTGCAACTAGAATGGAGGAATCCTAAAGTGTTAAAAGGGTTTTGGAGGTTATCTGGGTCAGCATTCTTATTCTTCAGTGGAGAAATCTGAGGTTACAAAGATTATACAATGTATCCACAGCCAAAGAATCAGTAAATCCGTTGCCCTTCACATCCAGAGCCACTGGCAGTGAGTGGTGAAAGACACAGAAAATGAATTTTTTTCCTTCCTTAGGCTTTTATCAGATTTTGAAGGGGTGGGAAAAAAATTATATCTATTTTATTTTTAAACTGTGTCTGATAATTTATGTATTTGCTTTTGAGCCATGTCTGATGGGACTGTTTGTACCCAAAAGAGAGATTCATCAAGTCTCTTAAAGATTATATCTGTGGCTGGCTATTTTTTTAATTAATTATAAAAATATTAAAATGTATCATGATGTCACATTTACTTTCTTACTTCTTGAGAAGTGATTCTTATTGTTTGTTTCTGAAATATATATACTTTCTCTGTAATATGATAGAAAACTCTAACTTGAAATGTTTTAATACAGCATTGTGTCAGACATAAATGTTGTAAGGTTATAAACATATTATTTTTTATTTTGTTCCAGGGCAGGCTTTCTATTCTGAAAGTCTGTACAAAAAACATGCCAATGGGGCCTGATATTTCCTTAGAAAACGTAGCAGCAGATACCTGTTTTTTCTCTGGAGCTGATCTTGGAAACCTCTGCAAAGAAGTAAGTTAATTAGTGAAGAAAACCTATAGTTCAAAACATTTCTTCATTTATTCAGAACTTCATTCACTTGGCAGTATTTACTGAAAGGGAGGCACCATGTGAGGTGAAACAGACCACTGTGGTCCTGTCCCTTCTCTTCAGAGTTTACAGGTTGATGGGGCAGTGGGGGAGGTGCAGAGAGGTAATACTGAATTAAAACATGTAGTGAGTCAGGGGAAGTTAGGGTGCTGTGGGAGTACCTAGGAAGGACACCAGTCCAGACCTGGGGGCATCAGAGAAGGCTATCTGAGAGAGGGTGTGTGTACATTGAAACTGGAAGGATGATTAGGGAGTTAGCTAGGCTAAGGGAGAGAAGCGGAGTGTTTGAGGCAGAAGGAATAAAATGTGTAGCAATTGGAGGTGAGAAATGACATTATTGAAGATGTGGAGTGGACGGTGGCCAGATCACACAGGTTCTTGTAAGTCACTTTAAGGCATTTAGACTTTATGTTGGCTGCCAAAAAAGGCAGCCACTGTGGGTTTTTCCTTTCTATAAACTTGTGTTAAATATAACATTCAGAAAAATGCACAGATCAGAAGGATATAGTGCACTGAATTAACATAGAGTGAACACACTTGTATTAACCACCTCTCCAGAAGCTTCCCGTGGGCCTTCCCACTCTATCCCAAAAGAGAACCACTCTCCTGACTTCCAGCACTGGGGAGATTAGTTTTGCCTGCTTTTGCACTTTATATAGATGGAACCATACGGTATGCTTTTCTGTCTGCTTCTTTAACTCAAGATTATGTCTGTGAAGTTCATCCGTTGTTTTGTATGTAGCAGTAGTTTGTTCATTTCTATTGCTTATAATATTCTAGTATATGAATGTGCTGCATTTATATATGTATTTTATCTTTGAACATTTGTGTTACTACTTTTTTGCTATTATGAATTATGCTGCTGTGAACAATCTTGTACGTGTCTATTGGTATACGTGTGTGTGTATGTCTGTTTCGTATACAAAGAGAATTGGTGGGTCATCGAGTATGTGTTGATCTGTTCCTTTACGATCAGTGCTGTTTCCTGTTTAAAAACTCCTACTCTGAGGTCGGGAATATAGTCTCTCATTTTTTTTTAAATTTTATTTATTTTTTATTGGTGTATAGTTGATTTAAAAAATTTTTATTTTATACTGGAGTATGGTTGGTCTCATCTTTAAAATATATGCACTCACAATGTCTATGTTATTCTGCAGTCTGCTTTCCCCCCAGTCCCCCACCCATTTAAGGCTAGAATTTAATATAGAAGAAAAGATGGTCTACTGAGAGGACTTCTAATCACTTTAACTTTTTACCTTAATGTTTCTAGCATCATGAATATTGAAATTCTATGAAGTGAGACTGAGATTTTTGTGTTCAGATTTTAAAGTATTACCATATATTGTAAAACAACAATGAAGCATATTTATTATTTCCTGTTGTTTGTCTCTTATAGGCCGCCTTGCTGGCTCTGCAAGAAAATGGGCTGGAAGCGACCACAGTGAAACAAGAGCACTTTCTAGAATCACTTAAGACTGTAAAACCATCCTTAAGTCACAAGGATTTGACTTTATATAAAAACTTATTTCAGAAACAAGGATTTTCTAACTTAGAAGATATTTAAAAATTATTTTACATACCTGCTTAAGGATTAACTGAAATGTGAACGTGCACTATAATTTGCAACTTCACACTTTGTGTGTGTTATTTCCTATAAATAAAAAAACTTGTGCCTAATAAGCTAAGATTTCATACTTACAGAAAAGTTAAAAGAATAATACAAAGAACTCTTATATACTCTTAACCCAGATTCACCAATTTTTAACATTTTCCTACATTTGTCTCCTTTCTCTCTCTCCCTCTCCCTCCTCCCCGCCACAGTATTTTTCTGAACTATTTAAAAGTAGATTTTACACATCATGCCCCTTTATCCCTTTAATATTTCAGTGTACATTTCTTATAAATGAGGTTATTTTCTTATATGACCACAGTGCAGTTATCAAATTCAAGAAATTTAACATTGATACATTTTAATCTATTGACGATGAATTTCATCCATTGTTCCAATAGTAATTTTTTTCCCATTACAAGATCCAGTCTAGGATCATACACTGCACTTAGTTGTCATGTCTCTTTAGCCTCTTTGCCTTTTTTAATGTGAAACAGTTCCTCAGTCTTTCTTGACCTTGACACTTCTGAAGAGTACAGGCTAAGTATTTTATAGAACAGTTGGTTCCTAATTTGTGTTTGTCTGATGTGCATCATGATAGGTTCAGGTTGTGCATCACCAGTGGAGCATATGTATGTGCTGTCATGTCCTCAGATCACAGCTGGAGGCACGTGACATCTGCAAATTATTGGTGATGTTAATTTTGATCACTTGTTTATGATCTTGTCCATCTTCTCCACTGTATAGCTACTAGTTTTCCTTTTGTAATTGTATTTTTTAAGGAGATTGGTTATATATAAGTTTTTATTTTCCTCTATTAAAAAAGTAATAATGCTAGGGCTTCCCTGGTGGCGCAGTGGTTGAGAACCTGCCTGCTAATGCAGGAGACGCAGGTTCGGGCCCTGGCCTGGGAAGATCCCACGTGCCGCGGAGCGGCTGGGCCCGTGAGCCACAGTTGCTGAGCCTGCGCGTCTGGAGCCTGTGCTCCGCAGCGGGAGAGGCCGCGATGGTGAGAGGCCTGCGCAGCGCGATGAAGAGTGGCCCCCACTTGCCACAACTAGAGAAAGCCCTCGCACAGAAACGAAGACCCAACACAGCCAAAAATAAATAAATTAATTAATTAATTAATTAAAAAAAAAAAAAAAAGTAACTGAAGTGAAAAACCAATTGAGGACACAAAACAAGGCAAAAATATTAAAAAAAAAAAAAAAAAAAGAAAAAAAAAAGTAATAATGCTAGAAAATATAAACATGAAGAAAACGTGGGTATTTAACTTTCCAGTCCATTACACGTGTATAGATAACTTTTTAAAACCAAAAGCATGGTACTGTGTAGCTCTTGTTTTTCTCGCCTAACAGTATCTGGTAAGCATCTTACTGAGCCTTTCTTCACTCACAAGATGCCATACAGGGTGCAGGAGTGTAAGTGAAGGAGACAGACATGGCACTGATAGGGCAGCTGGGGGCGGGCACCTCCAACAAATCATGCAGTGAATAAAACACAGGAGACGAGCTTCAAAAGAAGTATAGGTACAGTCAGAACATGGTGCGTGAACTATATGAAGTCATAAATGTTAAGCAGTTGGAAAGTTTTCTGTTTCTGACGGGAGCCAGTACTATTATTAAGCAAAACCTCACTATTGGGGAACAGTTAAGGAAAAGGCCTGTCTTATAGGTATAAAATATAATTCAGTTAAAATTATTCTAACAACCTGACTCTTGCTTTTGAGAAGTAGGGAAAATACCTAGAAACTTTATTAGATTTCTGAATATTTTCATTCATGTTCTGTCCGTTATTGATTTTACAGGAAAAGGCAGCCATTAGGCCTTTGTCATCCCTAGGCCTGAACCCCTTAACTCAGATTCTAGCTGTATGCCCCTTGTTTTTTCCTAGAGAAAGTTTCTAGTGGTCAGCTTAGAAATTTAGTACCCACACTTTGGTTAGAGGCTGAGTTTTTATTTGAAAATGTCTTTTTAAACTGTAACTATAACTTCTCAACAGAACTTTGGAAGCCTCCTGAGGACAAAAACTCTTCTCTCATTGAAATAAATCAATAAATGATGAAGTCAGATCAAGGATTTCTTTGACTCAGCTTCAGTGTGATTAGAGGATGGCTCTGGGAAATTTCCAAAAGCTGTGTTCGTAATCGGTGAGAAAACACTTCAGCTTCTAAGTATTATACCTGGGAAGTGTGAACAGCTTTACATTAAGCTCAAACTCCTTTCTGAGCCACATTACAGCATTAAACAATGTATCAATAGCACACTCCCAGACCATCTGAAATTTAGCAAATCCATATTTGCTAAACCTGGTAACTAGGCAGCCACTGAAGGATGGGCAGAAAGAATTCCAACAAAAAATAATTAATGAAAGGATATTCTATTTTTCTTATAAAGCCTGAGCTGGGCTGATTAAAATCTAAGTTTAAATTCCTAGCGTGGGAACCAAGTAGCTGTGGTTCCATGCTCCTGCAAGCCCGGGTTGCAGCAGCTAGAGAAGGTTCTAGAAGTTTCTGGCAATTGGGGTGGGGAGGGGAAGCTCCCCCAAGGGATTTTGGGCTTTGGAGCAGCCACAGAGGGTAATGCTGGTGAGTATCCTGAGTGGGTTCCTTTGGGGCGCTGCCAAGATTTGAAGGGTGAGAACTGTGCCTGCTTGTTAGTCATTCTGGGAAAGACTAAACACAAGCTCAATAAACCTGGGCATTAACCAAAAGAGGGAAAGTACGGCTTTCAGGGTCTAGTTCTCATTGTGAGCTTTAAAACAGCCAGTCTGAAATTTCCTGATCAACACTAGCGAGGTAATCTGCATGATAAAGACCCCTCCGGTTCCTTCCCGCTCCCCCCTCCTCCCGCCCCCTCCTGGCCCCCAAAAGAAGACAGTCTGGCTTGAAACAAGCATTTTCTTTTGCTACTACTTCTTGCCCCACCCTCCTGCCTTTTTATAAAAGCCTTCTGTTTGTACTACCCCTTGGAGCACCCTTCTAGTTCATGAACCATTGAATGAAGCCAATTAGATCTTCAAATTGACTCAGTTGAATTCTGTTTTTTAACACTATATACAATTTATAAATTTAAAACATTTTATTCTGAACATTTTCACACACATTTAATAATATAACAAACTCCCACATATCTGTCACCTAGATTGAATAATTAGTATTTTGCTAAATTTGCTTCGTTTTCTAACTGAAGTATTTTCAGGTAAATCCCAAACATCGTGATATTTCTTAATTATTTCCACATATAATCTCTTTAAAAATGTGTTTTTAAAAAAAAAACATAACCATAATACCATTATCACACCTGAAAAAATCAACAGTACTCCCTCTAATATCATTTCATATCCGGTCTGTATGTAAGTTTCTCTAGTTGCCCCCAAAATGTCTTTACAGTTGGTTTGTCTATTTCTATGTTCAAATAAATATCCTCACCTTTGGTAAGATTTCTCAGAGCCCATTAGTCAGAATTAATCATCGGTCTTTGGCACCAGATCATGACAGAGCATGTTAGAGTTATACAGGCACTAAATTGTAAGAAACATGAAGTAAGGGACTTGTGTTTTATTCTTTTTAATTTACCATGCCCCATTCCGAGAATAATGCCTAGGCTATTACAAAACTGCATTTTGAAAAGAAATGACATTGGCAAAGTAGGGCTCTAAGTTTAAGGTCATTACTAGGCATGGGCTACACTTTCCCCCCCGCCCCGGGGCGCGCCACGCGGCTTGCAGGATCTTACTTCCCCCACCAGGGATGGAACCCGGGTCCCCAGCAGTGGAATCCCGGAGCCCTAACTACTGGACCGCCAGGGAATTCCCAAGGGCTACACATTTTAATTTTAATTTGTGGGCCATGATATACTCCTATAAGATTTCCTTTTTCTCCTGCTTCTATCCTAGAAAAAAATTTATCTTTAATTAACAAATTGAGGCTTTTCTTAGAACCTTCTGACAAAAGAAGCTTTAGAGATTCTGCAGAAGGAGCATTAAAAGGCTTCTTTGATTCTATTCAATACAAACCACGGAAAATGTTGAATTTTCTTTGAAGTAATCAACAAACGTCTCCAGCTACAGCTCGAGTTACACAGTAAGAACCCTTGTCAGTAACTGGGTGAGAAGTTATATTTATGATCTGCCTTATATAAAACAAATCTTTGCAAATAATAATTACTATTTATTGAATGCCTACTATGGGCAAGGCAGACTGCTACATGCTTTGCATACATTCTAACATTTTTTCCAACTCCCTGCTGAAGTAGGTTTGTCCCCACTTTACAGATATATAAACTGAGAGTCATGAAGGTTAAGTAGTTTCCTCGAAGTCAGTCAGCTAATAAAGTATGGCAGGGGTGGGCTCTGAACTCAGGTCAGTTTGAATGCAAAGCCCATGACTAGAAATAAAATGGGGCTGAAACAGAGCTGGGTCTGGCCGTTCAGAAAACATTAAGATGTTTTCGTTTTTATGCTAACTCATAGCTTGAACTTCAAACAGTTTTAAAATAATTGTTTTAAAATAACTATTTTTAGATAACTGAGCTTGCACTCTTGACTTAATCGCAGTTGCTAAGAGCAGGGTGCAGAAAGAACAGTGCTGCCTGATTGCCAGACAGACCCGGCTTCTGATTACATCTCCGCCGCTTACTGGCTATGTGCCTAGAGCATCTCTGAGCCTAAATAACATACCTTGCAAAAATGTCGAGAAGATTCCAGTACAGTGCCTGGCACACAGATCCTGATTTAATTATTATTCCCGTGGTTCTGCAGCCGCCTTCACGCTCCGTGCAAGGCTAGGCTGTTAGCTTAGGGGCGAGTTCCTTCAGGGTCGTCTCAGAGATCTTCTCTTGGAAACCTCTCCAGTTGATTCTTTTTGTTTATTCTCCCTCATCTCCTGATTCTTTTTTTTTTTTTTTAATGGAAAAAATCAGGACAACAAGGAATTATTCTGAAAGGAAATTTACAACTTAAATTATCTCCATAAGTGCGCCACATCACATTTTTGGAGCTTTTAATGTGACTTGGATTAATTTTAGTTTACCTGCCTGCACCAAGGAGCCTCCCATGGGACCCCGGGATCTGCGGCTCCTTTTCCGGACCTCCTTTTAGAGGGGCTGTTTTTCACCTGTTCTTGGCCATCCAAGCGCCCCTTGTTCTTAGTTCCACCCCCTTGCAGACGCGCCAACGCCCAGCCTGGGCTCGCTCCGAGCGGCGGGTAAGAACCGCGGCAGGCGGCAGGGAGCGCTAGCGTCCGGCTGCGCGGCGTTTGAAGGCCCGGCGTCCAGCAGGGGGCGCCCGGTTGCCGGGCGCCCGGCATGGGAAGCGAGTCAAGCCCCGCACGCCCCCTGCGCGGCCCGCGTGACCAGAACGCACCGGCCGGCCTTCCGGAGAGGGTGGGGTTGGTATATAATGCGCGGAGGTCGGGGTCGGCATTCGGTTCTGGGCGTTAGCATCGTCCGCTCGCGGCACCCTGCCAGGTCTCCCAGGTGAGCTGCCCTCGGGCGGAGGCTCTGGTGAGCCGGCTCGAGGCTGGCTTTGGGATACGTTGGCCGGTTTGGAGCCCACCAGGCTGAGTCCTAGTAGCTGAGTTTTGATCAATATCTTGGATTTTTTTTTTTTTCTTCTAGATTTGGCATTCTACACTGAAGTCATCATGAGCTTTTTCCAACTCCTGATGAAAAGAAAGGAAGTAAGGTTTTATTTATTTGTTTGTTTATTTATGGCTGCGTTGGGTCTTCGTTGCTGCGGGTGGGCTTTCTCTAGTTGCGGTGAGCTGGGGCTACTCTTTGTTGCGGTGCACGGGCTTCTCAGTGCTGTGGCTTCTCTTGCGGAGCATGGGCTCTAGAGCGCAGGCTTTAGTAGCTGTGGCGCAGGGGCGTAGTTGCTCTGCGGCATGTGGGATCTTCCAGACCAGGGCTTGAACCCGTATCCCCTGCATTGGCAGGCGGATTCTTAACCACTGCGCCACCAGGGAAGTCCAAAAGAAAAAAGTAAATTTTTAAAGCACCTGAAAATCTGACTAAAAATATTAACTTTTAAAGATGTTGAAGAAAGTATAAAATGATATAGAGCTATTCTGTTATATTTCAAGTGTTTCATATTGAAACGTCGGAGTATTTTGTTCTCTGTTAGCTTATTCCTTTGGTGCTTTTCACGACCGTGGCAGCGACTGGAGCTTTGTCTTTTGCTCTGTATTCCCTTCGAAAACCCGATGTGATGTAAGTAGGCATTCATCATTTATAAAAACGTTTTTAGCCGTGTTAGGTTGACCTTCAGTTTATGAAATGCATGGTATCAGTTTCCTGGTTTTCCCCCACGATAGGAATGTCGAATTGTGAACTTGGTTGGAGTCAGGGCCAGAAAGCATCCAGGTATCAGAAGACTATCAAATGATGATTAGTGATAAAATAAGTTTACTAATATAAGTTCCTTGTATCTAAATACCCTTTCATCCACTGGCCCTCCTCCTCGTCTCCTGCAGCAAAATAAAGCTTGTTGGTTTTTTTTTTTAAACTTAAGTTTTGAAATTTAAAGTTCTTAGACGGTCTTTTGGGATATACATCATCAATCTTAATCATTTTAATAACATTTTAAAATGTCAGTTCATTAGAAAGGTCATTCCTAATGTGGTAGAGTTTATAGATTCAGTTGTCTACAATGAATCTAATCTTAGCCCTGGATATAAGGTAAAATACTATGTGTCCTGGAATATGAGGAAGAGAAAAACCTGAAACTAATATTGACCGGGTGCAGGGCTCCGGAGAGCCGTAATGCTAGGCTCTGGCAGTTCATCACCTACAGGTTTCAAGCCCAGCCCTTCTGCCTCTTCCAGAAACTGGGGTAAGAGCATATTTGCTTGCTCTTAGCCTGGCACTTCCACCCTAATTGCTCTTCAGCTTATGAGAACATTCTCCAGTCTAGCCCAGTAAAGGGAATATAGACCTCCTACCCTGCAGAGGAATTGATCCTTGATGTTTGAGCCAAACTGTGAAGCTTTTTAAAGGAATGTTCCATCAATTTCAATTAACTCAATGCCTAAGTATGCACTCTTGAGTCTGTCCCAAGCGTATTTATAAACCCAATATCAGACTTAGTTTAAATGCACTTACTTTAATGTTTAATCAGCTTTCTTTTATTTTTAGCATTGATCGAAAAAGAAATCCAGAACCTTGGGAGACTGTGGATCCTACTGCACCTAGAAAGGTATTGCTACATTAAAACGTGATTTATACTTAGCGGAAACCTTAGCACATTTGTCAGCAAAATAGATGTAATACCTTTTCACCTTTAGGGTGCCATTTAATATGTAGTGCAAAGAGAGTGCTGTAGGGTTATGGAGATTTAGTTCAAATCCTTGCTCCATTAGTCACAGGTGATTTTAGATAATTTGGCCTCTCTGAGGCTCTCAGAATCTATAAAATGGGCACAATAATAGGGCTCTTCCTCAGAGTTTAGAGGATTAAAGAAGATAAGATAGAGTCCTTTAGCACAGTGCCTGGCCCATAGTCAGCACTCAAATATTAACTTTTATCATTATTGTGACACATCATCTCCTTTTTTAATTTAATTTTTATTTTATGTTGGAGTATAGTTGATTTACAATGTTGTGTTAGTTTCAGGGGTACAGCAAAGTGAATCAGTTATACATATACATATATCCATTCTTTTTCAGGTTCTTTTCCCAAATAGGTTATTACAGAATATCGAGTAGAGTTACCTGTGCTTATTAGTTATCTTGTCCACAGCTCTGTGCCTTTTCCCTTATTGTATAACTTGGATCATTTGTACCTTTGTTGAGTAATTACAGTGAGGAAATTTTAAGAGCCTACTATGTGCCTATCTCTGTGCTGGGAGCATCATACCTCCACTCACACGGAGCAGACGCACTTTTTGAGCTTATAGTTCACATAAAACCATAGGGAATTTAAAAATCTAGAACCTGTTAAGTGAAAGTAGGGTAAATGGATATGACCTTTCTCTCTGATCCTATAACACTCAGGAACCCAAAGGCTCTTTAGAGGGATAGAGGGATAGAACCAGCCCATATTACTGTTTTAGCGATGGGCAGAGGTGATTCGTTGACTACAAATGTTATGGTGATGCTTTTTCCAAAGGGAGCTGTGTACAAATCCCAGAAGGGGACCTGAGGATGGACAGATCCTAACAAAACATTTTTATTCTTTTTTTAAAGCTTATAACAATCAACCAAGAATGGAAGCCTATTGAAGAGTTGCAGAAGGTCCGAAAGGCAACCAGGTGACCAGTCTTCGCCATTTTCTTCCAAAGAGTACTCTATGAATCTAGTGGAAACACTTCTGCACAAACTAGATTATGGATACCAGTGTGCGGAAATGCTTCTGCTACATTTTTAGGGCTTGCCTACGTTTTCAGACTCTGGATAAAGAATTATAAAGGTAGTGCAACAATAACCACATAGTCCCAAAATAAGATTCTATGTTTATTTTCTTGTTGTAAATTTGCTTTGCGTATTGAAATTTTTGTGTTTATGATGCCTGAATGTTCTACTTAAAATGCATAAAGATTTGTTAAATTTGATTGTCTCCAATAAAATACCATTTGTGTGAGATTTCTTAAAGTTCAGGTATATATTTAAATAGAGGAGAAAGTCTTTTTATGGGAGATAAACACATTCTGAAGCATGGAACTTCATCTTTTTTTTTTTTTTGGAACTTCATCTTTTTAAATAACACCCAGTGCAAATTTCTGTATCAACTTTTTTTCCAAGTTCACTCATTCATCAGAAATCTACTGAATAACTACCGTTATCCAGGCACTGTTCTTGTGCAGCTGAGATAAAGCAATGAACAAAACCAAATTTTGGAGGGAGAGGAATAAAAGATGGTAAGTACAGTGAGGAAAATGAAGACAAGATGGGGTATGAGACTTGCATGGGGATTGGTCTTGGAGGAAGTACTGGGATTCTGGCAGTGATGGGAATGTGGGGCATGCGAGAGTAGCCCTCCAGATGCCAAGTGGTGCTCCTGTGAGGCGTGGGGAGGGGAGGATGGAGAGCACCCCACAGAGTCTGGGGCTCCTCTTCACTGTGGCCAATGGTCCCTTGGAGATCAAAGGTACGATCAAACCCAGCGTGCCCCTCGGCTCCCCCTTGCCTATTCTTGAAAGTGGGACCAAATAGAAAATAGCTTTTCATTAACTTCTTTTAAAAATTGAGATACAATTCATAGAACATAGTATTCATCCATTTAAAGTGCACAGTTCGGTGGTTTTTAGTATATTCACAAAGTTTTACAGCCATCTCTACCATCTAATTCCAGAACATTTTTATCACCCCAAAACAACACTGTACCCATTAGCAGTCATTCCCCCATTTCTGACCCCTCTGCCCCCAGCCTAGGGAAATACTAATAAAGTTTATCTCTATGGATTTTCCTCTTCTGGGCATTTCAGATAAATGGGATCACACATTATGTGGCCTTGGTGCCTGGCTCTAACTTAGCATAATGTTATCATGATTCATCCGTGTTGTAACACGTATCAGTATTTCTTTCCTCTTTATGACTAATATTCCATTGTATGGATATGCCATATTTTGTTTATCCATCAGTTGACAGACATTTGGATTGTTTCTACCATTTGGCTGTTATGAATAATGCTGCTGTGGACAGCCATGTTTAAGTTTTTGTATAGCCATATCTTTTCAATTCTTTTGGGTGTATACCTAGGTTCATTAACTCTTGTAAATAAATGTCATAAATCCCTTTTTCTTAATTTCCATCTGAACGTAATAGAAATTTAAGAGAAGGGCTAAATTCTAATCACCTTCACGGCAATAAGAATTAACTAGATCTTTCTAGAGACTCGGCAGTTCTGAAGGGATTAAAGCAAGACTACTTCTGCAACTTCTACTTTCCTTATCACCTCAAATTTTCCGAGATGAAAATCTCCGATTATTGATTTCAAGGAATTACATGTACCAGTTAGGAAGTACAATTTTATTTGCTTAAGCTTCTAAAGGGCAATGTGGTACCATATAGGCAAACAAAAATGAACAGCCTTGTGATGCTTGGCCAATTAGGAGAGCAAATTGGTAGTGTTTGGGAGGGGACTGTGCCTTTCAACTTTAAAACACAAACCTGATTGAAATACGGTGGCTTTATGGGGTGAACAAGGCAGTGGAAGGTACCATTCAGCAGGTTTGGGAGGGAGAAAGGCCAACAGCAATATTGAAACTTAAATTTCAAAAGATTTATTGATTTTATTTTTGATAGTATTCTTAGCATTTTCCACACGTTTTATTTTGAAATTTGTCAAATATTCAGAGAAGTTGAAAAACTAGTACAAAGAATACTCACACTTTTTATCACTTAATATTTTGCCACATTTGCTGTCTCTTTGCATATTATGCTCTTTTAAAATGAACTCTGAAAATAAGTTACAGACATCATAAAGCTATTCATGCCTGAGAGAAAGGACATTCTAGCTGTTATACCATTATCATTCCTAAGAAAATTACCATTAATTCAATACTATCACCTAGCATATAATCCATTTCCATTTCCTCTGACTGTAATGTCCTTTATAACTGTAGTTTTAAGTCCAGAATCCAATCCAAGTTTCACTTGTTGCATTTGGTTGTTAGTTTATTGTACTGAGTACTTGATGGATATGTGGTCATGGAAGTGACTCCCAAGGGGCTTGTATAGAACTCTCTCTACAGAGTTTGATCTGGATAAGATTCTCTTGCAAGTGGACTTTGAAGTTTTAAAATTTGAGACAAAATAAAGACATTTTCAAGTAATTTAAATATTTAAGAAGTTGTAAAATTGTTAAGCATTCACTACGTGGTAGGTGGTGTGCTGGCCTCAAGGATTTGACATAGGAAAGGGAGATACATCTGTGAACAAATCCAAGCAATACAGTGACAGTAAGGCACGGACAGAAACAAGCACATGGTACAAAGGAAGGTTCCGAAGAAGATGGGTCCCTGAAAGCCTAGTTTCTTCAAAAACCATTAATTAGGGTAAGATAGGGAGGGTGGGAGGGAGACACAAGTGGGAGGGGATATGGGGATATATGTATATGTATAGCTGATTCCCTTTGTTATACAGCAGAAACTAACACACCATTGTAAAGCAATTATACTCCAATAAAGATGTTTAAAAAAAAGCCATTAATTAGACGTCAGAAAGGCAATTGAAGTAGAGGCATGTATTTACCTAGCCATAGAGAGCTAAGACAGCATCTCTTCAGAAACTTGGAGCAATTTAGTACATGAAATTTAATACTGGAGTGTAGAGTGGGATAGGTGAAATGCATAGGGCCTTTTATGCTATTATCCTGCAAGCACAAAGGAACCAGAATAGGATTTTAAGACGGGGAAGGAGATAATACAGTTTTCTCAAGGGAGTGTTGGCTATATCATCTAGAGGTGGGTGATGTGCACTGGAGGGCCATAACTAACCAAGGCAGTGGCAGAGGGAATGGAAAAAGGAGGATGCGTTTGAACGTGATTGAAGAGAAGACCTCAAGGCTTATTGGATGTGGCTGGGAGATGTCCAAAATGACTCCCAGATTTCTCACCCTAGTAGCTGGGTGCGCAGTGGTGCCAAGACAGAGAATACAGGAGGAAGATAAAATGGAATGTTCAAGGGAAGCGTAGATAAGGAATGAGTTAGGCTTTGGAACTGAATGTTGGAGAGCCCAGTAAGCTATCTAGGTAAATTACTTCTCGAGAACTGCCAAGAGGTGTGACTTGGAGACAGTTCAAGGGGTGGTAAAAGCCAGGGCGTGGGTAAACCTGCCTACAGAGGCAGTTCTAAAGTGATATGAAGACTGAACAGAGAGGAATGTCATCATGAAGGACGTGGGCAGGGGAGAGGATTTGGTCCCTGATGGGGATTGAGAGAAATGGGGAAGGAGAACCAGGAGATGCATCATGGAGCCCAGAGAAGAAGGAAGGCTCTTCCACTGTTGGTTTCAGTTTGCAATTAAACCAAAGCCCAGAGTCCTTCAGCTTTATGGCCTTGAGCCTTAAGCAAACACCTATAATTCTCTCATATAAAAAGAAGATGTGAAGTAAGCTTTCTGAATAAAAAAGTTAAAGTCACACACCATATCACTAAAAACGAGTGAGGTCTAATTAAGTACTCATTCATCATCATTTTTAATTTTCTTGGGGAAATTCTCTCACATTTTAGTTGAGACTTTGTGGGAGAATGAAACTACAGGCTCTGAAATCAGACCACTTTGCCACTTTACTACCCATGTTACTTTGTACCTCAGATTCCTGGTCTATGAAATTGGGTTAATCTGTTACTTGCTTGGGTTAATTGTGAAGATTATGTGAGGTAATAGAAGTTTCTGACATGGTGTTTAACATACACTAGTTGTTCAATAAGTATTCCCTTTTTGCTTTTTAAAAAATGATTATCACTATAAAAGAGAAAGCTCTTTGCACAGTGAACACCCAAGTGTGCTTTATAGTTCCCTTGGCTTTGACTCTGTGCTGGAGCAATGTCTGTTCTTTTCCTCTGCATTGAAAGGAGTATTCAGAAAGTCAGCCCATTATATTAATTGTGTTTAAGGGTATGAATGATCTAGCATATCCCTTCATAAATTTGGTTTGTCATGATCTATATTTGCATCTAACTGGAAAAAAAGAAGAGAAAGCTCTTAATGTTTATAAAATTATATTCTTCCATGAGTGAGAACATTGCCTGTTTGAGATTCACACACGCCTACTTCTGGTAACTGGTCCACCTTTGGTTCATAGCGCCCCAGTTATAAACATTTGCCAGAGCGCGAACACACCCGAAGATAAACACATCTCACCTTTACTCTCACCTACACAGACACCTAGCTAGAAATAAGAACCCCCGCATATGTGACCACCTAGATGGCCTCACATCTAGAAAAGACATAGTAGCAAAAATAATTATTTTTATGTGTGTAATATAAAAATTTGTCCCTAGCAACCACTGTCTACATTTTAGTAATCACTATATTCCACAAGCACACTACACATATTCTTACATTCAAAGATAATGGTATGGGACTTCCCTGGTGGCGCGGTGGTTAAGAATCCGTCTGCCAATACAGGGGACACAGGTTCGAGCCCTGGCCTGGCAAGATCCCACATGCTGCGGAGCCACTAATAAGCCGGTGCGCCATAACTACTGCAACTCATAAGCCCGTGCGCCACAACTACTGCAGCCCGCGAGCCTAGAGCCCGTGCTCCGCGACAAGAGAAGCCACCGCAATGAGAAGCCCGCGCACTGCAACCAAGAGTAGCCCCTGCTCGACGCAACTAAAGAAAGCCCATCTGCAGCAATGAGGAACTAATGCAGCCAAAAATAAATAAATAAATTTATTTTTTAAAAAATGATGGTATGTGGTTTGAATAAGGAAGGGGGGTGAAGTTGAGTATATGTACCTAAGAGAGCAATAGGAATTTTTAAAATTTTATTTATTTTTTTTTAGGATTAAAATAGTAAAGAAGTTTTCCTGGCATTAAAAAAAAGTATCTTCTGTAATTCCAAGGGTTTCTTATTAATTGGTTGTTTCAATGGCTGAACAGTAGTTTTACACATTCATGATAAATTCTGTTTCCCTTCCTAAAATATAGCTTTAGGATGTTGCAAATTTAGTTCAAGAGATCTTTTCCACCTGAGTGAAAAAGATGAGGAACCTTTGAGATACCTGTTTAGGGTATCAATTTTTTTTTAACGTAAACTTGATAGAAGGGAAACGCAAGCTCCACTACTGATTAACAATAACTCTATTTATGGAGCACTAACTACGAGCCTGGCATTAGCTCTTTAGCAAGGATTGCCTCTTTTAATCCTCTCAACAAACCCCAGAGGTAGATTTTACCACCCGCATTTTACAGAAGGAGAAACTAAGGCTTGGAGAGGTTAAGTGAGAGCAATAGGAATTGAATTAGTTTTTCTGGTAATTATCCCTCATAATATCTTTTCCTCATGCTTAGAAAGTTGCGTCAGGTAATTATGTAATTTCTCCCTAGAAACTAAGGCTTGGTTTTGGTAGTGTTTTATTTGCTTGTGTGCATACTACTTAGTTTTAAAATGAAAACTAGAATAAAATTAAGGAAAACAGTAAATTTGATAACTCTTGATGACATGCTAAAAGCAACTTGCTCATTCACTTGGTATGACTTATGATACATATATAATAAAATATTGCTTATTTGGAGAGTGGGCATACTATGTAAAAAATTAAACTCCACTTTTTTGTATTTACATCAAGTAATATATGTGATTTTTCCTTTACTTGGTTGTGTGGAATCATGAAGTCAATACTGTTCCCTTGGTGTTTATGTTCTAAAGGTTATGTTGTTCAGGTTATGTTGCCTCGGGCAAGTTAACCTGATTATTTTATTTTATAATTCCTTTGCTTATCTGAATTCTCCTTATCAACATTGATGAGAAATGGATTCATATTGCAAGGCAAATGTGACCTATTGTTTGCTTGTTATTTTCTAGACAAGTTCATTGAGTCAACCTCTGGACACTTCTCAAATTTTGTTTCAGATTATTTTTTGAAGTAGCACCATTTATTTATTTATTTTACTTTTATTTGACTTTTTTTTTTTTTTTTTTTACTGAATTTATTCCCACGCCATAGTTTTTGCTTCTTCAGTTTCTTCTGGGATATCTTTTTCTTCTATGCAACCTCCCCTTCTGGTTTCGGAACAATCTGCTCTTTTTCAGTAAGGATCATCTCAATGTGGCAGGGAGAGCTCATGTACGGGTTCATCCCACCATGAGCTCTCTTAAGTCCTACGCTGCATCTTGGGGGCTGTGTTCACCTGGATGTGTTCAATGACCAGAGGATCTACACCTAAGCCCTTCAGTTCAGCATTACTCTCTGCATTTTTGAGCATGTGCAGTAAAAATTCAGCACTCTTTTGGGGCCATTGACCCTGCGTCCAGCCCCACTGTTTGGCCTGGGCACACCTACAAACTCCACCATTGTAACGACAGAACGGCACACGTTACTTCTGTAAAGTGATATCCTTCAGATACTTGGTGGATTTTTGGATCTGCATACCCTTAATGGCATGAAGATTTGAACCTCTTGATTTGCATGATTTTTGTGGGTTTTCTGGGTCAAGAGAATAGCGAACCATTTTCAGAGGCCACCTTGGGCTGCTTACTGGGAAACTGCACCATTTATTATACTTTTAAAATTATTTTTTAAATTGAGGTATAGTTTAGACAGAATAAAATGAACAGGTCTTAATGGTTCAGTTAGAGGAGTTTTGAAAATTATATGCACCCATGAAAGCATCATGCAAAACATGCTATTGAACATTCCTATCACCCGAGAAAGTTCTTGTGGCACAATTTACTTTTTAAATTAAAACCCACTAAATTGTACACTTTAAAAGGGTGAATTTTATGGTATGTGAATTACATCATCAAAAAAAAATCTGCTCCACATTTACTTGCTATCTCACCTCAAGAACTAACAGAGGTTTCCACCATATGTAGTAATCCGTCCCAGCCCCCGCCCCCATATATTACATTTTATTTGCTTTCTTTTTCGAAAACAGGAAATTGGAGGTTACTGAAGATTGTAAGAAGCACATCAACAAGACCAGCTGGGCCAGGGCTTGTAGTTTAGGCTGTCCCTGCAGTGACAACAAATAGGCTTCCCTGGGCTCTGGTGTGGAGAGACCCGGAAGCAGAGTTCGGACACTGGGTTTACCTTGTGTCTCAATTTGTAAATATTACCACCCACAGAGTAAGGGCCCAGGCAGAGTACAAGAGTTACTGTAGCGGAATAAAGATGTAGAGAATAGACTTGAGGACACGGGGAGGGGGAAGGGTAAGCTGGGACGAAGTGAGAGAGTGGCATGGACACGTATACACTACCAAATGTAAAATAGATAGCTAGTGGGAAGCAGCCGCATAGCACAGGGAGATCAGCTCAGTGCTTTGTGACCACCTAGAGGGGTGGGATAGGGAGGGTGGGAGGGAGATGCAAGAGAGAGGGGATATGGGGACATATGTATATGTATAGCTGATTCACTTAGTTATAAAGCAGAAACTAACACACCATTGTAAAGCAATTATACTCCAATAAAGATGTTAAAAAAAAAAAAAAAAAAAGACTGTCCTGGCAATAAATCCTCTCCAGGGCAAGGCTGTAACCAAGCTGAGCAAGAGAAGTTACAGTTGACTTCACAGCTGGATTAGTATATGCTTCACCAACTCTTCTGTCACCGTGTGTGTCAGAGCTTGCCCAGAGAGCAGGGAACCCTCTATGTCACCAAACCAAATCCTCCCAACCGCACTAGGAATCTGGCTCATTCTTTCAGTAAAAACGGCTGTTCGCAAACTTTAGCTGTGCATCAGACTCTCCTGAAAGGCATGTTAAGACGTGGATTGCTGGACCCCAAACGCAAAGATTCTGCTTTAGTAGTTCTGGGGTGGGATCTAAGTATTTGGGTTTCTAATGAGTTTCCAGGTGAATCTGATGCTTCTGGTCCGGGGACCACACTTTGAGAAGTACTGTGCTGAAACTGCTCCTACAACATTTGGTAATTAGTGGGGAATTTCACCCAGTTGGTAATACCCTAGACCAGCCTTGAGATGTCAGTTGAACTCTTGCTAATCAGGAGAGCAGGGTCAGGCCAGGCATGGGACACTCGAAGGGTGGGAGTGCCTCTCCGGGCCAGGCTGCCCCAGCTGCCTGTTCAGTCGCATTGATCCCAGCACCCTAACCTGAGGAGTGGTGGGTCTAACAGGTATCAGTGGGAGTAGATGCGGATGCATTTGTGAACGTCTTCATTTCTCTGCAGAGATGACACTACTGACCACCCCTGTCGGGACAGATGGCAGTGGTTCTGCCGGTAACAATCAAATCTGACATTAATTCAGCTTCATGGTGGGCACGGTGGGCAGGGAGCAAGCAGACAGGTCAGCACCTGACTCTAGGCTCTGCAAGTCAAGAGCTGGGTGACCTGGGTGGGTTTCCTAACTTCTCAAAACCTTGCTTGGCAAAGGGGGATTCATCTCAGGGGTAAACCAGTGAGGTAGGTCAATATTTAGAAATGTCTTCACTGAGATATCTCATCCCTGCACTATTTTCTCATTGCTCTTCTTCCCTCCAGTGTTAAGCCGGAGTGACTTTTGCTTCAGGGTGAGGACTGGACAGTCCTCCTCCAAGTGCAGCTGGGTGGGCTGGCAGAATCCGCATCACCTGGGTCTGCACCCCAGACCTGCTGAATCAGAATCTCTGGCAGGGAGGCCCAGGATTCTGAGTTTCAATACACAGACTTTTCAGGTGATTGCATGGCTAAAGTTTGAGAAACTCTGGTCTAGAGCAAATAAATATTAATGTAGAGGCTTCAAAATCCATAGCTGAGACCACAGCCTTCCCAAAAGCCAATATGCATATATGTGTGGCAAGTTGGGAGAGAAAGGGTTTTGTTTGGAGGACAAAGCTCGGGAAACTGAGCCCAGAAGTTATGTTCTAAGCCACGGTATCCGGAAGATTTCATGATGGCGTAGTAGCCCTCTTTACATCCAAAAGGAAAACCAGTTTGATCAGCAGGAAGGAGAGAGGATGAGAAAGGGCTGAGATTAGATCTTAAAGGATCTACAGGGTTTTCAGTCCTCTTCTGAGTGACCCCACGAGACCCCAGCTTGAAAAGGCTTATTATGTCGGTCAGACTCTCTCAGAAGCTTAAAGTAAGAGACAAGGGTGACAGCCAGGAGAAAAGTCAGGGCCGTCATAGGGCCACTTGCACCCCAAGTTACTGAGGGAGTAGAGATGGAAAGAAGTTAATTGGGAGAGAGAAAGGGGACCTGAGCAGAAAGCCAGGAAGAAGCCGAGGTGTGGGCGACAGCTGGTGTCCAGAGCCAGCAGGATTACTCTTATGAGCTCAGAGCCCTGGGAAGGGGTGGGGGCAGCTCAGAGGCAAAGCATCGGAGGGCACAGTCATCAGCCATCTCCTGATCGTGGGCGGACAGTTTGGTCTGTGCCTCATCCAACTGGTCTGAGGGTCCCTCCTTCAAGCCTGCCCTTGACCCTGCCCCGAGCAGACCCTGGAGAAGGTTCATTTGGGGTCCCGAGCAGACCCTGGAGAAGGTTCATTTGGGGTGGTCCCCTGCGGATCTCTGGCTACAGCGGAGCTGGCACTAAGGAGGGGAAGGGGCTGGGAGGTGTCTGGGCTGCACTGCCCTGCAGTGTTGGGCAATCTGGGTGTGTCCCGAGGTTCTTGGAAAGTTGGCTCATTGCCTTCACCAAAAACAACCTGAGACACCCATGGTGAGGTCAGCTTCAGTTTAAGCTGCTTCGCACACACGCACAAAAAAAATTCTTTTTCCTCTTGACCAGAAAACTTACACTTCAAAACTTGAGCATGTTGTTGGGTGAGGCCTATGCAGCCAGGAGATGTGGGTTTCCTCTTGCTCTGAAGGACCTTGGGGAAATGATCTGCGAGCAGTCAGTATGTGCTGGCACCTTGGTAAGCAAACCCTGGAACATGGTCCATAATGTATGGGTGGGTGGGTGGGTGGACTGATGTGCAAACCTCTTCCTCAGAGGAGCCTTCCCGGACCCCCGGACAGGCCCTCTTGCCTGCACTTCCATAGTCCTGTGACCCTCTCCTTTAATAACTTTTTCATGATGTCATTCTATGCGCATTTGGGAAATTAATTTCTTCCCACACAAATCTGGAGCGCCATCCGGATTTTTCACTCATCATTGGATCACTAACCGCTGGTGTGTGCCTGGCGTGTAGTAGGCACTCATCATATCTATTTGTTGGTAAAAGTATGCCAGAGTTCAGTAACGGCATGAGTCTTTGTGAAAGGATTCATCACTGGGTTGAATCATCCAGAAAACATTTAAGGAGCATCCGTCACATGCCATGTACCATGCTAGGTGATACGGGGAGAGGGCTTATACAAAGGTTAAGAAAACAGGGGCTCTGCCCTTAAAAATAAGCACAGGCTGGGGGTAAGGCCCACCCTCCACTGTGGCTGCTCTGGTGTCTTACCCTGTTGTTCTCCTTGTGGAGGAAGCTCTTTCCCACCTGGTCACGGTGGGGGGGGGGTAGTCACAGAGCACATCCTAGCCCCCCAAATTAGAGGAACAGATGTGGCCATCCTAAGTGAGGGTCTTGCATGGTCAGACAGTCCATGAATCATCTAGATCTAGGATTAGAGAGGCAGGAAGCTGGGCACTGGGAGAGACTTCAGAGATGGCCCACAGGTCTGCTCACCCTGGACCCCCAGACACAAACCAGTGCTTTGCACATAGCCATACTCAATAAATATTTGTTAAATAAAGGAGTTGGAAGGGGATCCTTGGGCAATGTTAAGACTTGTTTCCTAATTTAGCTCTGGAGTAAATCCAGAGTCCATATACTGATTTTGTTTAGCAATTTATGGCTTTTTTGAGTGTCTACTATGTGCAGGGCTCTGCGAATTTGAAGATAAAAACATAATTGCTGACATTGAGGAGTTGAGAGTCTGGTGGAGACACAGATTCACGACCTTGTATTTTCTTTATTATCTATAAAGTTAGCACAGAAGCACTCTGGGCACGAGGAGGAGGAAGGGTGGGGAGGAGGGAGGGGGAGGAGGGGGAGGAGGAGGAGGGGAGGGAGGGGGAGGAGGAGGGGGAGGGAGGAGGGGGGAGGAGGAGGAGGGGAGGGAGGGGGAGGAGGAGGGGGAGGGAGGAGGGGGGAGGAGGAGGGAAGGGGGAGGAGGGAGGGGGAGGAGGGGGAAGAGGAAGAGAAGGAAAGCATCTGCACAGAGGATGGGAGATGACCTCTGAGGCGGGTCTTAACAATAAGGAGCTGGTTATGTGGAGAAGCAGGGAAGGGTGTTCAGGGCAGAGGGAACAGCACCTATAAAGCCAAAGAGGGCTGGAGGGTGTGGTGCCATCTGAGGACGGTGTGACAACACAGGAAGGAGCGTGGGGTCCACGGTGGTGGGAGATGAGGCTGGACAGGCAGGTTGTAGCCCGACTGGGAAGGGCTTGAGGGCTGGGCTCAGAGGTTGGAGCTTTATCCTGTCAGGCGGGTAGAGACCCATCACGTTTGTGAGCCAGGAAAGCAAACAGGGCACACCTGTGCTTGGTTTCCTTCCTTAAGGCGGTAAGGCAGCTACTCCCCGTCCAGGTGAGTCCTGCCTCAGAGTCACTGTGTAGCCCCTGCTCTCGGTCCCTGCCTGGGAGAGCCTGTCAGGTTGGGTCCAGCTCTGCCCCACCTCCCGGTCAGAGGGGCAGATGAACAGGTGTGTGTGGAGGAAGGTGCAGGGGGCGGTGGCCATGAGGCTTGTGAGTTTCATTCACTGGAGGCATAACTGTCAGGTTCAAACCAGCTGGAGAAGCTGGGGCAGCCTATCCCAAACAGGTGGGCAGCGGGGCTTAGCAAAGGGGCCCCAGGCTGAGTGAGGGCCAGGAGACTGCCTTTCTTATTTGTTTGTTTTAAAGCACGACTGCCCTTACCGGCTGTGGTACCTTGGTCACTAATTCCCCCTCAGGAGCTCAGCTTCCTCAGCTGTTACGCGAAGGGGAAGGGGGCCGACCAGGTGATCTTCCAGCTCTGTGATTCCGAGGGAGGAGGAAGCTGCGGGAGCAGCGTGGGACTCTGCGCATGAGCTGCTGGAGGTGGGCGACTCCCAGGCAGAACAAAGCCTCTTCTAGAGGGACAGGCGGCTTTTGCAAGCGGGTGAGTGACAAGGCTCGCCTCCCTACCCTACCTCAGCTGCTCCTGGACCGGCTGCCACCACGGGACTTTGGCGGGACTTCGGCGGTGGGGGTGGAGTTCCTCCCCAAGACCCGGCAGATGGGAGTCCAGCCGGCTCGGCCAGGCTGCCCCGGGGTGCAAGAGCGCTAGGATGCAAGAGGGTCCAGCTGCTCCAGCCCCCTTGGGGTTCCCCTCCTTTCCCGGTGCCCCTCTCTCCCCGGGGCAATGAGTAGCCCACAGGAGCTAAGCCCAGGGGCAGACACCGGGCTCCGGGGCAGGATGGTGGGTGATAGCAGGAAGTCAGCAGGGGCTTCGGGGCCAAGAGCCCGGGGGAAAGATGGTGACGCCCCCTCCCCCCACCCCAGAAAACCAGCCTGACCGAGGGCGCCCCTCGCCCTACAGCCGCCCTCACCAAGCCGCCCCACCTCCTCCGCAGCCCACCCCTCTCACTCTCTCCCAGCCACCTGAAAGCTCTCATCTTCACAAGCATCCTTGTTTTAAAAAAACATTTCTGTTTTCTTTATTTGCACTCAGCTCCAGCCTTCATAAATGTGCGAAATTGATGTAAATAATTTTATAATGAAAAAAATTTTTAATGCAAACATTCACACGTGGATCAAGAGGGACCTAGTGGTCATTCGCAGGAGCCCTGTGCTGGGCCTGGGGGACACAGGCCTGTACTCAGCGTCCTCACAGGGGTGAGACCCACCACGGAACCACAAGGGGGTTCAGGGAAGACTCCCAAGAGGTGGGAACCTTGACCCGAGACCTGGGAGGTTACAGAGATCTGGCCAATTGAAGGAGAGAGGGCATCTCAGAAGAGGGAATGGTGTAGGCAAGGCCGGCAGGCAGGCACCGTGAGGAGTCGTGGTCAAAGCAGGGAGCTGAGGAGGAAATGTTCCTTTTCCTGCCCTCATCACAATTATAATCAATTATTTGTATAAGTATCTGCTTGAGATCTGTATCCCCTGCTAGGTTACAAGCTCCAGGAGAGGAAATGGCGTACATTATATTTTCTCAGGATTCTGGTGCCCAGCACAATGCCTGACACAGTAAGTGTTCAATTAAATTGGTGTTAGGTGAACGAGTAAATGAGAATTCTCATGTTAATGTGGGTTGGGTCAGTAAGGGCTGAGAAGCCAAGCTAACTAGAGTTTGGCTGTTATCCTAAGGGCAATAGGGATCCATTAAAAGTTTTACATAAGGGAATGACTTGGTCAGCTTTGTGTCCCAGGAATCCCTTTTTGGCTTTGGTCTGGAGAATGGCTGGAGACAGAGTCCAGGTGGCAGAGACATTGTCCTTACCTCGGGGCATTGTTATAATTTTATTACTTCTTTATGTGACTCTCCCCTAAGTAAGCCGTGAGCCCTGGAGGGCCGGGGCCGGGCCCTGTTCACCTCTGCATCCCCGTTCACCTCTGCATCCCCGTGCCCAGTACACTGGCCAGCACGGCATGTGGTAACTGTTCAGTGGGTGTTTAATGGGTGAAATTCTGATTGGAAGTTGCTTATGCAACTTTAAGGGTAGGTGATGTTGTTTAATACATGCAATGTCATAGGCAACTTTCAAAACATGGGGAACATAAAAGAAAAAGTCATTTAAGTTTGGGAAGCAGTGGTCAGAGGTCTGGGAGGCAGCGTGGGGGAGGAGGAGGGGTGTGGGGTGATGGAGGGGCTCCTCTGAGCAGTGACAGTAGTTGGACCTATGAGGCCTTCTAGGTTTGGCATCTCCCTGAGATGGGTGCCTGTGGGGAGCAGCAGGTTTGGAGGACTAGGTGAAAAGTTGGGTGCCTGTGGGACATCCAGCTCCAGATTGGGGTGTCTCCAGCAATAGAAGAGTCTGGAAGCCTTAGGGGTGAGCATATGGCAGGATATGGGGAGGAGGGCTGGGATGCCCTGGAGAGAACTTTTAAGTAGGGGGCCGAGGACTGAGGGAGTCATGGGGGATGGAGAAGCACCAGGAGCTCCTACCTCAGGACTGTGAGCCTGTGACTTCTCTGTTCCCTCCAGCCTCCCCATTACGATCCCATTATAACAGCCCCGGACAGGCACCAGCACTGCAGAGCCTTCGGTGAAACCCAACTCCATGGGGCTCAACTTCTCTGTGTTCTGTGCTCACTTCCCTTTTGTGGTCACAAGAATGCCACATTCTGTGTTTCCCCTTTGTCTTCACAAGGCCCGCCTCCTGGACATTACACTTGCCTCCACTCAGTCGCTTATTTCATTTCTGCTTGTCACCCTCCTCGTGCTCCTGGCTCTTCTCCCCTGAGTTCCTCCGGATAGTCCTGCCCACCCCCCAGGGAGCCAGGCTCTCCCCTGCTGTGTCCAGGGGGAACCAAGGGCGTTTCCCAGTTTCTATCCACTTCCTCCCCTTCCCTCCTCCCTCATCTGCCTGAGAAAAGGTCCCGCACTGGCAGCAGGGGGTGGAAAGCCCAGGGCCAGCTGCCCTCCCAGCCACTGCACATCCAGGTCCCCCAGCTGCAGCGGTGCTCTGGCCAACCTATAACAGGCACTGGGGAAGGAAAGCCCTGATGGGTCGCACTTCCTGATTTCCACAGTGTAAATATTCCCACCGCGACCGATTTCAAGCTACCAACAGGATGTCACTGAATGCAGAATTGGGAAGAGATGGACAGTAGTACACTGTCACATAATATTTCCAGCAAGCAAACACAATAGACATAGACAGCCTCAAAAGCAAATACAATTACAAAATAGGAAGTTTTGAGTATTTGCTGCTTCTTAAAAATATAACTTATTCTCTTGTAAGATTTTGTAATTTAATTGTTAAAATAATGGCTGTTTTAACAACTGCTTTGCAAAATTCCTGAAAACTTAACAATTGGCTCTTGCAAGCAGTACAAACCAGCTCCAGCAAACCACTGAGTACCACCTGGGCCAGGAGAAGAGGGGGAGATTCCAAGCCCCAAACTTCAGTGCATTCTCGCCTGGCATCCTCTCCCTGCCCAGGCCGTGTGGGTGGCATGTGACAGACAGGTAGCAAGCCTCTGAATCCCCATTTAGAGTCAGACCCAGGAGGAGCAGAGCTGGGCCCTGGGCACCTCTCCCACCCACAGATGTGTGCCTTCTGCCCCCGCCCAGGCCCCAGCCTCTGGACACCCACCCTGGCAGCCCCCAGAGCCAGGAAGTTTGAGTGGTGCAATTTCCTTTGCCCTCAAAAGTGTGAAATCCTGTGAGGACTGGAACTTCCATATTTCTCAGAAAGCAAGCTTGCCGGATCACCTGCAATGAAGAAAACAAAAGAAGACAAAGCCTCTTTTTCTGAGCCTCTCTTTATATCTATGGGCTGCAAGGCAGGTCATGCTGGGTCTGAACAGATGTGGGACAGAGAGAGCTTCGGGGGTGCAACTCAACCTTCGGGCATTTCTGAACAGTGAGAATGAAAACCACCAGAGACATGTTCTAAATGGGCCAGTCTTTGTCCCCCTTTGTGGGGACATCAGACGTGGTGACCCACTGTGGTGGAAACCTTGTCTTGGCTACTCCAGGAAGTAAGCTGAATCTCTGGTTTGATGTTCCTGTGTTCTTGCCAATCACCATTCTGAGAGTTGGAGAAAAGGGGTCACCTTCTCACCACACCCCAAATATGCCTCGGTCCTCGGTTTATGTCTTCCCGTAACTAAAGGTGCCTTCCCCTTGCTCATAATCACAGCCCACCACAAGCCAACCCATCGCACCCGCCCCCTCCAGCTCTTGGAGTTGCACCTCTATTTGTAGCGTTTCCACATTCTCCCTTGGGGTCTTCCTTTGAGTGTAGGTTTATGTGCTCTGATTTCTAAGCTCAGGAAAGCCAGGACCTTGTCATTCACTCACTCGTTCATTCGTTCATTCAGTGGGGAGCGGGGATAGGGAGGAGGGAGGAGGATGGAAGGTGTGTCCACTTCTGAGTGGGGCGCAGCTCAGGGAAGCCTGCACCCTGAGTGGAGGCGGAAGGAGGGGCAGAGGGAGGCAGGAACTGAGACCAAACCCCTGTTCCCCTCTCTTCTCAGACCTTGTGCTTGTGGGTACCTGCCTTTTGTAAACAGTAAAACAGTGTCTAAATGCTAGGCGTGGCAGTTATTCGTTTTCTTCCACCTGCAGGTTACTCTCAGAAGGTGTTTCCATGGATTCCACTTGGTGCCCCGCCCATCACAGGACAGCCTCGCCAGTCTTTCCTGTCTTGTGGTAAAGACCTTTTTATTCCTTTATTCGGAGCAAAAAACATTAATGTGTTGTTCCCACCAAAAGACCCAGTTTCAGCTGTATTCCATCTAGCTGTATGATGGTTTAAAGTTTGATTTCTCATTCTTTAATACTTGCTAAATTTTGGGAAATTTAGTTGAAAGTCAGGCACAGCCGGTGGAAGGCTCAGGAGCAAGGCTAGGGCGCCATCTACTGGTAACTTCTAAGTATGACAAAATGGAACTTGCATTGAGCCTCTTGCACAGGTGAAAATGTTATTTTTTATTTTATTTTTTAAATTGAAGTATAGTTGATTTACAATGTTGTGTTGGAAATGAGTTGATTTAAAGGTTTAAAATGGAAAAGATGTGTGCAACAACACATGCAAATAAGAAAGAGTTTGTGCCAGAATCTGTAAAGAACTCTTACAAGTTAATATAAAAAACCTCAATAGAAAAATGAGCATAAGACTTAAAGGGGCACTTCATAAAAGAGGATATCCAGTGCACGATGAATTTATGAAAGATGGTCGACTTTTCATTCTTGGAGACTCTTGGAAGAGGAAGAGAGGTGAAGGAGGGCCTAGATATAGGGGAAACCTGAATACTTAAAACAGACAAAACACCCCCCAACTTCCCAGGTAATTCAGATTTCAACCACTAGGGGGAGTACTTTCACTTAATTTGTATCAGGGAAATGCAAATTGAAACCACAATGAGGTATCATAACCATTTACCCTCCAGAATGGCTAAAATTAAAAGACCAACAACCCCAAGCTGGCAAAAATGTGGGGCAATGGGAATTCTCATACACTGCTATGGGGAGTGCAAACCGATACAATTTTGAAAAATTGTTCTGCATTATCTAAAGAAAGTTGAACAATGGCTTACTCTGTAACCTAGCAACCTGACTCCTTGGTATACACCACAAAAAAATGTGTGCGCATGTACACTAAGAGGTATACAGGATTGTTAACAGCATAATTGGCAATAGCCAAGAACTGGAAACAGTGCAAATGTCCATGAAAATAGGCTGGATAAATAAATCGTAGTATATTAATGCAGTGGAATATCTAACAGCAAAACAAACAAAAGCAAACAAAAAATGTAGCTACACACAGTAACAACATAGATGAATTTTACAAACATTATGTTGAGTAAAAGAAGTGAGACATAAAACAATGCCTACTATGTGATAATGATTATATAAAAGTCAAACAGGCAAATCATTTTATAGCGTTAGGTGTCAGGATGATGGTGTGGAGGACGCAGGCAGAGATTGGGACTGGGCTGGGGCTGATGATAGAATATTTCTTGACCTGGTGGTTATATGGGTGTGTTCACATTGTGATCATTTATCTTTGATTTGAGCACTTAAAAAATGCACTTAACACTTCAGTTATAAAAATAAATTTAAAAAGTGAAAGGTGGAAGGGTAGAGTGGGATTCCTAACCAGGAGAATATAGGCAAGAGTGTGGAAGGAAGGTATAAGAAACTCAGGAAAGGGGAAAAGCAGGTGCTGACTACAAAAAATCTCCAGGTAATTCAGATTCTTCCCACTAGGGGGTCTGCCTCTCTGTCTTCCCCCCTGAGAATTCTTGCCCTATGCAAACATTTTGTTTGGGCTTTTTTTTTCTCTTGAATTATTTCCAGAGGGAAAATTTCCACGAGTAGAATAATTTGGTCAAAGGGTACAGCTATTTTAATGCCTTGTTTTATAAACTTTGCCAGATTGTCCTCCAGAAAGACTGTACCAACCCATAGCAACTCAAGAATGCTTCAAAGTGTGTGTTTTCTAAAACAGGGTTTTAAGAGCTTATTAACATTTGCAAAATGGTATGGGGGCTTCTCTGGTGGCGCAGTGATTAAGAATCCGCCTGCCTATGCAGGGGACACGGGTTCAAGCCCTGGTCCGGGAAGATCCCACATGCCACGCAGCAACTAAGCCCGTGCACCACAACTACTGAGCCGGCACTCTAAAGCCCATGAGCCACAACTACTGAAGCCCCTGCACCATAACTACTGAAGCCCACGTGCCACAACTGCTGAAGCCCACGTGCCACAACTACTGAAGCCCGCGGTCCTAGCGCCTGTGCTCCGAAACAGAGAGAAGCCTCCGCGATGAGAAGCCCCTGCACTGTAACCAAGAGTAGCCCCCACTCGCCACAACTAGAGAAAGCCCGCGCTCAGCAATGAAGACCCAACACAGCCGGAAATAAACAAATAAATAAATTAATTTTTTAAAAAAATGGTACAGAAGTGGACTAATTTACATTTCCTTAATTATTAGTGAAACTAAACATTTTCCTTTAAAATGCTGACAATAATTCCCTCTTATACACACTGCCTGGTCAATGTGTTCTCTGCCTATTTAGGAGTTTGTATTCTTTATGGGTCTGTATTTAATCTTTTTTATGTTTTATTAGCAAATTTTTATCTGTCATAGTTGTCACAATTTCTCCAATTCTAATGGTTACTCTTAAACAAAAGAAAATAATAAAAATTTACTTGAATGCTCCTGTGGTTACACCTTTCCATTTTTTCCTCAAATTTTTTTTTTATTACCTCAATAGTAAGTAATAAATATGTCACCAGCGGAAGGGCAATTTCCTCGGTTCTTGCCCTCTCAAGGGAAAGAATTCAGTTGAGAGACACAGAGGAGCTTTAAGGAGTTTTAAGAGTTTTATTTAGCAAAAGTGGAAGTATGCTCTTGAGAAAGGATGATAACGTGCTGTCTGGAAACCAGAAGCAGCACTGCAATGGGGTAGAGTTGGGTTTTTTAGAGTGGTGGTTCCTCCCTGTGTCCTGTATCATTTGACTGACAAGTTGATTGACAGCTTTAGGTTATATAACTTTTCTCCCAGTGTGCAGGTGCTTACCCATAAGCACCCACTCGAAACCCATGGTGGGTGGAGGGGCAAAAACCGAAATGCTAATTTTTTTTTTTTTTTAATAAATTTATTTATTTATTTATTTATTTTTGGCTGTGTTGTCTCTTCGTTTCTGTGTGAGGGCTTTCTCTAGTTGTGGCAAGCGGGGGCCACTCTTCATCGCGGTGCGCGGGTCTCTCACTGTCGCGGCCTCTCTTGTTGCGGAGCACAGGCTCCAGACGCGCAGGCTCAGTAGTTGTGGCTCACGGGCTTAGTTGCTCTGCGGCATGTGGGATCTTCCCAGACCAGGGCTTGAACCCGTGTCCCCTGCATTGGCAGGCAGACTCTCAACCGCTGCGCCACCAGGGAAGCCCCCGAAATGCTAATTTATTACAAATACGGCATAATGAACCCTGGGTTACCTTGAGCCACCTTTTAGGTCTTGGTGTACCTGCATCAACCTGTGCTGGCAGTTTTTATCTTGTTTGGTCCTGATATAACTGGAAACCTAGCAGTGGTCCTTGGCGACAAGAGGGAGGATCTCTGGGTGTGTTCTGATACCAGTGTCCAGGTGGGGGAGGGAAAGATGACCCCTTCCAGGATGGGGTGTGGACCTGCTCATGTCTGACTACCTAACATATATATATTTCTTCCTAAATTCAGATAAATTTCTTCTAAGCAGTGTTTCCCACGCCAGTTTCCTCTTATCTCTTTGGGTGTTAATGCATTTTCTCAAGGGGTTCTATAGTCAAATAAAACTGGAAAATAATGAATTAGACAAAAACTAAACAGCTCCGTTATTATAGTACTTACGAGATCATAAATATGGCACTTTATTCATTGAGCAAAATATTTGTTGAGCACCTATTATGAGGCACTCTAGAGGCTGGGAATACAGCAGTGAACAAAGAGACAAATGTATGTTGTGTATTTCCAGGAGAAGGACACAGTAGACAGATTTTCTCCAATGCATTTGAGCAACACTCTTTCTTAAATCGCATATTAATCTTTTACATGATTCCATGGAATATCCTGATCTAGAATTTTTGTGGCATGAAATGAAAGACATGAATCAACTTTCATTTTTCCTAAGAGATTCATCTACATTACTTAGCAGAATTTGTTAAATGTGGTTCTTCTTTGTGTGGTTTTATTGTCCACTCATTGATTATAAGTTTCCCATAATTTTGGGATTGTGGCATAATTATTTTGTTTCATTGGTTCATATTTCTGAACTGTGTATTTATGATGAAGGAACTAACTGTATCCCAAAAAGGAGAACTGTCACTTTTCCCACCTTTAATTGTTGCTAAGATGAAGTGGTGCCCTTGAACCTCAGTTTCCCTAGGCATCTGCCAGCAAGAGCCTGGCATCTCTCAGCAGAAGCATGAGAGCAGAGGGTTATAAAGTCCCTGGAGCCTCCCCAGCCCATCTGGCCACCAGGACGGCTGGCCTTGGTTGGAGGAGTATTTGGGAGTTGGAGGGGGTGAGGAGTGGAGGAGAAATTGTTAGTTATTGAGTGCTTCCTATGTGCCAGTCACATTGCATTTAAGGAATATTTAAGGAGGAGGTGAGGAAGCCAGAGGAAGCATCAGAGAGGTGAAAGGAGAACCAGGAGAGAACGCAGGCACAGACCGAAGGAGGTGAGTTGGTCAACAGGGTAAAAACTTATGATCGGGCTTCCCTGGTGGCGCAGTGGTTGAGAATCTGCCTGCCAATGCAGGGGACACGGGTTCGAGCCCTGGTCTGGGAAGATCCCACATGCCGCGGAGCAACTAGGCCAGTGAGCCACAACTACTGAGCCTGCACGACTGGAGCCTGTGCTCCGCAACAAGAGAGGCCGCGATAGTGAGAGGCCCGCGCACCGCGATGAAGAGTGGCCCCCGCTTTCCACAACTGGAGAAAGCCCTCGCACAGAAACGAAGACCCAACACAGCCAAAAATAATAAATAAATAAAAATTAAAAACAAAAACAAAAAAAACTTATGATCTACTCTTATCATATAATCCAGCAAATCACACTCCTTGGAATCTACCCAAAGGAGCTGAAAACTATGGCCAAACAAAAACCTGCCCTTGGATGTTTATAGCAGTTTTATTCATAATTGTCAAAACTTGGAAGCAATCAAGATGTCCTTGAGTAGGTGAATGGATAAATAAACGGTGGTACATCCAGACAATGGCATATTATTCAGAGCTAAAAAGAGAGGAGCTATTAAGTCATGAAAAAACCTGGAGGAAACTGAAATGCATATTACTAAGTGAAAGATGCCAACCTGAAAAGGCTACATATTGTATGATTCCAACCATATGACATTCTGGAAAAGGCAAAACAATGGAGACAGTAAAAAAAATCAGTGTTTGCCTAGGTTTGGGTCAGAGGAGGGAAGAATAGGTGGAGCACAGATTTTTAGGGCAGTGAAAATACTCTGTATGGTACTATAATGGTGAATACATGTCACTATAAATTTGTCAAAACCCATGGAATGTACAACATCAAGAGTGAACCCTAAACTGTGGACTTTGGGTGATAATGATATGTCGATGTAGGTTCATCAAGCTGTAAAAAAAAAAGAACAAAGAATGTCACTAATAATCCAGTTATGCGGGTTAATTCCACTGACAATGCGCCCTGAGGGAAATTCAGGATGGGAAAAACACATTCTGTGCTTTGGATACACCAGCCCCTAGATAGTTAAGATGCATAGCTAAGGAAGAATTTCAGTGACCCCACATTCTTGCATCCTCTCATACATAGAAAAGCACTAAAATCATTAACTTGAGAGGTCTGTTCTCTGCGATTAGCAGTAATGTTTTACCAAAATGTATGCTAGAGACATGTATTTCCCAGACAAAAAATTCACATATGTACTGGCTCTTCTCCTACCTCTTTGAAGCAGTCCCCTCAGAGCTACTAAGAGGCTGTTTTCTGGGATGAGGGGATGTTGATAGTGGGGGAGACCCTGCATGTGTAGGGGCTAGAGGTAGATGGGAAATTTCTGTAGCTTCCTCTCAATTTTGCTGTAAAACTAAAACTTCTCTAAAAAAATTAAACCTTAAAAAAACCCCAACCTTGCAGATCCAGGGAGAACTCAGCTAAACAAGAGTTCCAAGTACTGGCATGAAAGATCACTAAGATAACATTCCTAGATGAGTATGAAACTGAGTCCCCCTAAAACCAAATACTCCAGCCAAGTTACGGTTAACCTCTCCATCCAAAACTTTATTCCTTTTCTTGTCTCACACCTGTCCCCTGAGGATTGAGGAGTATCAAAGAAAAGGGGGCTTTGAAACCAAGCAGGACCCTGCGGTGCCCTCCCAGATACAAAGTCCCCTCGATGCCACATCCCCAACCCCCTTCCTGTTTGTAGATAAAGGCTTCAGCCTCCTAGACCTTCCCTGAGTTCCAAAGGGCAGATTCAAGGACTTAATAATTAGAGAAGTGAGGGAATGCAGAAACAAAGGAAAAGCAGTCAAGAAACAATAGTGCAGCAATTAAACAGAGTCCTAGTTCCCCCTCAAGGGATACACACAACAATCTGATACATAGGTCTGAGTTGTTCTGCTGGAACTAAGGCCCCACCTAGGTGGAGGGTGGTAACTACATGTTGAGACCTTAGACTGGTGGGAACCAGAAGGTTGATAATTAAGATTCCTGGAATACCACCCTGTTACCTCACCACCAACCAATCAGAAGAAAGTCATGCACCCTTCAGCCCTCACCCTAAATGTTGCCTTTAAAAACCCTTCCCTGAAAGTCATCAAGGAGTTCTGGGCTTTTGAGCATGAGCTACCCATTCTCCTTGCTTGACCCTACAATAAACCTTTCTCTGCTCCAAACTCATGTTTCAGCTTGTTTGGCCTCACTGTGCATGGGCACACAGACTTGGTTCGATAACAAGCAGAGCAAATTGACCTAGCACACAGTGCGTATAACACAGGGGGAGGGAAAGAAATGGAGAGGGGTGGTGATCTCTCCTGCAGCAGCTTGAAGCAGGATTTCAGTTCCCCGGCCGGAGATTGGAGTCAGACCACGGCAGTGAGAACGCTGAATCCTGCCCACTAAACCAGTGGCCAGTGACAAGGCCTGTGGCCTGTCAGCTTTGTAAAATGAATTCCCACAAAGAGATGGAAAGTAGTGAAACAAGTAAAATGTTTATTAGGAGAAAAAAGAGTACATGTGGATAGGGACTTCCCTGGTGGTCCAGTGGATAAGACTCCATGCTCCCAGTGCAGGGGGGCCCGGGTTCGATCTCTGGTTGGGGAACTAGATCCCGCGCGTGGGCTGCAACTAAGAGTTGGCATGCTGCAACTAAGAGTCTGCATGCCGCAACTAAGAAGAAGTCCACATGCCGCAACTAAGAAGTCCGCATGCAGACTTCCCTGGTGGTCCAGTGGTTGAGATTCCATGTTTCCACTGCAGGGGGTGCAGGTTTGATCCCTGGTGGGGGAAGTTCCACATGTCATAAGGTGCAGCCAAAAAAAAAAAAAATCCACATGCCGCAACTAAGAAGTCTGCGTGCCACAACTAAGACGTCCACATGCTGCAACTAAATATCCTGCATGTCACACTAAGACCCGGCGTAACCAAAATAAATAAATAAATATTTTTTAAAAAAGTATGTGTGGATAGATATATGGGTGGACTCAGAGAGAGTTGTGCCCTCATGGTAGTTTGAATCACTTATATGGGACATTTCTTCCAGGTTTCCTTTGGCCAATCATCTTGCTTTGCCTGGTCCTGAGTCCGTATTTGGTTTATCTCAGGGTCCTCCCATGTGTGCATGCACATCTCTTAGCCAAGATGGATTCCAGTGAAGAGCCCTATGGGTAGGTTGACATCACTCCCTTTTTGACCTCTAAGGAGCCTTTCTGAACATGTATAGTTGGGAAGGTCTCCTTGACCTTGAGAATGAGAAATATGTGGTCTCTATCTTTTATCTGGGCAGGGCTCAGCCTCTCCTATTATCCTCCTGCTATTACCTTCCTCTTGGAGTATCTGTCCACAGGGGACAAACTCCAGCTGCTCAGCCTGGGGCCCATCTGTCTCCTGCCTCAGGGGGAAGAAGAAATTTTCCTCTATACTTCTAGGTTCTTCTGGCAGGTCTAAGGATTAAATTGACATGAGACAGATTAACAGGAGGAAATCACACAAAACTTTAATTACATGTATATATGCAAGAGACCCAGAAAAACTGAGTAACTTGCCAAAGTGGATGAAACCTTTACCTTAAATACCATCCTCAGCTAAAGACAAAAGAGGATGTTTTATGGTATAACAGAGCAAGTGGGCTCTGTTTGCCTGCTGCACAACAGAGAAGACCAAATACCATGGCAATGGTTTTTGCAGAGGGTAAAAGCCTTTACTGTAGGGCAGCCAAGCAAGGAGACAGGAGGCAATGCTCAGATCTGTCTTCCCAATTGGCTTCTGAGTGGGGTATTTCTCTTGGAAGTAGGGGGCAAGAGGGAGAGAGGCTTTGGAGATGATTGGTGGAATGTAGGTATAAGTTTCAGTAAGTGTGATTTCAAGAGTTCTCTGCATAGGCTGGACTGCCCTTCATGCCTCGTCATGGGTCACATGTGCAAACCCTGCATGTAATATGTGGTGGATTTTCTGCCCCAAATGTCTAAATTTCACTGTAATTTCACTAGTGTTACCTAACGGAAGTTTGTGTGCTCAGTGCACAGTGAGACCAAACAAACCAAAACTTTGGAGTTTGGAGCAGAGAAAGGTTTATTTCAGGGCCAAGCGAGGAGAATGGATGGCTCCTGCTCAAAAACCCTGGTTTTCAGGAAGAAGTGTTAATAGGCACAATTTGGGGTGACGGCTGGAGGGTATGTGGATTTCTTTTGATCGGTTGGTGGTGAGGTAACAGGGAGGTGTTTCAGGAATTTCAGTCATCAACCTTCTGGTTCCAGCCAGTCTGGGGTCTGTGTGCTTGTGGTCTGCTGGTAGTTACCACCCTCCACCTGAGTGGGGGCCTTAGTTCCCGCAGAACAACTTAAACCTATGTATCAGATTGTCATGTGTATCCCTTGAGGGGGAACTAGGACTCTGTTTAATTGCTGCACTATTGTTTCTTGACTGCTTTCACTTTGTTTCTGCATTCCCTCACTCCCCTAATTAGTAACTGCTGAATCTATTCTTTGGGACTCAGGGAAGGGAAGGTCTAGGAGGCTAAGCCTTTTTCTACAAACAAGGAAAGGGGGACATGGAGGTGTTTTTGTAGCCGGGAGGGCCCCGCAGGACCCTGCCTCAGGTTACAATCCCCCCTTTTCTTTTTTTTTCTTTTTTTTTTTGGCTGGGCCGCTTGGCTTGCAGGATCTTAGTTCTCTGACCAGGGATTGAACCTGCAGCCCTGCATTGGAAGCACAGAGTCCTAACCACTGGACCATCAGGGAATTCCCACAATCCCCCTTTTCTTTGATTCTCCTCAATCCTAAGGGCAGCAGAGGGTGGGACAAGAAAGGGAATAAAGTTTTGAACAGAGAAGTTAATTATAGGGACTTTCCTGGCATGGCCAAAAAAAAAAAAAAAAAGAGGTTAATCATAAACTCAGCCAGGGGAACTCAGTTACTTTGTTTCACACCGGTGCCCAGGGGCTAAGGATGGTTGCAGCATGAGGCTGGTGTGGCATGTGAGGCCACAGGGGCAGTCCAGGATTTTTGGAGCAAATTTATGCTTTGGTGGAGAGTTGTGCAGATGCCTTCTGAGGCCCTTGAAAATCTGGTTTTTCTTATTCCTAGAGCAGCACTGTGCAATAGCCTTTCTACCATGATGGAAAAGTTCTGTATCTTTGCTGTCCAATATAACAGCCAGCAGCACATGAAGCTACTGAGTGCTTGCAATGTGGTCAGAATGACTTAGGAACTGAATTTTAAATTTCATTGAATTTTTTTACTCTTGTTCTTTTTTTTTAAATTTTTTAATTTTATTTATTTTTTTATACAGCAGGTTCTTACTAGTCATCCATTTTATACACATCAGTGTATACATGTCAATCCCAATCCCCCAATTCATCCCACCACCACCTGCCCCCACCGCTTTCCCCCCTTAGTGTCCATACGTTTTCTCTCTACATCTGTGTCTCAATTTCTGCCCTGCAAACCAGTTCATCTGTACCATTTTTCTAGGTTCCACATATATGCATTAATATACAATATTTGTTTTTCTCTTTCTGACTTACTTCACTCTGTATGACTGTCTCTAAATCCATCCACGTCTCCACAATTTACCCAATTTTGTTCCTTTTTATGGCTGAGTAATATTCCATTGTATATATGTACCACAACTTCTTTATCCATTCGTCTGTTGATGGGCATTTAGGTTGCTTCCATGACCTGGCTATTGTAAATAGTGCTGCTATGAACATTCGGGTGCATGTGTCTTTTTGAATTACGGTTTTCTCTGGTTATATGCCCAGTAGTGGGATTGCTGGATCATATGGTAATTCTATTTTTAGTTTTTTAAAGAACCTCCATACTGTTCTCCATAGTGGCTATATCAGTTTACATTCCCACCAACAGTGCAAGAGGGTTCACTTTTCTTCACACCCTCTCCAGCATTTGTTGTTTGTAGATTTTCTGATGATGCCCATTCTAACTGGTATGAGGTGATACCTCATTGTAGTTTTGATTTGCATTTCTCTAATTAATTAGTTGAGCAGCTTTTCATGTGCTTCTTGGCCATCTGTATGTCTTCTTTGGAGAAATGTCTATTTAGGTCTTCTGCCCATTTTTGGATTGATTGTTTTTTTCATATTGAGCTGCATGAGCTGTTTATATATTTTGGAGATTAATCCTTTGTCCATTGATTCATTTGCAAATATTTTCTCCCATTCTGAGGGTTGTCTTTTCATCTTGTTTATGGTTTCCTTTGCTGTGCAAAAGCTTTGAAGTTTCATTAGGTCCCATTTGTTTATTTTTGTTTTTATTTCCATTACTCTAGGAGGTGGATCAAAAAAGATCTTGCTGTGATTTATGTCATAGAGTGTTCTTCCTATGTTTTCCTCTAAGAGTTTTATAGTGTACGGTCTTACATTTAGGTCTCGAATCCATTTTGAGTTTATTTTTGTGTATGGTGTCAGGGAGTGTTCTAATTTCATTCTTTTACATGTAGCTGTCCAGTTTTCCCAACACCACTTATTGAAGAGACTGTCTTTTCTCCATTGTATATCCTTGCCTTCTTTGTCATAGATTAGTTGACCATAGGTGCATGGGTTTATCTCTGGGCTTTCTATCTTGTTCCATTGATCTATGTTTCTGTTTTTGTGCCAGTACCATATTGTCTTGATTACTGTAGCTTTGTAGTATAGTCTGAAGTCAGGGAGTCTGATTCCTCCAGCTCCGTTTTTTTCCCTCAAGACTGCTTTGGCTATTCGGGGTCTTTTGTGTCTCCATACAAATTTTAAGGTTTTTTGTTCTAGTTCCGTAAAAAATGCCATTGGTAATTTGATAGGGATTGCATTGAATCTGTAGATTGCTTTGGGTAGTATAGTCATTTTCACAATATTTATTCTTCCAATCCAAGAACATGGTATATCTCTCCATCTGTTGGTATCATCTTTAATTTCTTTCATCAGTATCTTATAGTTTTCTGCATACAGGTCTTTTGTCTCCCTAGGTAGCTTTATTCCTAGGTATTTTATTCTTTTTGTTGCAATGGTAAATGGGAGTGTTTCCTTAATTTCTCTTTCAGATTTTTCATCATTAGTGTATAGGAATGCAAGAGATTTCTGTGCATTAATTTTGTATCCTGCAACTTTACCAAATTCATTGATTAGCTCTAGTAGTTTTCTGGTGGCATCTTTAGGATTCTCTATGTATAGTATCATGTCATCTACAAACAGTGACAGCTTTACTTCTTCTTTTCCAATTTGTATTCCTTTTATTTCTTTTTTGTCTCTGATTGCCGTGGCTAGGACTTCCAGAACTACGTTGAATAATAGTGGTGAGAGTGGACATCCTTGCCTTGTTCCTGATCTTAGAGGAAATGCTTTCAGTTTTTCACCATTGAGAATGATGTTTGCTGTAGGTTTGTCATATATGGCCTTTATTATGTTGAGGTAGGTTCCCTCTATGCCCACTTTCTGGAGAGTTTTTACCATAAATGGGTGTTGAATTTTGTCAAAAGCTTTTTCTGCATCTATTGGGATGATCATATGGTTTTTATTCTTCAGTTTGTTAATATGGGGTATCACATTGATTGTTTTGCATATATTGAAGAATCCTTGCATCCCTGGGATAAATCCCACTTGATCATGGTGTATGATCCTTTTAATGTGTTGTTGGATTCTGTTTGCTAGTATTTTGTTGAGGGTTTTTGCATCTATATTCATCAGTGATATTGGTCTGTAATTTTCTTTTTTTGTAGTATCTTTGTCTGGTTTTGGTATCAGGGTGATGGTGGCCTCATAGAATGAGTTTGGGAATGTTCCTTCCTCTGCAATTTTTTGGAAGAGTTTGAGAAGGATGGGTGTTAGCTCTTCTCTAAATGTTTGATAGAATTCACCTGTGAAGCCATCTGGTCCTGGACTTTTGTTTGTTGGAAGATTTTTAATCACAGTTTCAATTTCATTACTTGTGATTGGTCTGTTCATATTTTCTGTTTCTTCCTGGTTCAGTCTTGGAAGGTTATACCTTTCTAAGAATTTGTCCATTTCTTCCAGGTTGTCCATTTTATTGGCATAGAGTTGCTTGTAGTAGTCTCTTAGGATGCTTTGTATTTCTGCGGTGTCTGTTGTAACTTCTCCTTTTTCATTTCTACTTCTATTGATTTGAGTCCTCTCCCTCTTTTTCTTGATGAGTCTGGCTAGTGGTTTATCAATTTTGTTTATCTTCTCAGAGAAACAGCTTTTAGTTTTATTGATCTTTGCTATTGTTTTCTTTGTTTCTATGGCATTTATTTCTACTCTGATCTTTGTGATTTCTTTCCTTCTGCTAACTTTGGGTTTTGTTTGTTCTTCTTTCTCTAGTTCCTTTAGGTGTAAGGTTAGATTGTTTATTTGAGATTTTTCTTGTTTCTTGAGGTAGGCTTATAGCTATGAACTTCCCTCTTAGAACTGCTTTTGCTGCATCCTATAGGTTTTGGATCGTCATGTTTTCATTGTCATTTGTCTCTAGGTATTTTTTGATTTCCTCTTTGATTTCTTCATTGATCTCTTGGTTATTTAGTAACGTATTGTTTAGCCTGCATGTGTTTGTGTTTTTTACGTTTTTTTCCCTGTAATTCATTTCTAATCTCATAGCGTTGTGGTCAGAAAAGATGCTTGATATGATTTCAGTTTTCTTAAATTTACTGAGGCTTGATTTGTGACCCAAAATGTGATCTATCCTGGAGAATACTCCGTGTGCACTTGAGAAGAAAGTATAATCGGCTGTTTTTGGATGGAATGTCCTATAAATATCAATTAAATCTATCTGGTCTATTGTGTCATTTAAAGCTTCTGTTTCCTTATTTATTTTCATTTTGGATGATGTGTCTATTGGTGTAAGTGAGGTGTAAAAGTCCCCCACTATTACTGTGTTACTGTCGATTTCCTCTTTTAGAGCTCTTAGCAGTTGCCTTATGTACTGAGGTGCTCCTATGTTGGGTGCATATATGTTTATAATTGTTACATCTTCTTCTTGGATTGATCCCTTGATCATTATGTAGTGTCCTTCCTTGTCTCTTGTAACATTCTTTATATTATATTATTTTATTTTTTTAACATCTTTATTGGAGTATAATTGCTTTACAATGGTGTGTTAGTTTCTGCTTTATAACAAAGTGAATCAGTTATACATATACATATGTTCCCAAATCTCTTCCCTCTTGTGTCTCCCTCTCTCCCACCCTCCCTATCCCACCCCTCTAGGTGGTCACAAAGCACAGAGCTGATCTCCCTGTGCTATGTGGCTGCTTCCCACTAGCTATCTATTTTACGTTTGGTAGTGTATATATGTCCATGCCACTCTCTCATTTTGTCACAGCTTACCCTTCCCCCTCCCCATATCCTCAAGTCCATTCTCTAGTAGGTCTGTGTCTTTATTCCCGTCTTGCCCCCAGGTTCTTCATGACCTTTTTTTTTTTTTCTTAGATTCCATATATATGTGTTAGCATATGGTATTTGTTTTTCTCTTTCTGACTTACTTCACTCTGTATGACAGACTCTAGGTCCATCCACCTCACTACAAATAACTCAATTTCGTTTCTTTTTATGGCCGAGTAATATTCCATTGTATATATATGCCACATCTTCTTTATCCATTCATCTGTTGATGGACACTTAGGTTGCTTCCATGTCCTGGCTATTGTAAATAGAACTGCAATGAACATTTTGGTACATGACTCTTTTTGAATTATGGTTTTCTCAGGGTATATGCCCAGTAGTGGGATTGCTGGGTCATATGGTAGTTCTATTTTTAGTTTTTTAAGGAACCTCCATACTGTTCTCCATAGTGGCTGTATCAGTTTACATTCCCACCAACAGTGCAAGAGTGTTCCCTTTTCTCCACACCCTCTCCAGCATTTATTGTTTCTAGATTTTTTGATGATGGCCATTCTGACTGGTGTGAGATGTTATATCATTGTAGTTTTGATTTTCATTTCTCTAATGATTAATGATGTTGAGCATTCTTTCATGTGTTTGTTGGCAATCTGTATATCTTCTTTGGAGAAATGTCTATTTAGGTCTTCTGCCCATTTTTGGATTGGGTTGTTTGTTTTTTTGATATTGAGCTGCATGAGCTGCTTGTAAATTTTGGAGATTAATCCTTTGTCAGTTGCTTCATTTGCAACATTCTTTATTTTAAAGTCTATTTTATCTGATATGAGTATTGCTCCTCCAGCTTTCGTTTGATTTCCATTTGCATGGAATATCTTTTTCCATCCCCTCACTTTCAGTCTGTGTGTGTCCCTAGGTCTGAAGTGGGTCTCCTGTAGACAGAATATATATGGGTCTTGTTTTTGTATCCATTCAGCAAGCCTGTGTCTTTTGATTGGAGCATTTAATCCATTCACGTTTAAGGTAATTATTGATATGTATGTTCCTATGACCATTTTCTTAATTGTTTTGGGTTTGTTTTTGTAGGTTCTTTTTTCCTCTTGTTTCCCACTTAGAGAAGTTTTCTAGCATTTGTTGTAGAGCTGGTTTCGTGGTGCTGAATTCTCTTAGCTTTTGCTTCTCTGTAAAGCTTTTGATTTCTCCATCGAATCTGAATTGAGATCTTTGCCGGGTAGAGTAATCTTGGTTATAAGTTCTTCCCTTTCATCACTTTAAGTATATCATGCCACTCCCTTCTGGCTTTAGAGTTTCTGCTGAGAAATCAGCTGTTTACCTTATGGGAGTTCCCTTGTATGCAATTTTCGTTTTTCCCTTGTTGCTTTCAATAATTTTTCTTTGTCTTTGATTTTTTCCAATTTGATTACTATGTGTGTCCGTGTTTCTCCTTGGGTTTATCCTGTATGGGACTCTCTGCGCTTCCTGGACTTGGGTGGCTATTTCCTTTTCCATGTTAGGAAATTTTTTGACTATAATCTCTTCACGTATTTTCTTGGGGCCTTTCTCTCTCTCTTCTCCTTCTGGGACCCCTATAATGCGAATGTTGTTGTGTTTAATGTTGTCCCAGAGGTCTCTTAGGCTGTCTTCATTTCTTTTCATTCTTTTTTCTTTATTCTGTTCCACAGCAGTGAATTCCACCATTCTGTCTTCCAGGTCACTTATTCGTTCTTCTGCCTCAGTTATTCTGCTATTGATTCCTTCTAGTGTAGTTTTCATTTCAGTTATTGTATTGTTCATCTCTGTTTGTTTGTTCTTTAATTCTTCTAAGTCTTTGTTAAACGTTTCTTGCATCTTCTCGATCTTTGCCTCCATTCTTTTTCTGAGGTCCTGGATCATCTTCACTATCATTATTCTGAATTCTTTTTCTGGAAGATTGCCTATCTCCACTTCATTTAGTTGTTTTTCTGGGGTTTTATCTTGTTCCTTCATCTGGTACATAGCCCTATGCCTTTTCATCTTGTCTATCTTTCTGTGAATGTGGTTTTTGTTCCACAGGCTGCAGGATTGTAGTTCTTCTTGCTTCTCCTGTCTGCCCTCTGGTGGATGAAGCTATCTAAGAGGCTTTTGCAAGTTTCCTGATGAGAGGGACTGGTGGTGGGTAGAGCTGACTGTTGCTCTGGTGGGCAGAGCTCAGTAAAACTTTAATCCGCTTGACTGTTGATGGGTGGGGCTGGGTTCCTTCCCTGTTGGTTTTTTGGCCTGAGGCAACCCAACACTGGAGCCTACCTGGGCTCTTTGGTGGGGCTAATGGCAGACTCTGGGAGGGCTCACTCTAAGGAGTACTTCCCAGAACTTCTGCTGCCAGTGTCCTTGTCCCTGCGGTGAGCCACAGCCACCCTCCGCCTCTGCAGGAGACCCTCCAACACTAGCAGGTAGGTCTGTTTCAGTCTCCTCTGGGGTCACTGCTCTTTCCCCTGGGTCCCGATGCGCACACTACTTTGTGTGTGACCTCCAAGTGTGGAGTTTCTGTTTCCCCCAGTCCTGTTGAAGTCCTGTAATCAAATCCCACTAGCCTTCAAAGTCTGATTCTCTAGGAATTCCTCCTCCTGTTGCCGGACCCCCAGGTTGGGAAGCCTGACATGGGGTTCAGAACCTTCACTCCAGTGGGTGGACTTCTGTGGTATAAGTGTTCTCCAGTCTGTGAGTCACCCACCCAGCATTTATGGGATTTGATTTTACTGTGATTGCGCCCCTCCTACCGTCTCATTGTGGCTTCTCCTTTGTCTTTGGATGTGGTGTATTTTTTTGGTGAGTTCCAGTGTCTTCCTGTCGATGATTGTCCAGAAGCTGGTTGTGATTCTGGTGTTCTTGCAAGAGGGAGTGAGAGAACGTCCTTCTACTCCGCCATCTTGGTTCAGGGCCTTTACTCTTATTTTTGATTGAGATACAATTGACATACAATACCCTGCACATATTTAAAGGGTATAATTTTATAATATTTGTATATGTATATGCCTGTGATCAATCACCACCATCAAGATGGTAAACATATCCACCACCCCTAAAAGTTTCCTTGTGTGCCTTTGTAATCCCTCCCCTTCATGCTTCCCTGTCCCCACCCATCCCCAGGCAACCACTGACCTACTTTCTGTCAGTATAGATTAGTTCAAATTTTATATAAATGGAATTATACAATATTTATTTTTGTCTACTTCTTTTGCTCAGCATAATTATTTTGAGACTCATCCACGTTGTTGTGTGTATGAATAGTTGATACACTTCTTGATTGCTCCTCCTTTGTTTCTGCATCTCCTCCCTTCCCTGGTTAGCAACTGTTTGAATTTTCCCTTTGGAACTCAGGAAAGATCAAGGAGGCTGAATGAAGCCTATTTCCTATAAACAAGAAACAGGAGACACAGAAAGGACCTGTACCCATGAGGGCCCCAGAGTGTCCTGCTTGGTTTCAAGACTTCCACTCCTTCTCTAAAATCTGAATTTATTCATTCATCATTTATTCAGCAAAGATCTTTTGAGGTCCACTTTGTGCCACTCATCGTGCTGGACACTAAGGATGGGATGGGGCAAGATAGATGTGGACCCTGTCCTCAAGGCACTCACAGTCTAGTGGACTCAGTTTGGTTGGGCTATGGGTGTATTCAACATTGAAGTCCACTGAAGAAGGGGAGGAAGAATCCAATGTGATGATCAAGTAGAGTAGTTCAGGTCTGTTTAGATGCTCTTAACTTGGCCCCAGAAAGGGTGTGGGGTTAGGGTGAGGGATGGAGGCCCTGCCTGTCTTACTGATGAAATAAGTCCTACTGTCCTACTATGAAAATAAGAACGAGGGACAGGGACAGATGGTATGTTTGGAGGATGGGGGTGTAGTTGGCGAACTTGATGTTTCAGGTAGGGGGACATGTTGTTGAGGGAAGAGATGAGGACACATGCTGTCCTAGTACTAATTGCGCTTGTCCGAGGGACATGGTGGGGCACAGTAGGGGGACTGCCCATAATCTGAGCTCTCATTCTGTCACTATGACATGATATACACACATCTCTACTTGGGTCTCCATCTAGAGAAAAACTATTTTTGGTCCATGAGTTAGAGGGTGTGTGTTTATTGAACCAAGAGGCTTCCTAAAAACTTTTAGGTCCTTGTGCTCATGGCTCATCAGAGTCTGCTGTGGATACTTCCCCCAGAAGCAGCCCTAAGCACAGGATTTTGGTGGAAGGAAGAGGAAGGGGCTGGGATATGTCATCCTTGACCTGATGGTGTGATCTGTGCTGGGATGGTTATGAGTGACTTCCTGGTGAAGCAGATCCTGCACCTTAATTGTATATTTAAGTCTGTGACTTTGAACCTGTTTTTAGGGTGTCAGGAAAGCTTCTGTGGGGCCAAGGAAGCTTGGGAAACCAAAATAGGAATAACGACAGCTGCAGCCTCCACTGAGTGAGCACGAAGCATTTGCATGCATCATCTCATTTAATTCTCACAACAGTCCTATGAGGTCAGGTAACATTATGACCACCACTTTACCAATGAAAAAACTGAGCCTGAAGAGGTCAAATAATTTACCTAAGGTCAAACTGAGTGAACCTGGATATAAAGTCAGGGTCAGTTTTGCCCCAGTTAGGAGAAGCTGGTATGTATGAAATGACCTGACATAAAACCTCTGATAACAGTTAGTTTCTTTCCATCTTTAGATTGATCCCTTGATGAGAGAATCTGCCTGAGTTAGACTAAGTTGATTATATGTGTCCAGCAGGGACACTTGCAACTTCTCAACCCCGGAGTGGGGAGTGGAAGAAAGAGATGGCATTTCACTGAGCATCAAGCACCATGTAGACATTTTATGTACAGTGCTTTAGTTCATCCCTAAAGCAAGCCTGTGAGGCCCAGGGTGTTATCCTCTTGCACAGCTGAGAGTTTTAGGCCCTTGCTAAGATCACACAGCTATTAAGTTCACAGAGCTGAATTTGAACTGACTGCAGGCTGGATCCAAACCCTCTCCTTTCCACTGCACCATGCTGTCTCTCCTTAGTGTCTCACCAACAAAGTATACAAGAGAAGAGGCAGTAAGAGCATAGCCCCTTGGGCTCTTTATTTGCAAAACGTGTTAGAAAACCTCAGGCAGTCCTGGGAGACATGAGGGCAGAGTTAAGGTAACCTGCCCATCCAGTTGGACAATCACTGATGAAACAGGCACGTTCCTGCTGTGCCCCTCTTCACCCACATCCATCCCACCCACACAGCCGCCCACAGAGGCAGGTTCTTGCTGTGGCCCAGGGCAGCTACCCTGGGCCCTCAGAGAGCATAGCACAATACTGCACTAGATAACCCATGAGGCCAGTCACAGCTCTAATCACATCATAAAGGGTAATAGCATGGACACTGGAGCCTGACCACCTGGATTTGAATCCCAGCTCAAGGTTACTAGTCAACCTTAGGTGAGTTTCTTAACCTCTCTCTGCCTCAGCTTCCTCACCTGTAAAACTGGGGTTATGATAACTCATAGGGCTATTTGGTAGGATTCTCAAAAACCTGAAAAGCTTTTAGAACAGTTAATTACTCCAAATGAAAAATCTTTTAGAACAATGCCTGGTGTGTACAGCGCTAAGCACTCAATCAGTGTTTTAAAAATAATAAGTATTATTATTAAGTATAATATAATAATAAGTATTAATAATTATTATTAATAATAAGTGTTATTAAGTATTAATAATAATAAGTATTGTTATTATTATTACTGGCTATGCCACGTGGCATGTGGGATCTTAGTTCCCCAGCCAGGGATCAAACCCCCGTCCCCTGCAGTGGAAGCGGGGAGTCCCAACCACTGGATCACCAGGGAAGTCCCTATTATTATTATTATTATTATTCAGACAGCCAGACTGTAGCCCAGCAAAACAGAGTAACTTGTCCGATGAGACACACATAGCAAAGCTGGGATCAGAACCTGTTCTCCTGCCTCTTAATCCAGAGCACTTGTGTATACTTGGCTACACGCTTTAACACTAAGATTATTGATTTAAAATCCATCGATACTTTGAAAGTAGCCTGAGCTGTTCCCCCATGCTGAAAATAATCACTTTATTAATTCATCTTTCAAAAAGAAAGGGTCTTTTATAAGAACAAAGAAGCTGTCATCAAGAAGACTAGAACTGATAGGAACCAGCTCAGTCCTACCACTGGGCTCCAAGAGAGATCATCAGGCCCTATAAGTGATAAAAACTGCTGGCTGTTAACACCAATTTAGTTGCGGTTAATTGCATACTTGTCTTGGGTGTTTCAGAAAAGTGTCTAATTTCTGTTGCAATCTTAAAAAGATAAAGAAAACCATAAATACTTGCATAGCTGCAGTATAATTACACATATCCTAAGTAGAAAAAACCAATTTGTCATTGGGAGATGGCCAATCTGGAACATTTTTCCAGAAGAGTAATTTTACGATAGGGTTTCTGTTACATTACAGGGAAGAGGTTAGAGCATTGACAGTGGGGGTTCTTAGGGCTCCTTAAAAATTTTCTGTGTATAAATAGATATTTAATGACTGTATTGTTTCCAACCATGGGAACATTCACCCAGCCCTCCTGTGTCTCTAACATTGGAAATTCAAAGAGCAGACCTAGGTTTCAGGGGGCTTGTGGGTAATCAGACAGTGGTGGCTCTCCAGGGTGACGGAGACAGAATTAGGGAAGTGAGCACAGAGGAGGGGCTCCTAATTCACTTAGGGAGGGCAAGGAAGGCTTCTTGGAGGAGGTGATGCCTGAGGAGAGTCTTTAAGGATGAGTTGGTTTCTGTGAGGTAAAGAAGTTGGGGAAAAGATCTTTCAGATAAAGAAGGGGGCAAGGGAGCAGAGGATAAGAAAGTTTGTCTTGTTCTGGGAGCTGCAAGACTGGCAGTGCTCAATTAGTGTTTTTAAAAAAATAAATAAATAAAAGTGCATTTGTGAAGAAATTAACTTGCAGACGATAGTTGACATTTGAGCTTTACGTGGTTCATTTAATCCGTGTAAAAGTCACATTAGGTAGAGACAATTATTATCCCCATTTTGCAAATGGAGAAACTGAGACATGGAGAAGATTAGTAAAGTTCCCCAATTCTTAGGGTGAGTGAGGATGGAAACCTAGGCCGCCTGCCAGAGTCCCTGCCTCTGTGTGAGCTCACAATGAAAGCATCTATTTGGTTTGGAGCTACCTAGTAACTAACCCAGATATCAACTAGATTTTATGCACTCCCAACCAAGATGAGTTCAACTTTAACCCATAATTCCATGACTTGTGGGAAGTTCATTGTCTTCCTGGAAATTTCTATGAAATTTACCAGAGGCTTGTGTTTTCATTTGCTTTGTTTCCTGTGGGTTCACATTCTCTATGCAGCATTTCTGAGCTGTTTGTCTCTGTCCTGTCTTGGTGATGGCTGACTGGTGGGCACAGCCCCTTCTTAATTTAGCCTTCCTTCCCTCCCCCCAAACCATGCATGAATTGACTTAAGATTTGGGGGGCTGCTGTGACCAGTGGGTGCCATGGTATGTTGACTGTAACATGGATTGCCCCCACCCCCCTCACAAACAACACCAGGTGTGGACTGGGAAATGCAGTGTCCTGGCCTTAGAGGAGTGGCTGGCTACAGAGGGAAGGCCAGGAGGAGTCCAAGCCCTGTGGCTTGGATCCCAACCCTTCCCAGTCATGGCTGTGAGGGCTGAGGAATAAGGACAGGAAGGGCCAATGAAGGGAACATGCTGGGACCCGATTAAGTGCCATTCTGGTACCTCAAAAAACAAGAACTCAAGAAACAGAGTAAACTTTTGGCTCCTTTTTTTGCCAATCATGCATGAACTTATATAAGGTTGAATGTTCCTAAACTATTATACTTCTATTACTTTTATACATCTATTATTAAAACTTGGTTGTGATTTTAACTACATTAGTCTACACTGAATCCCTTTTGTACTACATGTTTACTAGCTACAATTATATTCAAGAGTTGTCTGTGACTTCTATTCCTGCATTACTGCTCTGCCTATCGGACTTTAGGCAAGTCACTTACTCTTTTCTGATCTCAGTTTCTTCATTTGCAAAATGAATATTATAATATTCTTCAAAGTACCATCACGAGGGTTAAATAATACAAAAAAAGTGCATGGCACAGTGTCTGAAGGGCAGTAAAGTCTCAATACATGTTAGCAATTATTTCCCCCATTAACCAAAAGTTGACTGTGATTTGGTATGGCTGATGCATGGGAAGTAGGATGGCAGTCATGGAGAGGATGGAACTGTGGGTGGAGAAGTCAGCAGTCACCAATTAGAAGGATTTTGTGTGTTTTTACCAAGAGGATGGGCTTTATCCTACAGGCCAGTATCTCAAGCCATCCCTAATGGGAGCGTGATCTATCTATAGGGGTGACCGTATGGCTCAACATGCTCTCCAAAAACATAATGTTTAATTTCCTGTTTAATTTTATAAATATGTAGGAGTTTCGTGTTCTATTCCGTAACATGTTCAGTGGTAGGGAGGTGACCTTCAAAGAGCAATTCTTAGTTGAATGCTTATAAAATCAGCATGTGGAAGTATTCTCAATCTACTTTAGGAAAAAAAAAAATTTCCAACCAGTTGAACCAACTTTTTGAGAAGTCCCGATTTCAATATCATGGTATCTTAAAGATGAGAATGCTTCTAAAACCAAATATATATCAATGGTTAAAACACTATAAACTCTGTAATACTTTGTCTCAGGGGTTTTAAAAATATTCTGGGCTTTGGAAAATATTCTTATACAAAAAAGCAAAGAGAGGATGGAATAGGCTCATGTTCTAATAATACTGAAACTCTGGTCAAGCTGTAACTGACTTAAAACCTGTTGGAACTAGGATTTGCCTTGTAGCCTTCACAGTTGAATATGATAATTAGTAAATGGAAGTCCAGGAAACTCTTATCTTCACCCCGGCTCTGAAGTTTGAGGCCAAACATTCAATGTAATCACTGTTCAGAGGTAAATATCGCTGTTACCTTTATGCTGTTAGCAAGTTTCTTCTGGAAAGGAAGTAGGGGAAAGATGATAGAAGAAGGTGGGGACAGAGCTTCAATCCTAGGAAAGTCAAGGGAACAGAGGTGGTCTGTCTTGCTCTAGGGCTAGCCTTGCTTCATGAGGTCTCTAAAAGTTTCCTATTTAAAAAAATCCTACTCTCTTAACAAGAAATACCTCAATATATTTTGGAGAAAAACCTACCCATACTGTCAGCATTTTGTTAAAGTGAACAAAAGTGTTAAAAAAAAAAAAAACAGTCCCGCCCGCTGTCTGCCACACACAGTGGGGTGTTGCTCCAGGACCTTGCTTCAGACAGGGTGAGGTGACACCGACCTTGGAGCCAGATTTGCTGGGTTTGTACCCCCGCCCCAACATTTAAGTGCTCTGTGGCTTTGGGCAACTCAGGTAGCATGAATCTCATCAGCACAGAGAGAAAGCTTCACTGAAAACTCATTGCAGAGCGGCGGGGGAAGCCGGATTCCACGATGGCAGCAGCAGGGTTCGTGGCAAGAATCATGGCTTGCAGGCCGCCCCGGGTGGTCTCGTCTTCCTGCAGCTTGTAGACCCTCAGGCTTAGGAGCTGTTTCAAGCACACAACCTTGAGAGAGTAAGGTGTTCTTGACACCATCTGTACCAAATCCGTGACTGAACCCAGTGAAGACCTCTGTATAAACGTTTAAGATTCTGGCCGCACATGCGGAGACCTACGCTTTTAGCCACCAGCTGCTGGAGACAGCCTTGTAGACAAAGTGCTACCAAGTCAGCCTGTTCTAGCTGAACAGCTATTGTAGACCCTCGTAATCTGACTTCATAATGGAGAACACCACATTCACTGCTGTGTGGCTGACAGGGTCTTGGTGCTCCGGCCGGGTGTCAGGCTGGAGCCTCTGAGGTGGGAGAGCCAAGTTCAGGACACTGGACCAACAGAGACCTCCCAGCCCCACGTAATATCAATCGGCAAAAGCTCTCCCAGAGACCTCCGTCTCAACGCTAAGACCCAGCTCCACTCCACAACCAGCAAGCTACAGTGCTGGACACCCCATGCCAAACAACTAGCAAGACAGGAACACAACCCCACCCATTAGCGGAGAGGCTGCCTAAAACCATACTAAGTTCACAGACACCCCAAAACACACCACCAGACGCGGTCCTGCCCACCAGAAAGACAAGATCCAGCCTCATCCACCAGAACATAGGCATCAGTCCCCTCCACCAGGAAGCCTACACAACCCACTGAACCAACCTTAGCCACTGGAGGCAGACACCAAAAACAACAGGAACTATGAACCTGCAGCCTGGGAAAAGGAGACTCCAAACACAGTAAGTTAAGCAAAATGAGAAGACAGAGAAATACGCAGCAGATGAAGGAACAAGGTAAAACCCCACCAGACCAAACAAATGAAGAGGAAATAGGCAGTCTACCTGAAAAAGAATTCAGAGTGATGATAGTAAAGATGATCCAAAATCTTGGAAATAGAATGGAGAAAATACAAGAAACGTTTAACAAGGACCTAGAAGAACTAAAGAGCAAACAAACAATGATGAACAACACAATAAATGAAATTAAAAATTCTCTAGAAGGAATCAATAGCAGAATAACTGAGGCAGAAGAACGGATAAGTGACCTGGAAGATAAAATAGTGGAAATAACTACCGCAGAGAAGAATAAAGAAAAAAGAATGAAAAGAATTGAGGAAAGTCTCAGAGACCTCTGGGACAACATTAAATGCACAAACATTCAAATTACAGGGGTCCCAGAAAAAGAAGAGAAAAAGAAAGGGACTGAGAAAATATTTGAAGAGATTATAGTTGAAAACTTCCCTAATATGGGAAAGGAAATAGTCAATCAAGTCCAGGAAGCACAGAGAGTCCCATACAGGGTAAATCCAAGGAGAAACACGCCAGACACATATTAAACACGCCAGACACATATTAATCAAAGTATAAAAAATTAAATACAAAGAAAAAATATTGAAAGCAGCAAGGGAAAATCAACAAATAACATACAAGGGAATCCCATAAAGATTAACAGCTGATCTTTCAGCAAAAATACTGCAAGCCAGAAGGGAGTGGCGGGACATATTTAAAGTGATGAAAGGGAAAAACCTACAACCAAGATTACTCTACCAAGCAAGGATCTCATTCAGATTCGACGGAGAAATTAAAACCTTTACAGACAAGCAAAAGTTAAGAGAATTCAGCACCACCAAACCAGCTTTACAACAAATGCTAAAGGAACTTCTCTAGGCAGGAAACACAAGAGAAGGAAAAGAACTACAAAAACAAACCCAAAACAATGAAGAAAATGATAATAGGAACATACATATCGATAATTACCTTAAATGTAAATGGATTAAATGCTCCACCCAAAAGATATAGACTGGCTGAATGGATACAAAAGCAAGACCCATATATACGCTGTCTACAAGAGACCCATTTCAGACCTAAGGAAACATACAGACTGAAAGTGAGAGGATAGAAAAAGATATTCCATGCAAATGGAAATCAAAAGAAAGCTGGAGTAGCAGTTCTCATATCAGACAAAATAGACTTTAAAATAAAGACTATTACAAGAGACAAAGAAGGACACTACATAATGATCAAGAGATCAATCCAAGAAGAAGATATAACAGTTGTAAATATTTATGCACCCAACATAGGAGCACCTCAATACATAAGGCAAGTGCAAACAGCCATAAAAGGGGAAGTCGACAGTAACACAATCATAGTAGGGGACTTTAACACCGCACTTTCACCAATGGACAGATCATCCAAAATGAAAATAAATAAGGAAACACAAGCTTTAAATGACACATGAAACAAGATGGACTTAATTGATATTTATAGGACATTCCATCCAAAAACAACAGAATACACTTTCTTCTCAAGTGCTCATGGAACCTTCTCCTGGATAGATCGTATCTTGGGTCACAAATCAAGCCTTGGTAAATTTAAGAAAATTGAAATTGTATCAAGTATCTTTTCCAACCACAATGCTATGAGACTAGATATCAATTACAGGAAAAAATCTGTAAAAAATACAAACACATGGAGGCTAAACAATACACTACTAAATAACCCAGAGATCACTGAAGAAATCAAAGACAAAATCAAAAAATTCATAGAAACAAATGACAATGAAAATACGATGACCCCAAACCTATGGGATGCAGCAAAAGCAGCTCTAAGAGGGAAGTTTATAGCAATACAATCCTACCTCAAGAAACAAGAAACATCTCAAATAAACAACCTAACCTTACACCTAAAGCAATTAGAGAAAGAACAAAAAAACCCCAAAGTTAGCAGAAGGAAAGAAATCATAAAGATCAGATCAGAAAGAAATGAAAAAGAAATGAAGGAAATGATAGTGAAGATCAATAAATCCAAAAGCTGGTTCTTTGAGAAGATAAACAAAATTGATAAACCATTAGCCAGACTCATCAAGAAAAAAAGGCAGAAAACTCAAATCAACAGAATTATAAATGAAAAAGAAGTAACAACTGACACTGCAGAAATACGAAGGATCATGAGAGATTACTACAAGCAACCATATGCCAATAAAATGGACAACCTGGAAGAAACAGACAAATTCTTAGAAAAGCACAACCTTCCGAGACTGAAGCAGGAAGAAATAGAAAATATGAACAGACCAATCACAAGCACTGAAATTGATACTGTGATTAAAAATCTTCCAATAAACAAAAGCCCAGGACCAGATGGCTTCACAGGCGAATTCTATCAAACATTTAGAGAAGACCCAACACCTATCCTTCTCAAACTCTTCCAAAATATAGCAGAGGGAGGAACACTCCCAAACTCATTCTGTGAGGCCACCATCACCCTGATACCAAAACCAGAAAATGATGTTACAAAAAAAGAAAACTATAGGCCAATATCACTGATGAACATAGATGCAAGAATCCTCAACAAAATACTAGCAAACAGAACCCAGCAGCACATTAAAAGGATCATACACCATGATCAAGTGGGGTTTATCCCAGGAATGCAAGGATTCTTCAGTATATGCACATCAATGAATGTGATATACCATATTAACAAACTGAAGGATAAAAACCATATGATAATCTCAGTAGATGCAGAAAAAGCGTTTGACAAAATTCAACACCCATTTATGATAAAAACTCTCCAGAGAGTAGGCATAGAGGAAACTTACCTCAACTTAGTAAAGGCCATATGTGACAAACCCACAGCCAACATCGTTCTCCATGGTGAAAAATTGAAACCATTTCCACTAAGATCAGGAACAAGACAAGGTTGCCCACTCTCACCACTATTATTCAACACAGTTTTGGAAGTTTTAGCCATAGCAATCAGAGACGAAAAAGTAATAAAAGGAATCCAAATTGGAAAAGAAGAAGTAAAACTGTCACTGTTTGCAGATGACATGATACTATACGTAGAGAATCCTAAAGATGCTACCAGAAAACTACTGGAGCTAATCAATGAATTTGGTAAAGTAGCAGGATACAAATTTAATGCACAGAAATCTCTTGCATTCCTATACACTAATGATGAAAAATCTGAAAGAGAAATTAAGGAAACACTCCCATTTACCACTGCAACAAAAAGAATAAAATACCTAGGAATAAACCTACCTAAGGAGACAAAAGACCTGTATGAGAAAACTATAAGACACTGATGAAAGAAATTAAAGGTGATACAAACAGATGGAGAGATATACCATGTACTTGGATTGGAAGAATCAACATTGTGAAAATGACTATATTACCCAAAGCAATCTACAGATTCAATACAATCCCTATCAAACTACCAATGGCATTTTTCACAGAATTAGAACACAAATTTCACAATTTGTATGGAAACACAAAAGACCCCGAATAGCCAAAGCAATCTTGAGAAAGAAAAATGGAGCCGGTGGAATCAGAGATAAGCTCATGCACATATGGTCACCTTATCTTTGATAAAGGAGGCAAGAATATACAATGGAGAAAAGACAGCCTCTTCAATAAGTGGTGCTGGGAAAACTAGACAGCTACATGTAAAAGAATGAAATTAGAACACTCCCTAACCCCATACACAAAAATAAACTCAAAATGGAATAAAGACCTAAATATAAGGCCAGACACTATAAAACTCTTAGAGAAAAACATAGGCAGAACACTCTATGACATAAATCACAGCAAGATCCTTTTTGACCCACCTCCTAGAGAAATGGAAATAAAAAAAAAAACAACAAATGGGACCTAATGAAACTTAAAAGCTTTTGCACAGCAAAGGAAACAATAAACAAGACAAGAAGACAACCCTCAGAATAGGAGAAAATATTTGCAAATGAAGCAACTGACAAAGGGTTAATCTCCAAAATATACAAGCATCTCATGCAGCTCAATATCAAAAAAACAAACAATCCAATCCACAAATGGCCAGAAGACCTAAATAGACATTTCTCCAAAGAAGATATACAGATTGCCAACAAACACATGAAAGGATGCTCAACATCACTAATCATTAGAGAAATGCAAATCAAAACTACAATGAGGTATCACCTCACACCGGTCACAATGGCCATCATCAAAAATCTACAAATAGTAAATGCTGGAGAGGGTGTGGAGAAAAGGGAACCCTCTTGAACTATTGTTGGGAATGTAAATTGATACAGCCACTATGGAGAACAGTATGGAGGTTCCTTAAAAAACTAAAAATAGAACTACCATATGACCCAGCAATCCCACTACTGGGCATATACCCTGAGAAAACCATAATTCAAAAAGAGTCTTGTACCACAATGTTCACTGCAGCACTATTTACAACAGCCAAGACATGGAAGCAACCTAAGTGTCCATCAACAGATGAATGGATAAAGATGTGGCACATATATACAATGGAATATTAGTCAGCCATAAAAAGAAACGAAATTGAGTTATTTGTAGTGAGGTGGATGGACCTAGAGACTGTCATACAGAGTGAAGTAAGTCAGTAAGAGAAAAACAAATAATGTATGCTAACACATATATATGGAATCTAAAAAAAAAAAAAAGGTTCTGAAGAACCTAGGGGCGGGACAGGAATAAAGACGTAGACGTAGAGAGTGGACTTGAGGACACGGGGAGGGGTAGGGTAAGCTGAGACGAAGTAAGAGAGTGGCATGGATATATATACACTACCAAATGTGAAATAGATAGCTAGTTGGAAGCAGTCGCATAGCACAGGGAGATCAGCTCGGTGCTTTGTGACCACCTAGAAGGGTGGGATAGGGAGGGAGGGAGGAAGACACAAGAGGGAGGGGATATAGGGATATGTGTATACGTATAGCTGATTCACTTTGTTATACAGCAGCAACAATGTAAAGCAATTATACTCCAATAAAGATGTTAAAAAATAATAATAAAATTAAAAAAGAAAAAACAAAAACAACCGACAACAACAACCCACAAACCAATGTGCAGAAACGGGCAAGTGAAACACAGAGAATAGGAATTTAAAAGTCAAACCAGAATAAGTCTTTGAAAAGTCCAGGACAGGAGACATCGAAGCTATTTGGTAACTTACAAAGTATCATCTTCATGTTTATTGGGTAATACCCACAGGCCAAACTTTACAGTTTACGTTCTGTAAAAGTCACATGAGAGCCTTAAACCAGAGTGCTGCTTGAAAATGACATCTTTGGTGATATTTCACTGAACCTTTTAATCTTAGGAGAACATCTTAATCTTAAACACGATTCACATAGAGATGTCGTAAGGCTTCGTAATTCCTATTTATGCTTAGTTTATTTCACAGCTTATAGCAATTATAATAGATCATAGTTGGAACTGAATTATAATCAAAAAATATTATTCTAATATATTAAATAAAGCTGAAAGTTTAGCATAAATAAGAGTTTGTATGGCTGGTAGCCCAGATTAGGATTTGTTTTAGCATCTGACATGGACCCCAAAATATAACACATCAAAAACAGAAATAGAGCTAGATATATAATCACAAAGAATACGTAAACATCAGTATTTACTAGTATAACTTATCTAAAACTATCTATTTATTACTGTTTTCAAAAATAGTTGTCTTTTACTAGCTAGGTAACTGGAAAACTCTAAAGAACATATTCTTTTAAAAGACTTACAGCCAATTTTCAATTTACTTAGCAGATAAAATGTTATTTTTTGTTTGTGAACTCCCAATTGGCACCAACTACATAAGGTATTCAACATATATACATTTTTATTTCCTTCATTTTTTTGTCATAACTTAAGTGAAAAATTAAAAAATTCAGGTGAATAAGCTTTATGTTGAAAAATAGTTTAAAAAAAGAAAATTAATTAATTAATTAATTTTTGGCTGTGTTGGGTCTTCGTTTCTGTGCGAGGGCTTTCTCCAGTTGCGGCAAGTGGGGGCCACTCTTCATCACGGTGCGCGGGCCTCTCACTGTCGCGGCCTCTCTTGTTGCGGAGCACAGGCTCCAGACGCGCAGGCTCAGTAGTTGTGGCTCACGGGCCTAGTTGCTCCGCGGCATGTGGGATCTTCCCAGACCAGGGCTCGAACCCGTGTTCCCTGCATTAGCAGGCAGATTCTCAACCACTGTGCCACCAGGGAAGCCCCCCAAAAATAGTTTTTTAAGAAATATTTTACTTATTTATTTAGGCTGCATGGGGTCTTAGTTGCGGCATGCGTGTGCGATCTAGTTTCCCAACCAGGGATCGAACCTAGGCCCCGTGCATTGGGAGCTCGGAGTCTTACCCACTGGACCACCAGGGAAGTCCCAAAGAATATTCTTTTTTTTTTTTTTTTTTTTTTTAAATATTTCAGCTTACTTTTTTTTTTTTTTTAAACTTTGGGTTTATTTATTTTATTTATTTATTTATTTATGGCTGTGTTGGGTCTTCGTTTCTGTGCTAGGGCTTTCTCTAGTTGCGGCAAGTGGGGGCCACTCTTCATCGCGGTGCGCGGGCCTCTCACTATCGCGGCCTCTCTTGTTGCGGAGCACAGGCTCCAGACGCGCAGGCTCAGTAATTGCGGCTCACGGGCCTAGTTGCTCCGTGGCATGTGGGATCTTCCCAGACCAGGGCTTGAACCCGTGTCCTCTGCATTGTCAGGCAGATTCTCAACCACTGCGCCACCAGGGAAGCCCCCAAAGAATATTCTTAAATGATGCTGGTGATCATGGTGCTCTGGGTAGAAAATGGCTTTGCTGCTGAACGTGACATGGAACATATGGTACGTAGATAATATTTGAAATCTTGCTACTCTTTCCTTATATTTCGGCCCCAGACTCCAAGGTGGATAAAGAAAAGAAGAAAGGTAAAGGGAGGAGAAGACCTTTTGGTGACTCGGGTAGCCGTCAGATCAACCAGTCACAGAAACTTCCAAGGGGACTCTACAAGAGCTTGCTGCATCCATTTATGCTGTTATGTCCCTAAAATGGTACAAGAGGGTACACCAGAGGCCAGTAAACTTTTTCCGTAAAGGGACAGATAGTAAATATCTTATATTTGTCACAACTACTCAATTTTGCCACTGCAGCATGAGAGAGCAGCCATGGTTGAATGCGTGTGGATGTGTTCAGTAAGTTTATTTACAGACACTGAAATTTAAAGTTTACATAATTTTCACCTCATGAAATATTATTATTCTGATTTTTTAACCATTAAAAAAATGAGAAAACCGCCCTCAGCTCTTTGGGCCATACAAACAGGCTGTGGCAGACGGGCCCGTGAGGCGTGCCGACGACCCCTGGTCTGCACTGTTGGAGGCTCCTCAGGTCACTACGCTCACACTTCCCGATGGTCCTCACCAAACTCACTCCCGCTAGGGCCTCTTTCTTTCCTGTCTGCCACTGTTGCTGGGGCTGCAGGGACGCTAAAAGTGATTGATATAGAAAGTAAAGGTTCTCTTCATCTCTCTTTTATCCTATCTGGAAGATTTTTTTCAGGTTTATTTCTTAAACATCTAAAAGGCATTACAATCAGAGATTCTGCAACTAGATAGGGGGACTTCCCTGGTGGCGCAGTGGTTAAGAATCCACTTGCCAAGGCAGGGGACATGGGTTCGAGCCCTGGTCCGGGAAGATCCCACATGCCGCGGAGCAACTAAGCTCGTGTGCCACAACTGCTGAGCCTGCACTCTAGAGCCCGTAAGCCACAACTACTGAGCCCGTATGCCACAACTACTGAAGCCCGTGTGCCTAGAGCCCATGCTCTGCAACAAGAGAAGCCCCCGCAATGAGAAGCCCGCGCACTGCAACAAAGAGTAGCCCCCACTCGCCGCAACTAGAGAAAGCCCACGCGCAGCAATAAAGACCCAACGCAGCCAAAAAATAAATAAATAAAATTAATTAATTAAAAATAAATAAAACTAGATAGCTTAAAATCTATTTTCCAATGCTTTTCTTTCTAAGAAGATTATCTTTTAAGGCCTATTATGATTATTCAATTTAAAAAACCTAGAAATTTAATTTAAGGCAATGTACACTTTCATTTTTTAATAAACCACATGGCAAAGCAATACTTTATTTAATAAATGTATAGGAAATTACAATTTGAAAATTGCAAATACAGTACATATACTGTACTTTGATCTTAAATTACATGGACAAACTCCAGCTTCAAAATCTTTCTAAAATCAATCATTATGCAAAATACCTGGTTTCTGAAGGTGTATATGGAAAAGTATATACAATTTCTTAAACTGTGATATGGCTTATTTATTAACATACATTTATTTAGAGAAGCATAAGCTTTCCAAATATACATTATCTTCAGGTGCAAAGCTGACATACTGGCACATTTCAATTTTGTGTTGCAGTTATTTTGTAATATACTTAATTGCAATATTTAAATTGACATTGTCACAGGTTTAACTGGGAAAGTCTCCATAAATGTTTTCCAATCTTACCAAAAATCAGAAAATATTTGTTGGTCCTCACCACATGACTGGAAGAACGTGTTAAACCTTTTGTAAGCAAGAATTCAATGACAGGCTGGCCCGAATGTGTAACCCAGCTGCACACACACAATTCAACACCGAGGAACTCTCACAACAATTCTTCTCTCCAATTTGCGTGCTCCTATCAACATCACAAGAAATATCCCTGGCTAGCGATCTGTTAACATAAATCTGAAGCCCTGTCTGGTGGGATTCACAGGATAGATCTGTAGCCAGGGTTTGCAAATGGTATTTTGGTTAGAGAGACATTAAGCTTAATCATCAATTTGGGGATCAGGCTGGCCTCCCCTCAACACAGCATATAGCGAGGTGTCACTATTCATTTGTGACTAATACCCAACAGGCTCAAAAGTGAAGCTTGGTTCAAAGACAAACTGAACCCAATGAACTAATCTTGTATCTATGAGCACATTCTGTAACTTTAAATTTACCGTATGTAAGGTAGAGGCAACAGCAAAAGTGCCTAAAACCTTATTCCAAAGGGGCTCAAATTCTGTAAGAACGCCTTATTCATTATGGTGAACCAATGAATATAAACACATAAGAAGAAAATAAATTTAGCTAATTGTGCTTGTTTCAGAAGTGAATTCTCTCTTCTAAAGTAGTAAGAGTGGTGGTTTGAGAAACACAGCCCCGCGTCTTATCAGCAGTGATCTTGGCTTTGCTGTCTGTTGTACAGGGCATCCACTTCTACCACACTTACCCTAAAGAGCTCAGCATGCAGAGAAATCTGGATCAGGAACAACCAGCTGTTTAAAGAAAGGTTCTTCCCTACCCAGAAACACATTTATAAGTGGTGCTTTGTCTCTGAAAGATGGTTTTTCCTCACGTTAAAATGAAAGGGAAGCTCAAGGATCTGATCCTGCCTGAGTCTATTCTGGGAAAATTCTACTAAAGACGAACACTGTCGGTGAGGACACCTGGGTTCAAGAGACAGAACCAGAACACCGAGACTCCTAAGAGCAGAAAACTAGTTTTAGAAAATGGGAACAAAGCACCCAAACTTGAAAACAGTAAAATAAGAAATCCAGTGATTTGGCAAATAATACTGATAGGAGCTGCAAGTTGTGAAAATCCGGGCTCACATTACACAAGAAATAGCTAATGGAAAATGTATGGAGGAATTACAAGCACTACTGGTTCTGCATTTCAAAGCCTTCTGAAATATGCCTTATTCAACTGCATTCCCCACATTATATTTCTAAAGCAGCATGGTCATTAATGAAACAATAGGTCTTTTTCCTAAAATAAATCAAAATGCTGCATCTGGCCAGAGCTGTGAAACACAGGTTCTATACACAAGTAACTGATTATTTGCAAATGTTAACTGAAACATATTGCAATGAAGAACTGCCCAGTTTTTATGTTGTGATGTTTTCCTTGTGCAAAATTAACAATGCTAGGTATTTATACAAACAGCCACTGCCTTTCCCAGGACAATGGAAAGCCCTTTCTGAGGGCTGGCTGAGGAGTGTAACTTAGGGCTGTAACTAAGCGGGTGAAGGACAGACCAGCTGTGCAGTTCCTGGTCGTATCTGCTAAGTTCACATCCCTCTCTGTGGGTCTTGTGAAGTTACAAAAAGTTAAATCTATCAATCCTCAAATCTTACAGACCCAGTGGAGTACAAGTACAAAGTCTATAGTCTTTGCTACAAAAAGCAAAGCACAGGAAACTTCATGTGTACCTCACTTTAAGGAGAACACTTTAATTAAGATTTACAAAAGTTTTCAGTGTTTCTGCATTTTACAAGAGGATCCTTTCAATCCTCAAATGGATTTTAGACTGTTTCATCAAATAGCTTTCCAAGGAATGGGTCATTATGAAAAGTCATATATAGCTATTTAAGATAAAGGAAAGTTTACAAGAAACAAGCTCCATAGATATGAGGAACAATTTGCAAATATGGGAAAATCCATTAGCATAATTAGCATATATAACGCATATTCTTTTCGTTTCTCTTGCTAGGTACTCAAAGTCCATAAATACCCAGATGTCCACTGAAATGCCTCTCATTTATTCTTACTTGCCCTCTGTATTTTAATTTTATATTTATTTTGATTTAAACAGTTTATATGCTACTGAAATTTTTGAAAAATTCAAAGTATTATTTTAAATAGATTCACAATAAGAATCCCATAAAGTGAATTTTCAAATCAATTCAACAGACACTGGGTTTTATTAGGAGCCATTAATCCTCATCAACCTTTTTATTGGATACCATCAACTCAATGAATTTTTGGGTAAATCTAGGTTTTATCTTAGGTTTATTACATAGTGAGTTTCTTGGTAGGAAGATGAAATCTGTTTCCTATTCTTCATTTATATCAGAAGTCAACTGCATGCCCACCTCGGATTTCAGTTCACAACTTGTCTGGTACACTCTACTCTGATTCTGAGGAGTCAAAGAACCGTATCCATTCTCGGGATATGAAACTGTTCCTCTTGAAAATGGATTTCTAATGTGCATAAAGATAATCTCAAAACCAACAGTTGCAAAATGAAACATGAATATTCACAGCTGCCTCTTTAACACAATTGTTACCAATTAGTTGCATTCGCTCTGAAAACTTTTATGCTTAGCCTCCCTACAACACAGATGTCATGTCCATCCCCATTCCCCTGCTTTAAAAAACACACACACAAGGTCAAAAACCCTTGAAAATTTTGTTTTCTCAGAGTAATATTTTGCCCCAGTCCCTCTGGGAATTTCTGTTATGGTACTGTTATTGGAAAAACTTCAAAATTACATCCTAGGGTTTCTGGAGTCCATGGAGAATCCCTAACCCATATCATCCAGCCAAAATTCTCTGGAGGAATGTGGTTAATCTACACATGAGAGGTGAAGGGCACACTGAACCTTAGCTTCCCAGAGTTTTACCCTGAAAGGGCTCACACAGGTTAACTGGTATGGAAGCAGGAAGGAAGCAAGGTACCAAGCAAACTTTCTGTACAAAAGGTAAGGCAGTTCTTAAAAGGACAGAGGATCATTGTTTACCTTTTGCAGTCTCTTGCTGTTCTTAAAATAATTCCATGAACAACAAGTGATTTCGGGAAGACTTAAATCTGAAACTCCACACCCCATCCTCACTCCTATATTTTGTTTTAAATTATCATACAGTAATTTGAGTTTATGATTAACTTCTGCTATTCAGAATAATATTGAAAATATTTCCTAAACAATTTAAGGACAGTGACCACAATATGTAAAGATTTGGTTCTGATAAGGTTACAAATAACCAAAAATGCTAACTTTGAGATTCAAAACCCTGTAACGTCTGGAAAAAGTTGATTACAAATTGTTACCAGTAAGATTAAGACTTATTTGTGAAATCAAACATTTCTGAAACTCTAGGAATACATGCTTATTCCACTCTCTGGATAATTAGTAGTACTTTCTGAAATCTGCTGAGAAATAATTTTGGTAAAAAGAGAGCTGGGAGTCAAATTCCAGAAGCTGGGTTCAAGATTACATAATAAAAAAATTCAGTTTTCCAGCACTGGCTTGATATAAAATGGTCTTTAAAAAGGATTTTTAAATGCAAATACTGAATTCTTGATGCTTCCTTTAAGACGTGTACTGTCATAATTAATGAAGTACAGTCTTGGATTGTCTTCTATGAGGTATCTGTAGAGTCATGTCTCATTCTGTAAACAGTGTTTTAGAAACATCTTCATCTGAAAATCATGGTGAAGTCTCATTTTGCCATTAAACAGAAACTAGCACTGTCAGGCTGGAGTGACTGTTTTGAGAGACCGGTGCTTGATACTGACACAGCTGTCAGGGATTCCATTTCTCATTTAGGTGTGCATTTATTGCTCTTACATCTGTGACTGCAGGATAAATAAGGCGGTAGTCCCCAAAATGTATACAATTACGGACTGGAACTCTGACAGTTTGCACAAGTTCTGTCCACTTCTTGCCTATAACTCTGAAGCTGAATAGTACATTTATACATGCCAAACGTGTTCAATAATAAATGCTTTGCTTTGGACTGTACTTCCTCCCATTTAGATGAACTTCCAGGAACTGCAAGGTCAAGAAAATATCATTACTATTCATTGTATACAGTTACACATTAGTGAACAAGACAAAGGGCAAAAACAATCTTACTATACTGTGAACAGATTTTTATTAGTTTGATTTCTACCCTCTTGAAGCTATTCTGTTAGAGAAGTATTTCAGTTTACAAAGCCAGAATGACTTCTCATTATTCCAATCTCTCCATTCCACTCTTGGGTAGAGAAAGAATACTAGACATCAATTACAAGTCTTTCATCTTTTGTAGTTTTTAAAATAAACCATATGCATGTATTATTTTGATAAAAAAATAAAAAGCATCAATCTGTGAAATGATTTAAAGACATAAAAACATAGTTTAGCTTTTCTTATATAGAAAAAACATGGTAAATATACTTTGTACCTTTTATCTGAAGGCAAAAAATCAATTTGTAATATCTCATCAAAGAGATCGAAAATTATTGCTCTGCCAACAATAAATTGACCTGCAACTCACGTTTTGAAGAGCCTCACCCTTCCCTTAAAACATATCTTTCCAGCAGAAAAGTCTTCCTATTTAATCATAAGCACAGATGTTTAATTCCAAAGATAGAAGTCCACCAACCCCAGCATTCACTGTCAGCAACATACTTAGCTGTATGTGTACTATGGCAGTAGGTTTTCCTGAAGTGAGAGACCAGATATTTAAATCTTCCACTGAATATACATCTTCTATTTTCATCAAAGCTTCTTTGATATAGTCTACATTCAAATGGCTTGGTACACCTATTCAGAATGTATCATTTATAAGTAAAGATTATTTTGAGAAAAAATTTATATATTACTAATAGGACATTTAAAAAAAAAGAAACCAAATGGCTTTACCAAATTCAGTTTAAATGAACACTTTAAAATATATTAAAACTTTAAGATAAACTATGCACACATATAGCAGGATATATACAAGAGGTTAATAAATACTTAAAAAATGTTCATTCTCACTAAAAAGAAATGTCACTCAAACCAGACGACTTCATCTAATAAACAAGCTAGGATAGACAAAAAAGAAAAAGGAATATATAATAAAGATAAACCTACTTCTGAGAACTTATAGTTAAATGCTTATACTTAATATCAGTAAGGCAGGGATGTTGGAAATAGAATAGCAAGTTAAATGGGAATTATAGACTTAATAAATAAATTACTAAACATAACTGCATTAAGAATCATGAGCTGCATTCTTGTCCTAGGTCCACAGTTTATTAGCAGCATGACCTTAATGAAGTTATGTTACCCCACTGAGCCTCAATTTTCTTGTTGGTAAATGGGAATAATAATGTCTGCCTTGCCTACTTTTCTTGGCTATTATAAGGATCAAATGGGTAATAGATGGGAGAGTGCATTGACTCTCACATGTTTTTTACATGTAAGGTGGTATTATAGACTAATAAGTATCAGTAAAAAGAAAGACATGGCTCCTACCCTGGAGTATTCCTGCCCCCCACCAACAGCCCCAATCTGATTTAGGGAAATAATAAACCCACAGTGGGGATACTAGAGATCTTACCTTCTAGTATTATAACTACTGTGTCCCATATGATTCGAAAGGTTGTAAAAGCCACAAGTAATGAAAACACATATGTACAGATGGGATCAGCAATCTTGTATTCCGGCTGAAAGATGACAGATCAAAATTGTGTGATTAAATACAGACAGTCATAAAACAGTCTGTAAAGCAAAGCAAGGCATACTCTGTCCCCTGTTCTTTAGCAGGACTGGAGCACATCTTTAAAACTTGGATATTGCCAATTGAGAAACGTCTTCACTCTTTCCTAGACTATTTAAATGCCTTTCTTTGTGAAACCTATTGTATTTCCAGAAGTTTAGTCATTTGTTCCACTGTTTTCCTCTGTGCTCTCTCTAAATCTTCCACCCAGAACCACAGACTATCAGAGCTGGAAGGAGTTTTAGCAGCCATCCATCTGGTCTAAGCCCCTCATATTAAAGAGGAGGGAACTCAAGTTTAGAGTTGAGGCACCTGCTCAAGGTCAAAGCATTAAAGGCGGAGCCAAGACTAGAACTCAGATCTCTGGATTTCCACTCCAGTGCACATTCCAGTACCTAGCAGTTGAGTGGCAAGGCTTAGAATTGAGTTCTTCAGTGAAGGCACCACCAAAGCCAACAGATAAGTTACCCCGTGAGGTTGATACTATTGTGTTTGGTGCTAATAAAAGAGATATACTGATAGTTCAAGTATGCTTGCATAATGCAAAATGAATAGGACTGGCACTGGTGTCTAGTATACTGATAAAAGACATTCACCTTAAGTTTTAATGTTGAAATTAAATATATATTTTAAAATAAAAAAACTAGCAATCATGTTACCTTGAATCGTATGATGTATGCAGCTATTAGCACACCAACACTCTGTACCAGATCCCCCAAGGCATGTATAAATGCAGCTCTCACTGCCAAGCTATCCTGCCCATGGTTGTGTCCACATCTAGAACCTGTGGTAGGAGAATTTGAAGGCAGGGAGTGGGAATGGGCATGATGGTGACCAGATTGGTTCAACAGCAACCCCATTCTGTTAAAAAGAAAAGAAAAGATTATTATTCTTCCTAATATTATTGACAGAAATATTTGTTACTAATCAGACACTAATGAGGCAACATGGAACTCGTTCATTTAATAAATATTTGAGCACCTATTATGTATCAGGCACTGTTCTAGGTGTTGGGGTCAAAACAGTGATAAGACAGACATATCCCTATCCCTATGGAACTTATGTTCTAGTAGAGAGGGCAGAGAATTAACAAATAAATACATAATGTACTGGTGGGCAATGCGAATGCTTTGAAGAAAAGTAAAGCATTGCAAGGAGGTGAAGAGTGATGGGGAGTGATCAGAAAAGGCCTCACTAAGATTCTGAGTAGACACTTGAAGTCAGGAAGCAAATGGTGGTGGAAGAGTGTTCTAGGCAGAAGGAACACCAGGGCGAAGGCCCTAAGATGAAAATGTGCTGTATGTGTGTGTGCTTAAAAAAGCAAGACAGCCATGGTGGCTAGAATAAAGTGAGCAAGAGTGTTGGGAGATGAGTTGGAGGGGTGGCTATGGTAAAAACTTTTGATTTTATTCTAAGTATGAATGGAGGCCACTAGCGCAGGGATTGGCAAACCATGGTCTGTAGACCATAGTTGGCTCACTGCCTGTTTATATAAGTAAAGTTTTTTTTTTTTTGTAAATAAAGTATTATTGGAACACAGCCATGCTCATTTGTTTACATACTGAATGTGGGTGCTTTTGTTCTGTAGCCGCAAAGTTAAGTAGCTGCCAAAGAGGCTGTATGGCTCTCAAAGCCTAAAATATTTATTACCTGACCCTTTACAGAAAAAGTTTACTGACCCCTGGTCCAAATGAGTAGGTATGTAACTTAAAGATTTTGTAGTTTTTAGGAAAAAAGTAGGTAGTTACAAAAAATCTTATTAAAATAAAAATATTATAAAAGGTAAAAAAAACTTTGTCCTACTTAAATTCCTGATTGTTAGGCAAACTTCAGTATACCTGAGCAAACCCATGAGAAATTTATAATTCCAATAGTGTTTTATTAACATTTAGAAGAAAAATTAATGTACTACATAACTTTAAAATACATTAAAATATCACTGCATGCTACTGAATGCATACATAATAGTCTCTAAGTTCACAGTACTTGAAAATATTAATGTGAAAACAATATAGAGTACATGATACTATAATGGTGGATACATGTCATTATAAATTTGTCCAAACTCATAGAATGAGTTTAACACCAAGAGAGAACCTTCAAGTGAACTATGGACTCTGTGCTATAATGATGTGTCAGTGTAGGCTCATGGTTTGTAACAACTGTACCACTCTGGTGGGGGATATGATAACCGGGGAGGCTATGCATGTGGGGAGGCAGGGTATATATGGGAAAGCTCTGTGTCTTCCACACAAGTTTGCTGTGAATCTAAAACTGCTTTAAAAAATAAAGCCTATTAAAATTTTTTTAAAAATAGAGCTTACATCATATTAACTGCAACTCCAACAGCTGCGGTAATGAGCATTATATCTCCATTTATTTCATATTTCATATGGATAGTTCTTTGGACAGCTTCATATAGGAGGAATCCCATAAGTATATACACCAACAGCACACTAATCATAGCTGACAATACCTCTGGAGGGAAAAATATAAAAAATGAATATATTTGCAGAATGGTTATTATACTTCATATATACTCAATACTGTACAATCTCTTATTTATATCTTCTTTCCTCTAAGGAGATAAAAGCAGTACATTATTTTTGTCATATTATTCTTCCTACTTAAAAAGTGATTAGTAGTTTGCTTTGGATCCTCCACTAATTCACTCCCACAACTCCCCGCCTTCTCCTCATCTCTTTAGGGTCAAATTATGTATATTAGCAGACTATACGCATGATAAAAAAATGAAAAAACCGAGAAAAAAATTTGTAACATACTTGACCACAGGCTAATTTCCCCATAGACGAGTATACTTACAAATCAATAAAAAAGTGAACCCATAAGAAAAATGGGTAAAGGACACAAATAGTAATACACAGAAAATAAACAGAAATGGCCAATATATCAAAATCAATCATAATATAAGAAATTCAAATAAGAATTCCTTTTTGCCCCTTACTAAATTGGCAAAGATTAAAAAGTTTGATAACAGCAATAGTTAGCAAGGATATACTGGTGGAAGTATAAAAAAGAACTATCTTTTTAGAGAGCAGTTAGTAAAACTAATAAAATTTTAAAATGCATATATTCCTTATATTCTAAAAATCTATCCAGTAGAAACACATCCGTATGTATGCAAAGATATCTACAAGGTTTTTTACTGTAGCTTTGTCTGTAGTATAAAAAAAGATCTGGAGACATCTTAAATGCCCACCAATGAGGAACTTAATGGATAAATTATGGTATATACATATAATGGGATACCATAGAGTCATATATATAAATATGTATTTTTTAAAAATTGAAGTATAGTTGATTTACAATATCATGTTAGTTTCAGGTATACAGTACAGTGATACATATATATTCTTCTTCAGATTCTCTTCCCTTATAGGTTATTACAAAATAGTGAGTATAGTTCCCTGTGCTATACAGTAGGTCCTTGTTGGTTCATTTATATTTAAAAAAAGAAAAAAAAATCAGGCAAATTGATAATCACAAGAAAGATAGACGAGAAAATGTTATACCTGGGAAGTGAGACTAAGAGCTTGGGGAATTTATTTTTCACTTTATTCTTTTTGGTAATGCTTGAAAAGTTTTAAGTTTTTACTATAAACACATTTACCTTTAGACTAAAGAAAAACAAACCCATTTTTTAAGGCATGTAAGTATTCATGTATGCACTTTGATTCAGGAATTCCTTTTCCAGGAATGATATACACACTCTTGCCAATTGAGCTGCACATGTGCAAAATGAGGTATGTTATGAAGCTATTTATCAAACATTGTATATAACAGCAAACAAATGAAAACAATTTAAAAAAAAGTGATTAGTAGGGGCCTTGTAACATGGAATACTATGCAGCTTGGAAAAAAAACATTAGGCTCTTTATGTTCTGATAAGGAGTCATCTTCAAAATACAGTGTTATGAAAAAAAAATACAGTGTTATGTGAAAAAAGAAAAGTATACAACAGTATATATGGTATGTTAGCATTTGTGCAAAAAGAAGAAAGAGAATATATAAATAATTATCTGTACATGCAAACTCTGGAAGAATATACAAAATACTGATAAAAACTGATTATGAGGAAAATGGGTGGCTAGGAGACAGGGATGACTTTGCACTATATATGCTTTTCTACCATGTGAGTATGAAGTAGAAATAATTTTATATCTTTTCAAAATAATAAAAATAGGGCAATGTACATTTTAAAATAATTATTATATAAAACTAGTGTTGACACTCAAAACCATAATAGCAAGAAAATACACAAATTTTTTTTTCTTTAAAGAAACCAGATATTAAACTTTTAAGTGTTAAAAGTTAAAACAATCTGGAAAATTGTTATCTGGGTCAACTCATTGCTCAAAGGTTAAAGGCAGTTCAAGTATATTGGACTATGATACATTTTTATTCCACCTCATAAATTACAACACAGAAAA